>NW_027141012.1:5202105-5852369 GCF_036365525.1 Heterodontus francisci
AAACCCCTTCCCCACACACTGAAACACCTTCCCCATACACTGCAACACCTTCCCCACACACTGAAACCCATTCTGCACACACTGAAACACCTTCCCCACACACTGAAACCCTTCCCCACACACTGAAACCCCTTCCGCACACACTGAAACCCCTTCCCCACACACTGAAACCACTTCCCCACATAATGAAACCCTTCCCCACACACTGAAACCCCTTCCCCACACACTGAAACCCCTTCCCCACACACTGAAACCTTTCCCCACACACTGAAACCCTTCCCCACACACTGAAAACGCTTCCCCACATACTGAAACCCCTTCAGCACACGCAGAAACACCTTCCCCACGCACTGAAACTCCTTCCCCACACACTGAAACACCTTCCCCACACACTGAAACCCCTTCCGCACGCACTGAAACCCATCCCCACACACTGAAACCCCACACCCTCACACTGAAACCCTTCCCCACACACTGAAACCCCTTCCCCACACACTGAATCCCCTTCCGCACACACTGAATCCCCTTCCACACACACTGAAACACCTTCCCCACACACTGAAACCCCTTCCACACACACTGAAACACCTTCCCCACACACTGAAACCCCTTCCGCACACAATGAAACACCTTCCCCACACACTGAAACGACTCCCCCACATTCTGAAACCACTTCCGCACACAGTGAAACCCTTCCCCACACTCTGAAACCCCTTCCCCACACACTGAAACCCCTTCCCCACACGGTGAAACACATCCCCACACACTGAAACGCCTTCCCCACACACTGAATCCCCTTCCCCACACACAGAAAGCCCTTACTCCCACAATGAAACCCTTCCCCACACTCTGAAACCCCTTCCCCACACACTGAAACATCTTCCCCACACACTGAAACCCCTTCCCCACACACTGAAATACCTTCCACCCACACTGATACACCATCCCCACACACTGAAACCCCTTCCCCACACACTGAAACCCTTTCCCACAATCTGATACCCCTTCCCCACACACTGAAACACCTTCCTCACACAATGAAACCCCTTCCCCACACTTTGAAACCCCACCCGAACACACTGAAATCCCTTCCCCACACACTGAAACCCCTTCCCCACATACTGAAACATCTTCCCCACACACTGATACCCCTTCCCCACACGCTGAAACACATCCCCACACACTAAAACGCCTTCCCCACACACTGAATCCCCTTCCCCACACACAGAAAGCCCTTACTCCCACAGTGAAACCCTTCCCCACACTCTGAAACCCCTTCCCCACACACTGAAACACCTTCCCCACACACTGAAACCCCTTCCCCACACACTGAAATACCTTCCACTAACACAGATACACCATCCCCACACACTGAAATCCCTTCCCCACACACTGAAACCCTTTCCCACAATCTGATACACCTTCCCCACACACTGAAACACCTTCCTCACACAAAGAAACCCGTTCCCCACACTCTGAAACCCCACCCGTACACACTGAAACCCCTTACCCACACACTGAAACCCCTTCCCCACACACTGGAGCATCTTCCGCACACACTGAAACCCCTGCCGCACACACTGAAACACCTTCCCAAACACACTGAAACACCTTCCCCACACACTGAAACCCCTTCCCCACACAGTGAAACCCCTTCCACACACACTGAAACAGCTTCCCCACACACTGAAACCCCTTCCGCACACACTGAAACCCATCCCCACACACTGAAACCCCACCCCCACACACTGAAACCCCTTCCCCACACACTGAAACCCCTTCCCCACATACTGAAACACATCCCCATATACTGAAACACCATCCCCACACACTGAAACACCTTCTGCACACATGTTAACCCATCCCCACACACTGAAACCCATCCTCACACACTGAAACACCTTCCCCTCACTCTGAAACACTTCCCCACACACTGAAAACCCTTCCCCACTCACTGAAGCACATCCGCACACACTGAAACCCCTTCCCCACACACTGAAAATCATCCCCACAAACTGAAACCCTTTACCGACACACTGAAACACATCCCCACACACTGAAACACCTTCCCCACAGACTGAAACCCCTTCTGCGCACACTGAAAGACCATGCCCACACACTGAAACCCCTTCCCCACACACTGAAACCCCTTCCGCACACACTGAAACCCCTTCCACACACACTGAAACACCTTCCCCACACACTGAAACCCCTTCCACACACACTGAAACACCTTCCCCACACACTGAAACCCCTTCCGCACACACTGCAACACCTTCCCCACACACTGAAACGACTTCCCCGCACTCTGAAACCCCTTCCGCATACAGTGAAACCCTTCCCCACAGACTGAAACCCCTTCCCCACACTCTGAAACCCCTTCCCCACACACTGAAACACCTTCCCCACGCACTGAAACCCCTTCCCCACAGACTGAAACACCTTCCCCACACACTGATACACCATCCCGACACACTGAAATCCCTTCCCCACACACTGAAACCCTTTCCCACAATCTGATACCCCTTCCCCACACACTGAAACACCTTCCTCCCACAATGAAACCCCTTCCCCACACACTGAAACCCCTTCAGCACACACTGAAACACCTTCCCCACACACTGAAACCCCTTCCGCACACACTGAAACACATCCCCACACTCTGAAACCCCACCCGCACACACTGAAACCCCTTCCTCACACACTGAAACCCCTTCCGCACAAAATGAAACACCTTCCCCACACACTGAAACCCCTTCCCCACACACTGAAACATCTTCCGCACACATGAAACCCCTTCCGCATACACTGAAACAACTTCCCAAACACACTGAAACACCTTCCCCACACACTGAAACCCCTTCCTCACACAGTGAAACCCCTTCCACACACACTGAAACACCTTCCCCACACACTGAAACCCCTTCTGCATACTGTGAAACACTTCCCCACACACTGAAAACCCTTCCCCACACACTGAAACACATCCCCACACATTGAAACCCCTTCCCCACACACTGAAACACATCCCCACACACTGAAACCCTTTCCCCACACACTGAAACACAGCCCCACACACAGAAACATCTTCCCCACAGACTGAAACCCCTTCCGCACACACTGAAACACCTTCCCCACACACTGAAACCCCTCCCCACACACTGAAACCCCTTCCGCAAACACAGAAACCCCTTCCAGACACACTGAAACCCATTCAACACACACTGAAACCCCTTCTGCAACAGTGAAACCCTTCCCCAAACAGTGTAACACCTTCCACACACACTGAAACCCCTTCCCCACACACGGAAACACATCCCCACACCCTGCAACGCCTTCCCCACACATTGAATCCCCTTCCCCACACACTGAAAACCCATCCACCCACACTGAAAACCTTCCCCACACTCTGACACCCCTTCCCCACACACTGAAATCGCCACCCCACACACTGAAACCCTTCCCCACACTCTGAAAACCATTCCCCACACACTGAAACACCTTCCCCACACACTGAAACCCCTTCCCCACACACTGAAACACATCCCCATACACTGAAACACCTTCCCCACACACTGAAACCGCTTCTGCACACATTGTAACCCATCCCCACACACTGAAACCCATCCCCACACATTTAAACCCCTTCCCCTCACTCTGAAACCCTTCCCCACACACTGAAAACCCTTCCCCACTCACTGAAGCACATCCGCACACACTGAAACCCCTTCCCCACACACTGAAAATCATCCCCACACACTGAAACCCTTTCCCGACACACTGAAACACATCCCCACTCACTGAAACACCTTCCCCACAGACTGAAACCCCTTCCGCACACACTGCAGCACCATCCCCACACACTGAAACCCCTTCCACACACACTGAAACACCTTCCGCACACACTGAAACCCCTTCCGCACACACAGAAACACCTTCCCCACACACTGAAACCCCTTCCCCTCACTCTGAAACCCATTCCGCACACAGTGAAACCCTTCCCCACAGACTGAACCCCCTTCCCCACACACTGAAACCCCTTCCCCACACGCTGAAACACATCCCCACACACTGAATCCCCTTCCCCACACACTGAAAGCCCTTACTCCCACACTGAAACCCTTCCCCACACTGTGAAACCCCTTCCCCACGCACTGAAACACCTTCCCCACGCACTGAAATACCTTCCCCACACACTGATACACCATCCCGACACACTGAAATCCCTACCCCACACACTGAAACCCTTTCCCACAATCTGATACCCCTTCCCCACACACTGAAACACCTTCCTCCCACAATGAAACCCCTTCCCCACACACTGAAACCCCTTCAGCACACACTGAAACACCTTCCCCACACACTGAAACCCCTTACGCACACACTGAAACACATCCCCACACTCTGAAACCCCACCCGCACACACTGAAACCCCTTCCTCACACACTGAAACCCCTTCCGCACAAAATGAAACACCTTCCCCACACACTGAAACCCCTTCCCCACACACTGAAGCATCTTCCGCACAAACTGAAACCCCTTCCGCACACACTGAAACACATTCCCAAACACACTGAAAGACCTTCCCCACACACTGAAACCCCTTCCTCACACAGTGAAACCCCTTCCACACACACTGAAACACCTTCCCCACACACTGAAACCCCTTCTGCACACTGTGAAAGCCTTCCCCACACAGTGAGAACCCTTCCCCACACACTGAAACACATCCCCACACATTGAAACCCCTTCCCCACACACTGAAACACATCCCCACACACTGAAACCCTTTCCCCACACACTGAAACACATCCCCACACACAGAAACATCTTCCCCACAGACTGAAACCCCTTCAGCACACACTGAAACACCTTCACCACACACTGAAACCCCTCCCCACACACTGAAACCCCTTCTGCAAACACAGAAACCCCTTCCGGACACACTGAAACACCTTCCCCACACACTGAAACCCCTTCCCCACACACTGAAACACCTTCCCCACACACTGAAACCCCTTCTGCACAAACTGAAACTCCTTCCGCACACACTGAAACCCATTCACCACACACTGAAACCCCTTCCGCACACAGTGAAACCCTTCCCCAGACAGTGTAACACATTCCCCACACACTGAAACCCCTTCCACACACACTGAAACCCCTTCCGCACACAGTGAAACCCTTCCTCACACAGTGAAACCCCTTCCCCACACACACTTAAAACCCTTCCCACACACTAAAAACCCTTCCCCACACACTGAAACCCCTTCCCCACACACTGAAACAACTTCCCCACACACAGAAAAGCCTTCCCCACACACTGAAACACCTTCCCCACACACTGAAACACCTTCCCCACACACTGAAATCCCTTCCCCACAGACTGAAACCCTTCCCCACACACTGAAACACCTTCCCCACACTCTGAAACCCCTTCCCCACACACTGAAACACCTTCCCCATACACTGCAACACCTTCCCCACACACTGAAACCCATTCCGCACACACTGAAACACCTTCCCCACACACTGAAACCCTTCCCCACACACTGAAACCCCTTCCGCACACACTGAAACCCCTTCCCCACACACTGAAACCACTTCCCCACACACTGAAACCCTTCCCCACACACTGAAACCCCGTCCCCACACACTGAAAACCCTTCCCCACACACTGAAACCTTTCCCCACACACTGAAACCCTTCCCCACACACTGAAAACGCTTCCCCACATACTGAAACCCCTTCAGCACACGCAGAAACACCTTCCCCACGCACTGAAACCCCTTCCCCACACACTGAAACACCTTCCCCACACACTGAAACCCCTTCCGCACGCACTGAAACCCATCCCCACACACTGAAACCCCACACCCTCACACTGAAACCCTTCCCCACACACTGTAACCCCTTCCCCACACACTGAATCCCCTTCCGCACACACTGAATCCCCTTCCACACACACTGAAACACCTTCCCCACACACTGAAACCCCTTCCACACACACTGAAACACCTTCCCCACACACTGAAACCCCTTCCGCACACAATGAAACACCTTCCCCACACACTGAAACGACTCCCCCACATTCTGAAACCACTTCCGCACACAGTGAAACCCTTCCCCACACTCTGAAACCCCTTCCCCACACACTGAAACCCCTTCCCCACACGGTGAAACACATCCCCACACACTGAAACGCCTTCTCCACACACTGAATCCCCTTCCCCACACACAGAAAGCCCTTACTCCCACAATGAAACCCTTCCCCAAACTCTGAAACCCCTTCCCCACACACTGAAACAACTTCCCCACACACTGAAACCCCTTCCCCACACACTGAAATACCTTCCACCCACACTGATACACCATCCCCACACACTGAAATCCCTTCCCCACACACTGAAACCCTTTCCCACAATCTGATACCCCTTCCCCACACACTGAAACACCTTCCTCACACAATGAAACCCCTTCCCCACACTCTGAAACCCCACCCGAACACACTGAAATCCCTTCCCCAAACACTGAAACCCCTTCCCCACATACTGAAACATCTTCCCCACACACTGATACCCCTTCCCCACACGCTGAAACACATCCCCACACACTAAAACGCCTTCCCCACACACTGAATCCCCTTCCCCACACACAGAAAGCCCTTACTCCCACGATGAAACCCTTCCCCACACTCTGAAACCCCTTCCTCACACACTGAAACACCTTCCCCACACACTGAAACCCCTTCCCCACACACTGAAATACCTTCCACTAACACAGATACACCATCCCCACACACTGAAATCCCTTCCCCACACACTGAAACCCTTTCCCACAATCTGATACACCTTCCCCACACACTGAAACACCTTCCTCACACAAAGAAACCCGTTCCCCACACTCTGAGACCCCACCCGTACACACTGAAACCCCTTCCCCACACACTGAAACCCCTTCCCCACACACTGGAGCATCTTCCGCACACACTGAAACCCCTGCCGCACACACTGAAACACCTTCCCAAACACACTGAAACACCTTCCCCACACACTGAAATCCCTTCCCCACACAGTGAAACCCCTTCCACACACACTGAAACAGCTTCCCCACACACTGAAACCCCTTCCGCACACACTGAAACCCATCCCCACACACTGAAACCCCACCCCCACACACTGAAACCCCTTCCCCACACACTGAAACCCCTTCCCCACACACTGAAACACATCCCCATATACTGAAACACCATCCCCACGCACTGAAACACCTTCTGCACACATGGTAACCCATCCCCACACACTGAAACCCATCCCCACACACTGAAACACCTTCCCCTCACTCTGAAACACTTCCCCACACACTGAAAACCCTTCCCCACTCACTGAAGCACATCCGCACACACTGAAACCCCTTCCCCACACACTGAAAATCATCCCCACACACTGAAACCCTTTACCGACACACTGAAACACATCCCCACACACTGAAACACCTTCCCCACAGACTGAAACCCCTTCTGCACACACTGAAAGACCATGCCCACACACTGAAACCCCTTCCCCACACACTGAAACCCCTTCCGCACACACTGAAACCCCTTCCACACACACTGAAACACCTTCCCCACACACTGAAACCCCTTCCACACACACTGAAACACCTTCCCCACACACTGAAACCCCGTCCCCACACACTGAAACCCCTTCCCCACACACTGAAACATTTCCCCACACACTGAAACCCTTCCCCACACACTGAAAACGCTTCCCCACATACTGAAACCCCTTCAGCACACGCAGAAACACCTTCCCCACGCACTGAAACCCCTTCCCCACACACTGAAACACCTTCCCCACACACTGAAACCCCTTCCGCACGCACTGAAACCCATCCCCACACACTGAAACCCCACACCCTCACACTGAAACCCTTCCCCACACACTGAAACCCCTTCCCCACACACTGAATCCCCTTCCGCACACACTGAATCCCCTTCCACACACACTGAAACACCTTCCCCACACACTGAAACCCCTTCCACACACACTGAAACACCTTCCCCACACACTGAAACCCCTTCCGCACACAATGAAACACCTTCCCCACACACTGAAACGACTCCCCCACATTCTGAAACCACTTCCGCACACAGTGAAACCCTTCCCCACACTCTGAAACCCCTTCCCCACACACTGAAACCCCTGCCCCACACGGTGAAACACATCCCCACACACTGAAACGCCTTCCCCACACACTGAATCCCCTTCCCCACACACAGAAAGCCCTTACTCCCACAATGAAACCCTTCCCCAAACTCTGAAACCCCTTCCCCACACACTGAAACAACTTCCCCACACACTGAAACCCCTTCCCCACACACTGAAATACCTTCCACCCACACTGATACACCATCCCCACACACTGAAATCCCTTCCCCACACACTGAAACCCTTTCCCACAATCTGATACCCCTTCCCCACACACTGAAACACCTTCCTCACACAATGAAACCCCTTCCCCACACTCTGAAACCCCACCCGAACACACTGAAATCCCTTCCCCACACACTGAAACCCCTTCCCCACATACTGAAACATCTTCCCCACACACTGATACCCCTTCCCCACACGCTGAAACACATCCCCACACACTAAAACGCCTTCCCCACACACTGAATCCCCTTCCCCACACACAGAAAGCCCTTACTCCCACGATGAAACCCTTCCCCACACTCTGAAACCCCTTCCCCACACACTGAAACACCTTCCCCACACACTGAAACCCCTTCCCCACACACTGAAATACCTTCCACTAACACAGATACACCATCCCCACACACTGAAATCCCTTCCCCACACACTGAAACCCTTTCCCACAATCTGATACACCTTCCCCACACACTGAAACACCTTCCTCACACAAAGAAACCCGTTCCCCACACTCTGAGACCCCACCCGTACACACTGAAACCCCTTCCCCACACACTGAAACCCCTTCCCCACACACTGGAGCATCTTCCGCACACACTGAAACCCCTGCCGCACACACTGAAACACCTTCCCAAACACACTGAAACACCTTCCCCACACACTGAAACCCCTTCCCCACACAGTGAAACCCCTTCCACACACACTGAAACAGCTTCCCCACACACTGAAACCCCTTCCGCACACACTGAAACCCATCCCCACACACTGAAACCCCACCCCCACACACTGAAACCCCTTCCCCACACACTGAAACCCCTTCCCCACACACTGAAACTCATCCCCATATACTGAAACACCATCCCCACGCACTGAAACACCTTCTGCACACATGGTAACCCATCCCCACACACTGAAACCCATCCCCACACACTGAAACACCTTCCCCTCACTCTGAAACACTTCCCCACACACTGAAAACCCTTCCCCACTCACTGAAGCACATCCGCACACACTGAAACCCCTTCCCCACACACTGAAAATCATCCCCACACACTGAAACCCTTTACCGACACACTGAAACACATCCCCACACACTGAAACACCTTCCCCACAGACTGAAACCCCTTCTGCACACACTGAAAGACCATGCCCACACACTGAAACCCCTTCCCCACACACTGAAACCCCTTCCGCACACACTGAAACCCCTTCCACACACACTGAAACACCTTCCCCACACACTGAAACCCCTTCCACACACACTGAAACACCTTCCCCACACACTGAAACCCCTTCCGCACACACTGCAACACCTTCCCCACACACTGAAACGACTTCCCCGCACTCTGAAACCCCTTCCGCACACAGTGAAACCCTTCCCCACAGACTGAAACCCCTTCCCCACACTCTGAAACCCCTTCCCCACACACTGAAACACCTTCCCCACGCACTGAAACCCCTTCCCCACAGACAGAAACACCTTCCCCACACACTGATACACCATCCCGACACACTGAAATCCCTTCCCCACACACTGAAACCCTTTCCCACAATCTGATACCCCTTCCCCACACACTGAAACACCTTCCTCCCACAATGAAACCCCTTCCCCACACACTGAAACCCCTTCAGCACACACTGAAACACCTTCCCCACACACTGAAACCCCTTCCGCACACACTGAAACACATCCCCACACTCTGAAACCCCACCCGCACACACTGAAACCCCTTCCTCACACACTGAAACCCCTTCCGCACAAAACGAAACACCTTCCCCACACACTGAAACCCCTTCCCCACACACTGAAACATCTTCCGCACACATGAAACCCCTTCCACACACACTGAAACACCTTCCCCACACACTGAAACCCCTTCTGCATACTGTGAAACACTTCCCCACACACTGAAAACCCTTCCCCACACACTGAAACACATCCCCACACATTGAAACCCCTTCCCCACACTCTGAAACACATCCCCACACACTGAAACCCTTTCCCCACACACTGAAACACAGCCCCACACACAGAAACATCTTCCCCACAGACTGAAACCCCTTCCGCACACACTGAAACACCTTCCCCGCACACTGAAACCCCTCCCCACACACTGAAACCCCTTCCGCAAACACAGAAACCCCTTCCGGACACACTGAAACCCATTCACCACACACTGAAACCCCTTCTGCAACAGTGAAACCCTTCCCCAAACAGTGTAACACCTTCCCCACACACTGAAACCCCTTCCCCACACACGGAAACACATCCCCACACCCTGCAACGCCTTCCCCACACATTGAATCCCCTTCCCCACACACTGAAAACCCATCCACCCACACTGAAACCCTTCCCCACACTCTGACACCCCTTCCCCACACACTGAAATCGCCACCCCACACACTGAAACCCTTCCCCACACTCTGAAAACCATTCCCCACACACTGAAACACCTTCCCCACACACTGAAACCCCTTCCCCACACACTGAAACACATCCCCATACACTGAAACACCTTCCCCACACACTGAAACCGCTTCTGCACACATTGTAACCCATCCCCACACACTGAAACCCATCCCCACACATTTAAACCCCTTCCCCTCACTCTGAAACCCTTCCCCACACACTGAAAACCCTTCCCCACTCACTGAAGCACATCCGCACACACTGAAACCCCTTCCCCACACACTGAAAATCATCCCCACACACTGAAACCCTTTCCCGACACACTGAAACACATCCCCACACACTGAAACACCTTCCCCACAGACTGAAACCCCTTCCGCACACACTGCAACACCATCCCAACACACTGAAACCCCTTCCACACACACTGAAACACCTTCCGCACACACTGAAACCCCTTCCGCACACACAGAAACACCTTCACCACACACTGAAACCCCTTCCCCTCACTCTGAAACCCCTTCCGCACACAGTGAATCCCTTCCCCACAGACTGAAACCCCTTCCCCACACACTGAAACCCCTTCCCCACACGCTGAAACACATCCCCACACACTGAATCCCCTTCCCCACACACTGAAAGCCCTTACTCCCACACTGAAACCCTTCCCCACACTCTGAAACCCCTTCCCCACGCACTGAAACACCTTCCCCACGCACTGAAATACCTTCCCCACACACTGATACACCATCCCGACACACTGAAATCCCTACCCCACACAATGAAACCCTTTCCCACAATCTGATACCCCTTCCCCACACACTGAAACACCTTCCTCCCACAATGAAACCCCTTCCCCACACACTGAAACCCCTTCAGCACACACTGAAACACCTTCCCCACACACTGAAACCCCTTACGCACACACTGAAACACATCCCCACACTCTGAAACCCCACCCGCACACACTGAAACCCCTTCCTCACACACTGAAACCCCTTCCGCACAAAATGAAACACCTTCCCCACACACTGAAACCCCTTCCCCACACACTGAAGCATCTTCCGCACAAACTGAAACCCCTTCCGCACACACTGAAACACATTCCCAAACACACTGAAAGACCTTCCCCACACACTGAAACCCCTTCCTCACACAGTGAAACCCCTTCCACACACACTGAAACAACTTCCCCACACACTGAAACACCTTCTGCACACTGTGAAAGCCTTCCCCACACAATGAGAACCCTTCCCCACACACTGAAACACATCCCCACACATTGAAACCCCTTCCCCACACACTGAAAAACATCCCCACACACTGAAACCCTTTCCCCACACACTGAAACACATCCCCACACACAGAAACATCTTCCCCACAGACTGAAACCCCTTCAGCACACACTGAAACACCTTCCCCACACACTGAAACCCCTCCCCACACACTGAAACCCCTTCTGCAAACACAGAAACCCCTTCTGCGCAAACTGAAACTCCTTCCGCACACACTGAAACCCATTCACCACACACTGAAACCCCTTCCGCACACAGTGAAACCCTTCCCCAAACAGTGTAACACCTTCCCCACACACTGAAACCCCTTCCCCACACACGGAAACACATCCCCACACCCTGCAACGCCTTCCCCACACACTGAATCCCCTTCCCCACACACTGAAAACCCATCCACCCACACTGAAATCCTTCCCCACACTCTGAAACCCCTTCCCCACACACTGAAATCGCCACCCCACACACTGAAACCCTTCCCCACACTCTGAAAACCATTCCCCACACACTGAAACACCTTCCCCACACACTGAAACCCCTTCCCCAGACAGAGAAACACCTTCCGCACACAATGAAACATCTTCCACACATACTGAAACCCATCCCCACACACTGAAACCCATCCCCACACACTGAAACCCATCTCCACACACTGAAACCCCTTCCCCACACACTTAAACCCCTTCCGCACACACTGAAAACCATCCCCACACACTGAAAACCATCCCCACACACTGAAACACCTTCCCCACACACTGCAACACCATACCCACACACTGAACCACCTTCCCCTGACACTGAAATCCCTTCGCCACACACTGAATTCCTTCCCCACACTCCTAAACCCCTTAGCCACTCACTGAAAAACCTTCCCCACAAACTGAAACCCCTTCCCCACATACTGAAACCCCTTCCCCACACACAGAAACACCTTCCCCAAACACTGAAACACCTTGCACAAACACTCAAACACATCCCCACACACTGAAACACCACCCCACACACTGGAACCCCTTCCCCACACACTGAAACCCCTTCCACACACACTGAAACACATCCCCACGCACTGAAACAACTTCCCCACATACTGAAACACCATCCCCAGACACCGAAACACATTCACCACACACTGAAACCCCTTCCGCACACACTGAAACACCGTCCCCACACACTGTAACCCTTCCCCAAACACTGAAACACATTCCCCACACACTGAAACACTTCCCCACACACTGAAACACCTTCCCCACACAATGGAAACCCTTCCCCACATACTGAAACCCCTTCCCCACACACTGCAACACATCCCCACACACTGAAACACCTTCCCCACACACTGAAATCCCTTCCCCACATACTGAAACCCTTCCCCAAACACTGATACCCATTCACCACACACTGAAACACATTCCCCACACACTGAAACCCTCCCAAGGACACTGAAGCACATTCCCCACACACTGAAACTCCTTCCCCACATACTGAATACAATTCCCCACACACTGAAATGCCTTCCGCACACACTGAAAACCCTTCCGCACACACTGAAACACCTTCCCCACACACTGAAACACATCCCCACACCCTGAAACCCCTTCCCCACATACTGAAACACATCCCCACACACTGAAACCCCTTCCCCGCACATTGAAACACCTTCCCCACACACTGAAACACCTTCCCCACACACTGAAACCCCTTCCGCACACAGTGAAACCCCTCCCCACACACTGAAACCCCTTCCCCACACACTGAAACACATCCCCACACACTGCAACCCCATCCCCACACACTGAAACCCCTTCCGCACACACTGAAACACCTTCCCCACAAACTGAAACCCCTTCCCCACATACTGAAACCCCTACCGCACACACTGAAACCACTTCCGCACACAATGAAACCCCTCCCCACACACTGAAACCCCTTCCCCACACACTGAAACACATCCCCACACACTGCAACCCCATCCCCACACACTGAAACCCCTTCCGCACACACTGAAACCCCTACCGCACACACTGAAACCACTTTTGCACACACTGATACACCTTCTCCACACACTGAAACACCTTCCCCACACTCTGAAACCCCTTCCGCACACACTGAAACACCATCCCCACACACTGAAACATCTTCCCCACAATCTGAAATCCCTTCCCCACACAGTGAAAGCCTTCTCCACACACTGAAACCCCATCCCCACACACTGGAACCCCTTCCTCATCCACTGAAACAATTCCCCACCCAATGAAACACATCCCCACAAACTGAAACCCATCCCCACACACTGAAATCCCTTCCCCACACACTGAAACCACTTCCCCACACACTGAAACCCCTTCCCCACACACTGAAACACTTCCCCACACACTGAAACTACTTCCCCACACTCTGAAACCCCTTCCCCACACACTGAAACCCATCCCCACACACTGAAACCACTTCCCCACACACTGAAACCCAACCACACACACTGAAACACCTTCCCCACACGCTGAAACCCATTCCCCACACACTGAAACACCTTCCGCCCACACTGAAACACATCCCCACACACTGAAACCCAACCACACACACTGAAACACCTTCCCCACACACTGAAACACTTCCCCACACACTGAAACTACTTCCCCACACTCTGAAACCCCTTCCCCACACACTGAAACCCATCCCCACACACTGAAACCACTTCCCCACACACTGAAACCCAACCACACACACTGAAACACCTTCCCCACACGCTGAAACCCATTCCCCACACACTGAAACACCTTCCGCCCACACTGAAACACATCCCCACACACTGAACCACATTCCCCACACACTGAAATACCATCCCCACTCACAGAAACACATTTCACACACACTGAAACCCCTTCCCCAGACACTGGAACCCTTCCCCACACAATGAAACTTCTTCCCAAACAGAGAAACCCCTTCCCCACACACTGAAACAGCTTCCACACACACTGAAACCCCTTCCCACACAGTGCAACACCTTCCCCACACACTGAAAAACCTTCCCCACACACTGAATCACATTCACCACACTCTGAAAACCCATCCGCGCACACTGAAACACCTTCCTCACACACTGAAACATTTCCCCACACACTGAAACCCCTTCCCCACACACTGAAACACATTCCCCACACACTGAAACACCTTCCCCACACACTGAAACTCCTTCCTCACACAAACTGAAACCCCTTCCGCACACACTGAAACCCATCCCCACACACTGAAAACCATCCCCACACACTGAAACACCTTCCCCACACACTGCAACACCATACCCACACACTGAACCACCTTCCCCTGACACTGAAATCCCTTCGCCACACACTGAATTCCTTCCCCACACTCCTAAACCCCTTAGCTACTCACTGAAAAACCTTCCCCACAAACTGAAACCCCTTCCCCACATACTGAAACCCCTTCCCCACACACTGAAACACCTTCCCCAAACACTGAAACACCTTGCACAAACACTCAAACACATCCCCACACACTGAAACACCACCCCACACACTGGAACCCCTTCCCCACACACTGAAACCCCTTCCACACACACTGAAACACATCCCCACGCACTGAAACAACTTCCCCACATACTGAAACACCTTCCCCAGACACCGAAACACATTCACCACACACTGAAACCCCTTCCGCACACACTGAAACACCGTCCCCACACACTGTAACCCTTCCCCAAACACTGAAACACATTCCCCACACACTGAAACACTTCCCCACACACTGAAACACCTTCCCCACACAATGGAAACCCTTCCCCACATACTGAAACCCCTTCCCCACACACTGCAACACATCCCCACACACTGAAACACCTTCCCCACACACTGAAATCCCTTCCCCACATACTGAAACCCTTCCCCAAACACTGATACCCATTCACCACACACTGAAACACATTCCCCACACACTGAAACCCTCCCAAGGACACTGAAGCTCATTCCCCACACACTGAAACTCCTTCCCCACATACTGAATACAATTCCCCACACACTGAAATGCCTTCCGCACACACTGAAACCCCTTCCCCACACACTGAAATCGCCACCCCACACACTGAAACCCTTCCCCACACTCTGAAAACCATTCCCCACACACTGAAACACCTTCCCCACACACTGAAACCCCTTCCCCAGACAGAGAAACACCTTCCGCACACAATGAAACATCTTCCACACATACTGAAACCCATCCCCACACACTGAAACCCATCCCCACACACTGAAACCCATCTCCACACACTGAAACCCCTTCCCCACACACTTAAACCCCTTCCGCACACACTGAAACCCATCCCCACACACTGAAAACCATCCCCACACACTGAAACACCTTCCCCACACACTGCAACACCATACCCACACACTGAACCACCTTCCCCTGACACTGAAATCCCTTCGCCACACACTGAATTCCTTCCCCACACTCCTAAACCCCTTAGCCACTCACTGAAAAACCTTCCCCACAAACTGAAACCCCTTCCCCACATACTGAAACCCCTTCCCCACACACTGAAACACCTTCCCCAAACACTGAAACACCTTGCACAAACACTCAAACACATCCCCACACACTGAAACACCACCCCACACACTGGAACCCCTTCCCCACACACTGAAACCCCTTCCACACACACTGAAACACATCCCCACGCACTGAAACAACTTCCCCACATACTGAAACACCATCCCCAGACACCGAAACACATTCACCACACACTGAAACCCCTTCCGCACACACTGAAACACCGTCCCCACACACTGTAACCCTTCCCCAAACACTGAAACACATTCCCCACACACTGAAACACTTCCCCACACACTGAAACACCTTCCCCACACAATGGAAACCCTTCCCCACATACTGAAACCCCTTCCCCACACACTGCAACACATCCCCACACACTGAAACACCTTCCCCACACACTGAAATCCCTTCCCCACATACTGAAACCCTTCCCCAAACACTGATACCCATTCACCACACACTGAAACACATTCCCCACACACTGAAACCCTCCCAAGGACACTGAAGCACATTCCCCACACACTGAAACTCCTTCCCCACATACTGAATACAATTCCCCACACACTGAAATGCCTTCCGCACACACTGAAAACCCTTCCGCACACACTGAAACACCTTCCCCACACACTGAAACACATCCCCACACCCTGAAACCCCTTCCCCACATACTGAAACACATCCCCACACACTGAAACCCCTTCCCCGCACATTGAAACACCTTCCCCACACACTGAAACACCTTCCCCACACACTGAAACCCCTTCCGCACACAGTGAAACCCCTCCCCACACACTGAAACCCCTTCCCCACACACTGAAACACATCCCCACACACTGCAACCCCATCCCCACACACTGAAACCCCTTCCGCACACACTGAAACACCTTCCCCACAAACTGAAACCCCTTCCCCACATACTGAAACCCCTACCGCACACACTGAAACCACTTCCGCACACAATGAAACCCCTCCCCACACACTGAAACCCCTTCCCCACACACTGAAACACATCCCCACACACTGCAACCCCATCCCCACACACTGAAACCCCTTCCGCACACACTGAAACCCCTACCGCACACACTGAAACCACTTTTGCACACACTGATACACCTTCTCCACACACTGAAACACCTTCCCCACAATCTGAAACCCCTTCCGCACACACTGAAACACCATCCCCACACACTGAAACATCTTCCCCACAATCTGAAATCCCTTCCCCACACAGTGAAAGCCTTCTCCACACACTGAAACCCCATCCCCACACACTGGAACCCCTTCCTCATCCACTGAAACAATTCCCCACCCAATGAAACACATCCCCACAAACTGAAACCCATCCCCACACACTGAAATCCCTTCCCCACACACTGAAACCACTTCCCCACACACTGAAACCCCTTCCCCACACACTGAAACACTTCCCCACACACTGAAACTACTTCCCCACACTCTGAAACCCCTTCCCCACACACTGAAACCCATCCCCACACACTGAAACCACTTCCCCACACACTGAAACCCAACCACACACACTGAAACACCTTCCCCACACGCTGAAACCCATTCCCCACACACTGAAACACCTTCCGCCCACACTGAAACACATCCCCACACACTGAAACCCAACCACACACACTGAAACACCTTCCCCACACACTGAAACACTTCCCCACACACTGAAACTACTTCCCCACACTCTGAAACCCCTTCCCCACACACTGAAACCCATCCCCACACACTGAAACCACTTCCCCACACACTGAAACCCAACCACACACACTGAAACACCTTCCCCACACGCTGAAACCCATTCCCCACACACTGAAACACCTTCCGCCCACACTGAAACACATCCCCACACACTGAACCACATTCCCCACACACTGAAATACCATCCCCACTCACAGAAACACATTTCACACACACTGAAACCCCTTCCCCAGACACTGGAACCCTTCCCCACACAATGAAACTTCTTCCCAAACAGAGAAACCCCTTCCCCACACACTGAAACAGCTTCCACACACACTGAAACCCCTTCCCCACACAGTGCAACACCTTCCCCACACACTGAAAAACCTTCCCCACACACTGAATCACATTCACCACACTCTGAAAACCCATCCGCGCACACTGAAACACCTTCCTCACACACTGAAACATTTCCCCACACACTGAAACCCCTTCCCCACACACTGAAACACATTCCCCACACACTGAAACACCTTCCCCACACACTGAAACTCCTTCCTCACACAAACTGAAACCCCTTCCCCACACACCGAAACACCTTCCCCACACACTGAATCATCTTCCCCACACACAGAAACCCCTTCCCCACACACTGAAACACCTTCCGCACTCACGGAAACACATCACCACACACTGAAACACCTTCCCCACACACTGAAATACCATCCCCACACACTGAAACACATTTCCCACACACCGAAACCCCATCCCCAGACACAGGAACCCTTCCCCACACACTGAAACACCTTCCCCACACACTGAAACCCCTTCCCCACACACTGAAACACCTTCCCCACACACTGAAACCCCTTCTGCACAAACTGAAACTCCTTCCGCACACACTGAAACCCATTCACCACACACTGAAACCCCTTCCGCACACAGTGAAACCCTTCCCCAAACAGTGTAACACCTTCCCCACACACTGAAACCCCTTCCCCACACACGGAAACACATCCCCACACCCTGCAACGCCTTCCCCACACACTGAATCCCCTTCCCCACACACTGAAAACCCATCCACCCACACTGAAATCCTTCCCCACACTCTGAAACCCCTTCCCCACACACTGAAATCGCCACCCCACACACTGAAACCCTTCCCCACACTCTGAAAACCATTCCCCACACACTGAAACACCTTCCCCACACACTGAAACCCCTTCCCCAGACAGAGAAACACCTTCCGCACACAATGAAACACCTTCCACACATACTGAAACCCATCCCCACACACTGAAACCCATCCCCACACACTGAAACCCATCTCCACACACTGAAACCCCTTCCCCACACACTTAAACCCCTTCCGCACACACTGAAACCCATCCCCACACACTGAAAACCATCCCCACACACTGAAACACCTTCCCCACACACTGCAACACCATACCCACACACTGAACCACCTTCCCCTGACACTGAAATCCCTTCGCCACACACTGAATTCCTTCCCCACACTCCTAAACCCCTTAGCTACTCACTGAAAAACCTTCCCCACAAACTGAAACCCCTTCCCCACATACTGAAACCCCTTCCCCACACACTGAAACACCTTCCCCAAACACTGAAACACCTTGCACAAACACTCAAACACATCCCCACACACTGAAACACCACCCCACACACTGGAACCCCTTCCCCACACACTGAAACCCCTTCCACACACACTGAAACACATCCCCACGCACTGAAACAACTTCCCCACATACTGAAACACCTTCCCCAGACACCGAAACACATTCACCACACACTGAAACCCCTTCCGCACACACTGAAACACCGTCCCCACACACTGTAACCCTTCCCCAAACACTGAAACACATTCCCCACACACTGAAACACTTCCCCACACACTGAAACACCTTCCCCACACAATGGAAACCCTTCCCCACATACTGAAACCCCTTCCCCACACACTGCAACACATCCCCACACACTGAAACACCTTCCCCACACACTGAAATCCCTTCCCCACATACTGAAACCCTTCCCCAAACACTGATACCCATTCACCACACACTGAAACACATTCCCCACACACTGAAACCCTCCCAAGGACACTGAAGCTCATTCCCCACACACTGAAACTCCTTCCCCACATACTGAATACAATTCCCCACACACTGAAATGCCTTCCGCACACACTGAAAACCCTTCCGCACACACTGAAACACCTTCCCCACACACTGAAACATATCCCCACACACTGAAACCCCTTCCCCACATACTGAAACACATCCCCACACACTGAAACCCCTTCCCCGCACATTGAAACACCTTCCCCACACACTGAAACACCTTCCCCACACACTGAAACCCCTTCCGCACACAGTGAAACCCCTCCCCACACACTGAAACCCCTTCCCCACACACTGAAACACATCCCCACACACTGCAACCCCATCCCCACACACTGAAACCCCTTCCGCACACACTGAAACACCTTCCCCACAAACTGAAACCCCTTCCCCACATACTGAAACCCCTACCGCACACACTGAAACCACTTCTGCACACAATGAAACCCCTCCCCACACACTGAAACCCCTTCCCCACACACTGAAACACATCCCCACACACTGCAACCCCATCCCCACACACTGAAACCCCTTCCGCACACACTGAAACCCCTACCGCACACACTGAAACCACTTTTGCACACACTGATACACCTTCTCCACACACTGAAACACCTTCCCCACACTCTGAAACCCCTTCCGCACAAACTGAAACACCATCCCCACACACTGAAACATCTTCCCCACAATCTGAAATCCCTTCCCCACACAGTGAAAGCCTTCTCCACACACTGAAACCCCATCCCCACACACTGGAACCCCTTCCTCATCCACTGAAACAATTCCCCACCCAATGAAACACATCCCCACAAACTGAAACCCATCCCCACACACTGAAATCCCTTCCCCACACACTGAAACCACTTCCCCACACACTGAAACCCCTTCCCCACACACTGAAACACTTCCCCACACACTGAAACTACTTCCCCACACTCTGAAACCCCTTCCCCACACACTGAAACCCATCCCCACACACTGAAACCACTTCCCCACACACTGAAACCCAACCACACACACTGAAACACCTTCCCCACACGCTGAAACCCATTCCCCACACACTGAAACACCTTCCGCCCACACTGAAACACATCCCCACACACTGAAACACATTCCCCACACACTGAAATACCATCCCCACTCACAGAAACACATTTCACACACACTGAAACCCCTTCCCCAGACACTGGAACCCTTCCCCACACAATGAAACTTCTTCCCAAACACAGAAACCCCTTCCCCACACACTGAAACAGCTTCCACACACACTGAAACCCCTTCCCCACACAGTGCAACACCTTCCCCACACACTGAAAAACCTTCCCCACACACTGAATTACATTCACCACACTCTGAAAACCCATCCGCGCACACTGAAACACCTTCCTCACACACTGAAACATTTCCCCACACACTGAAACCCCTTCCCCACACACTGAAACACATTCCCCACACACTGAAACACCTTCCCCACACACTGAAACTCCTTCCTCACACAAACTGAAACCCCTTCCCCACACACCGAAACACCTTCCCCACACACTGAATCATCTTCCCCACACACAGAAACCCCTTCCCCACACACTGAAACACCTTCCGCACTCACGGAAACACATCACCACACACTGAAACACCTTCCCCACACACTGAAATACCATCCCCACACACTGAAACACATTTCCCACACACCGAAACCCCATCCCCAGACAGAGGAACCCTTCCCCACACACTGAAACACCTTCCCCAAACACTGAAACCCTTTCCCCACACACTGAAACAGCTTCCCCACACACTGAAACCCCTTCCCCACACACTGAAACACCTTCCCCACACACTGAAATCCCTTCCCCACATACTGAAACCCTTCCCCAAACACTGATACCCATTCACCACACACTGAAACACATTCCCCACACACTGAAACCCTCCCAAGGACACTGAAACACATTCCCCACACACTGAAACTCCTTCCCCACATACTGAATACAATTCCCCACACACTGAAATGCCTTCCGCACACACTGAAAACCCTTCCGCACACACTGAAACACCTTCCCCACACAGTGAAACCCTTCCCCACACACTGAAATACCTTCCCCACACACTGAAACACATCCCCACACACTGAAACCCCTTCCCCACATACTGAAACACATCCCCACACACTGAAACCCCTTCCCCGCACATTGAAACACCTTCCCCACACACTGAAACACCTTCCCCACACACTGAAACCCCTTCCGCACACAGTGAAACCCTTCCCCACACACTGAAACCCCTTCCCCACACACTGAAACACATCCCCACACACTGCAACCCCATCCCCACACACTGAAACTCCTTCCGCACACACTGAAACACCTTCCCCACAAACTGAAACCCCTTCCCCACATACTGAAACCCCTCCCGCACACACTGAAACCACTTCCGCACACAATGAAAGCCCTCCCCACACACTGCAACCCCATCCCCACACACTGAAACCCCTTCTGCACACTGAAACACCTTCCCCACAAACTGAAACCCCTTCCCCACATACTGAAACCCCTACCGCACACACTGAAACCACTTCCGCACACACTGATACACCTTCTCCACACACTGAAACACCTTCCCCACACTCTGAAACCCCTTCCGCACACACTGAAACACCATCCCCACACACTGAAACATCTTCCCCACAAACTGAAATCCCTTCCCCACACAGTGAAAGCCTTCCCCACACACTGAAACCCCATCCCCACTCACTGGAACCCCTTCCTCATCCACTGAAACACATCCCCACCCAATGAAACACATCCCCACAAACTGAAACCCATCCCCACACACTGACATTCCTTCCCCACACACTGAAACCACTTCCCCACACACTGAAACCCCTTCCCCACACACTGAAACACTTCCCCACACACTGAAAACTACTTCCCCACACTCTGAAACCCCTTCCGCACACACTGAAACCCATCCCCACACACTGAAACCACTTCCCCACACACTGAAACCCAACCACACACACTGAAACACCTTCCCCACACGCTGAAACCCATTCCCCCACACACTGAAACACCTTCCGCCCACACTGAAACACATCCCCACACACTGAAACATCTTCCCCACACACTGAAATACCATCCCCACACACAGAAACACATTTCCCACACACTGAAACCCCTTCCCCAGACACTGGAACCCTTCCCCACACAATGAAACTTCTTCCCAAACACAGAAACCCCTTCCCCACACACTGAAACAGCTTCCACACACACTGAAACACCTTCCCCACACACTGCAACACCTTCCCCACACACTGAAATACCTTCCCCACACACTGAATCACATTCACCACACTCTGAAAACCCTTCCGTGCACACTGAAACACCTTCCTCACACACTGAAACATTTCCCACACACTGAAACCCCTTCCCCACACACTGAAACACATTCCCCACACACTGAAACACCTTCCCCCACACACTGAAACTCCTTCCTCACACAAACTGAAACCCCTTCCCACACACCGAAACACCTTCCCCACACACTGAATCATCTTCCCCACACACTGAAACCCCTTCCCCACACACTGAAACGCCTTCCGCACTCACGGAAACACATCACCACACACTGAAACACCTTCCCCACACACTGAAATACCATCCCCACACACTGAAACACATTTCCCACACACTGAAACCCCATCCCCAGACACTGGAACCCTTCCCCACACACTGAAACACCTTCCCCAAACACTGAAACCCTTTCCCCACACACTGAAACAGCTTCCCCACACACTGAAACCCCTTCCCCACACACTGAAACACCTTCCCCGCACACTGAAACACCTTCCTCACACACTGAAACACATTCACCACACACTGAATCCCCTTCCTCACACACTGAAACAACTTACTCACACACTGAATCATTTCCCCACACACTGAATCCCCTTCCCCACACACTGAAACCCTTCCCCACACACTGAAACACCTTCCCCACACACTGAAACACCACCCCACACACTGAAACCCCTTCCCCACACACTGAAACCCCTTCCACACACACTGAAACACATCCCCACGCAGTGAAACAACTTCCCCACATACTGAAACACCTTCCCCAGACACCGAAACACATTCACCACACACTGAAACCCCTTCCGCACACACTGAAACACCTCCCCACTCACTGTAACCCTTCCCCAAACACTGAAACACATTCCCCACACACTGAAACACTTCCCCACACACTGAAACACCTTCCCCACACAATGGAAACCCTTCCCCACATACTGAAACCCCTTCCCCACAGACTGCAACACATCCCCACACACTGAAACACCTTCCCCACACACTGAAATCCCTTCCCCACATACTGAAACCCTTCCCCAAACACTGATACCCATTCACCACACACTGAAACACATTCCCCACACACTGAAACTCCTTCCCCACATACTGAATACAATTCCCCACACACTGAAATGCCTTCCGCACACACTGAAAACCCTTCCGCACACACTGAAACACCTTCCCCACACAGTGAAACCCTTCCCCACACACTGAAATACCTTCCCCACACACTGAAACACATCCCCACACACTGAAACCCCTTCCCCAAATACTGAAACACATCCCCACACTCTGAAACCCCTTCCCCGCACATTGAAACACCTTCCCCACACACTGAAACACCTTCCCCACACACTGAAACCCCTTCCGCACACAGTGAAACCCCTCCCCACACACTGAAACACCTTCCCCACACACTGAAACACATCCCCACACACTGCAACCCCATCCCCATACACTGAGACCCCTTCCGCACACACTGAAACACCTTCCCCACAAACTGAAACCCCTTCCCCACATACTGAAACCCCTACCGCACACACTGAAACCACTTCCGCACACAGTGAAACCCCTCCCCACACACTGAAACCCCTTCCCCACACACTGAAACACATCCCCACACACTGCAACCCCATCCCCACATACTGAAACCCCTTCCGCACACACTGAAACACCTTCCCCACAAACTGAAACCCCTTCCCCACATACTGAAACCCCTACCGCACACACTGAAACCACCTCCGTACACACTGATACAACTTCTCCACACACTGAAACACCTTCCCCACACTCTGAAACCCCTTCCGCAAACACTGAAACACCATCTCCACACACTGAAACATCTTCCCCACAAACTGAAATCCCTTCCCCAGACGTTGAAAGCCTTCCCCACACACTGAAACCCCATCCCCACACACTGGAACCCCTTCCTCATCCACTGAAACACATCCCCACCCAATGAAACACATCCCCACAAACTGAAACCCATCCCCGCACACTGAAATCCCTTCCCCACACACTGAAACCACTTCCCCACACACTGAAACACTTCCCCACACACTGAAACTACTTCCCCACACTCTGAAACCCCTTCCCCACACACTGAAACCCATCCCCACACACTGAAACCACTTCCCCACACACTGAAACCCAACCACACACACTGAAACACCTTCCCCACACGCTGAAACCCATTCCCCACACACTGAAACACCTTCCGCCCACACTGAAACACATCCCCACACACTGAAACACCTTCCCCACGCACTGAAATACCATCCCCACACACAGAAACACATTTCCCACACACTGAAACCCCTTCCCCAGAAACTGGAACCGTTCCCCACACAATGAAACTTCTTCCCAAACACAGAAACCCCTTCCCCACGCACTGAAACAGCTTCCACACACACTGAAACCCCTTCCCCACACACTGCAACACCTTCCCCACACTCTGAAAACCCTTCCGCGCACACTGAAGCACCTTCCTCACACACTGAAACATTTCCCCACACACTGAAACCCCTTCCCCACACACTGAAACACATTCCCCACACACTGAAACACCTTCCCTACACACTGAAACTCCTTCCTCACACAAACTGAAACCCCTTCCCCACACACCGAAACACCTTCCCCACACACTGAATCATCTTCCCCACACACTGAAACCCCTTCCACACACACTGAAACACCTTCCGCACTCATGGAAACACATCACCACACACTGAAACACCTTCCACACACACTGAAATACCATCCCCACACACTGAAACACATTTCCCACACACTGAAACCCCATCCCCAGACACTGGAACCCTTCCCCACACACTGAAACACCTTCCCCAAACACTGAAACCCTGTCCCCACACACTGAAACAGCTTCCCCACACACTGAAACCCCTTCCCCACACACTGAAACACCTTCCCCACACACTGAAACACCTTCCTCACACACTGAAACACATTCACCACACACTGAATCCCCTTCCTCACACACTGAAACACCTTACTCACACACTGAAACATTTCCCCACACACTGAAACCCCTTCCCCACACACTGAAACCCTTCCCCACACACTGAAACACCTTCCCCACACACTGAAACACCTTCCTCACACACTGAAACACCTTCCTCACACCCACTGAAACTCTTGCCCACGCACTGAAACACCTTCCCCAAACACTGAATCACCTTCCCCACACACTGAAACCCCTTCCCCACACACTGAAACACATTCTGCAATCACTGAAACACATCACCACACACTGAAACCCCTTCCCCACAAACTAAAACACATCCCTTTACACTGAAACACCAGCCCCACAACCTGAAAGCCCTTCCACAAACACTGAAACAGCTTCCCCAAACACTGAAACACCTTCCCCACACACTGAAACCCCTTCCGCAAACACTGAAACCCCTTCAGCACACACTGAAACACCTTCCCCACACACTGAAACCGCTTCCCTAGAGACTGCAGCCCCTTCCCCACACACTGAAACGCCTTCCACACACACTGAAACCCCTTCACCCCACACTGAAACCCTTCCCCACACACTGAAACCCCTTCCCCACACACTGAAACCCCTTCCCACACACTGAAACCCATCCCCACACACTGAAACCCATCCCCACACACTGAAACCCATTCCCCACACACTGAAACTCCTTCCCCACACACTGAAATACCATCACCACACACTGAAACCCGTTCCGCCCACACTGAAACCCATCCCCACACAGTGAAACCCATCCCCACACACTGAAACACATCCCCACACACTGAAACACCTTCTCCACACACTGACAGCCTTCCCCACACACTGCAACACATCCCCACACACTGAAGCACCTTCCCAACACACTGAAACACCTTCCCCACACAATGAAACCCATCCACACAAACTGAAACCCATCCCCACACACTGAAACCCCATCCTCACACACTGAAACCCCTTCCCCACACACTGAAACACATCCCCACACACTGAAACCCCTTCCCCACCCACTGAAACACCTTCCCCACACACTGAAACACCTTCCCCATACACTGAGACCCCTTCCCCACACACTGAAACACCTTCCCCACACACTGAAACACCATCCCCACACACTGCAACACATCCCCACACACTGAAACACCTTCCCCACACACTGAAACCCCTTCCCCACACACTGAAATTCCTTCCCCACACACTGATACACCATTCTCACAAACTGAAATCCCTTCCCCACACACTGAAACCCCTTCCCTGCACACTGAATCCCTTCCCCACACAATGAAATCGCCACCCCACACACTGAAAACCATTCCCCACACACTGAAACACCTTCCCCACACACTGAAACCCCTTCCCCAGACATTGAAACACCTTCCGCACACAAAGAAACCCCTTCCGCACATACTGAAACCCATCCCCACACACTGAAACCCATCCCCACACACTGAAACCCCTTCCCCACACACTTAAACCCCTTCGGCACACACTGAAAACCCATCCCCACACACTGAAAACCATCCACACACACTGAAACACCTTCCCCACACACTGAAACCCTTCCCCAAAAACTGAAACACATCCCCACACATTGAAAAACTTCCCCACATACTGAAACACCTTCCCCACACACTGAAACACCTTCCCCACACACTGAACCTCATTCCCCACACACTGACTCCCTTCCCCAACTCCTAAACCCCTTAGCCACTCACTGTAACAACTTCCCCACAAACTGAAACCCCTTCCCCACACACTCAAACCCCTTCCCCACACACTGAAACACCTTCCCCAAACACTGAAACACCTTGCACAAACACTCAAACACATCCCCACACACTGAAACACCACCCCACACACTGAAACCCCTTCCCCACACACTGAAACCCCTTCGACACACACACAAAAAAACATCCCCACACACTGAAACCCTTCCCCACACACTGAAACACCTTCCCCACACACTGAAACACTTCCCCACACACTGAAACACCTTCCCCACACACTGGAAACCCTTCCCCACATACTGAAACCCCCTCCCCACACACTGAAACACCTTCCCCATACACTGCAACCCCATCCCCACACACTGCAACACATCCCCACGCACTGAAACACCTTCCCCACAAACTGAAATCCCTTCCCCAAACACTGAAACCCTTCCCCAAACACTGATACCCATTCACCACACACTGAAACACATTCACCACACACTGAAATGCCTTCCGCACATACTGAAACCCCTTATGCACACACTGAAACACCTTCCCCACACAGTGAAACCCTTCCCCACACACTGAAATACCTTCCCCACACACTGAAACACATCCCCACAAACTGAAACCCCTTCCCCACATATTGAAACACATGCCCACACACTGAAACCCCTTCCCCACACACTGAAACACCTTTCCCACACACTGAAACACCTTCCCCACACACTGAAACCCCTTCCGCACACAATAAAACCCCTCGCCACACACTGCTACCGCTTCCCCACACACTGAAACACATCCCCACACACTGCAACTCCATCCCTACACACTGAAACCCCTTCCGCACACACTGAAACACCTTCCCCACTAACTGAAACCCCTTCCCCACACACTGAAACCCCTACCGCACACACTGAAACCCCTTCCGCACACACTGAAACATCTTCTCCACACACTGAAACCCCTTCCGCACACAGTGAAAGCCTTCCCCACACACTGAAACCCCATCCCCACACACTGGAACCCCTTCCTCACCCACTGAAACACATCCCCACACAATGTAACACACCCCCACAAACTGAAACCCATCCCCACACACTGAAACCCCTTCCCCACATACTGAAACTCCTTCCCCACACACTGAAACACCTTACCCACACACTGAAACACTTCCGCACAGAGTTAAACCCTTCCCCACACACTGAAACCCCCTCCCCACACACTGAAACCCCTTCCCCTCACACTGAATACCCTTCCGCACATACTAAAACTCATCCCCACACACTGAAACACCTTCCCCACACACTGATACCCCTTCCCCACACATTGAAACACATCCCCACACACTGAAACACCTTCCCCATACACTGATACCCCTTCCCCACACATTGAAACACCTTCCACACACACTGAAACCCCTTCCGCACACAGTTAAACCCTTTCCCACACACTGAAACCCCCTCCCCACATACTGAAACCACTTCCCCACTACTGAATACCCTTCTGCACACAATGAAACACCTTGCCCACACACTGAATCCCCTTCCCCACAAACTGAAACCCCTTCCGCACACAATGAAACACCTTCCCCACACATTGAAACCCATTCCCCACACACTGAAAAACCTTCCGCACACACTGAAACCCCTTCCGCACACACTGAAATACCATCCCCACACTCAGAAACCCCTTCCCCACACAATGAAACCCCTTCCCCACACACTGAAACCCCTTCCACGCGCACTGAAACACCTTCCCCACACACTGAAACCCCTTCCCCACACACTGACACCCCTCCCGCACACACTGAAACTCCTTCCCCACATACTGAAACACATTCCCCACAAACTGAGACCCCTTCTGGACATACTGAAACCCATACCCCACACACTGAAATGCCATCTGCACACACTGAAACCCCTTCTGCAAACACTGAAACACCTTCCCCACACAGTGAAACCCATCCCCACACACTGAAATACCTTCCCCACTACCAGAAACACATCCTCACACACTGAAACCCCTTCCCCACACACTGAAACACAGCCCCACACACTGAAACTTCTTCCCACACATTGAAACACCTTCCCCACACACTGAAACACCTTCCCCACACACCGAAACCCCTTCTGCACACATTGAAACCCCTCCCCACACACTGAAACCCCTTCCCCACACACTGAAACACATCCCCACACACTGAAACCCCATCCCCACACACTGAAACCCCTTCCGCACACACTGAAACACCTTCCCCAAAAACTGAAATCCCTTCCCCACACACTGAAACCTCTACCGTACACACTGAAACCCCTTCCGCACACACTGAAACACCTTCCCCACAAACTGCAACCCCTTCCCCACACACTGAAACCCCTTCCGCAGACACTGAAACACCTTCCCCAAACACTGAAACCCCTTCCCCACACTCTGAAACCCCTTCCACACACAGTGAAACCCTCCCCACACAGTGAAACCCCATCCCCACACACTGAAACCCCTTCTTCACACACTGAAACACATCCCCACACACTGAAACCCCTTCCCCACCCACTGAAACCCCTTCCCCACACACTGATACCCTTCCCCACACTCTGAAAACCCCTTCCCCACTCACTGAAAACCATTCCCCACTCACTGAAACCATTACCCACACTCTGAAACCCCTTCCCCACACAATGAAACACGTTCCCCAATCACTGAAACCCCTACCCCACACACTGCAACACTTCCGCACACACAGAAACACCTTCCCCACACACTGAAACAGATCCCCACACACTGAAACACCTTCCCCACACACTGAAACCCCTTCCCCACTCACTGAAACACATTCCCCACACAGTGAAACCCCTTCCCCACATACTGAAACCCATTCCCCACACACTGAAATGCCATCCGCACACACTGAAACCCCTTCCGCACACACTGAAACACCTTCCCCACACAGTAACACCCTTCCCCACACACTGAAATAGCTTCCCCACACCCTGAAACACATCCTCACACACTGAAACCCCATCCCTTCACACTGAAACACATCCCCACACACTGAAACTTCTTCCCACACATTGAAACACCTACCCCACAAACTGAAACAACTTCCCCACACACTGAAACCCCTTCCGCACACAGTGAAACCCCTATCCACACACTGAAACCCCTTCCCCACACACTGAAACACATCCCCACACACGGAAACCCCATCCCCACCCACTGAAACCCCTACCGCACACACTGAAACACCTTCCCCAAAAACTGAAACCCCTTCCCCACACACTGAAACCTCTACCGCACACAGTGAAACCCCTTCCGCACACACTGAAACAACTTCCCCACACACTGAAACCGTTCCCCACACACTGAAACAACTTCCCCACACACTGAAACCCCTTCCGCACATTCTGAAACACCTTCCCCACACACTGATACCCTTCCCCACACACCGAAACACCTTCCGCACACACTGAAACACTCCCCCACACACTGAAACTCCTTCCACAGACACTGGAAACCCTTCCCCACACATTGAAACCCCTTCCCCAAACTCTGAAACACCTGCCCCACACACTGAAACGCCTTCCCCACACACTGAAACACCTGCCCCAAACACTGAATCCCCTTCCCCACACACTGAAACAATTCCCCACACACTGAAACCCTTCCGCACACACTGAAACCCATCCCCACACACTGAAACCCATCCCCACACACTGAAACAACTTCCCCACACACTGAAACAGCTTCCCCACACACTGAAACGCCTTCCCCACACACTGAAACACCTACCACACACACTGAAACACCTTCCCCACACATTGAAACCTCATCCCCACACACTGAAACCTCTACCGCACACACTGAAACCCCTTCCCCACACACTGAAACCTCTTCCACACATAATAAAACCTCTTCCCCACATACTGAAACCCCTTCCCCACACATGGAAACCTCTTTCCCACACACTGAAACCCCTTCCCCACACACAGGAAGCCGTCCCCACACACTTAAATCTCATCCCCACACACTGAAATCCCTTCCCCACACACTGTAACCTCTTCCCGACACACTGAAACCTCTTCCACACACACTGAAACCTCTTCCCCTCACACTGAAACCTCTTCCCCACACACTGAAACCTCTTCCCCACACATTGAAACCCATCCCCACACACTGAAACCCATCCCCACACACTGAAACCTCATCCCCACACACTGAAATCCCTTCCCTACACACTGAAACCTCTTCCCCACACATTGAAACCCATCCCCACACACTGAAACACTTCCCCACACACTGAAACCTCTTCCCCACACACTGAAACCTCTTCGCTTCAGACTGAAACCATGCCCCACACACTGAAACCTCTTCCCCACACACTGAAACAGCTTCCCCACGCACTGAAACCTCTTCCACAGACACTGAAACCTCTTCCCCACACACTGAAACCTCTTCCCCACACACTGAAACCCCTTCCCCGCGCACTGAAACCTCTTCCCCACACACTGAATCCCCTTTATCACAAACTGAAACCCCTTCCCCACTCCCTGAAACCTCTTACCCACACACTGAAAACTCTTCCCCACACACTGAAACCCCTTCCCCACACACTGAAACCCATCCCCACACACAGAAACCCATTCCCCACACACTGAAACCCATCCTCACACACGGAAACCCTTCCCCACACACTGAAACCTCTTCCCACACACTGAAACCTATTCGTCACAGACTGAAACCCTTCCCCACACACTGAAATCTCTTCCCCACACACGGAAACCTCTTCCACACACACTGAAACCTCTTCCCCACACACTGAAATCTCTTCCCCACACACTGTAACCCCTTTCCCACAAACTGAAACCTCTTCCCCACACACTGAATCCCCTTCACCACTCACTGAAACCCCTTCCCCACACACTGAAACCTCTTCCCCACACACTGAAACCTCTTCCCCACACACTGAATCCTCTTCCCTGCACGCTGAAAACTCTTCCCCACACACTGAATCCCCTTCACCTCACACTGAAACCCCTTCCCTACACACTGAAAACTCTTCCCCACACATTGAAACCTCATCCCCACACACTGAAACCTCTACCGCACACACTGAAACCCCTTCCGCACACACTGAAACATCTTCCCCACACACTGAAACATCTTCCCCACACACTGAAACCCCTTCCCCACACACTGAAACCCCTTGCCCACACACTGTAAATCCATCCCCACACACTGAAACCCATTCCGCACACAATTATACCCATCCCCACACACTGAAACCCATCACCACCCACTGAAACCCCTTCCCCACACACTGAAACACCTTCCCCACACACTGAAACACTTCCCCAGACACTGAAACACCTTCCCCACGCACTGAAACTCCTTCCGCACATACGGAAACCCATCCCCACACACTAAAACACATCCCCACACAGTGAAACACCTTCCCCAAACACTGAAACCCCTCCCCCAGACACTGAAACCCCTTCCCCACACACTGAAACACCTTCCCAACACACTGAAACCCCTTCCGCACACACTGAAACACCTTCCCCACACACTGAAAGCCTTCCCCACATACTGAAACCCCTTCCGCACCCACTGAAACACCGTCCCCACACACTGAAACCCTTTCCCACACACTGAAACCCCTTCCGCACACACTGAAACACCTTCCCCACACAGTGAAACCCTTCCCCACACACTGAAATACCTTCCCCACACACTGAAAGACATCCCCACACATTGAAACCCTTTCCCACACACTCAAACACATCCCCACACAGTGAAACCCCTTCCCCACACACTGACACATCTTCCCCACAAACTGAAACACCTTCCACACACAGTGAAACCCCTCCCCACACACTGAAACCCCTTACCCACACACTGAAACACATCCCCACACACTGAAACCCAATCCCCACACACTGAAACCCCTTCCCCACACACTGAATCCCCTTCACCACTCACTGAAACCCCTTCCCCACACACTGAAACCTCTTCCCCACACACTGAAACCTCTTCCCCACACACTGAATCCTCTTCCCTGCACGCTGAAAACTCTTCCCCACACACTGAATCCCCTTCACCTCACACTGAAACCCCTTCCCTACACACTGAAAACTCTTCCCCACACATTGAAACCTCATCCCCACACACTGAAACCTCTACCGCACACACTGAAACCCCTTCCGCACACACTGAAACATCTTCCCCACACACTGAAACATCTTCCCCACACACTGAAACCCCTTCCCCACACACTGAAACCCCTTGCCCACACACTGTAAATCCATCCCCACACACTGAAACCCATTCCGCACACAATGATACCCATCCCCACACACTGAAACCCATCACCACCCACTGAAACCCCTTCCCCACACACTGAAACACCTTCCCCACACACTGAAACACTTCCCCAGACACTGAAACACCTTCCCCACGCACTGAAACTCCTTCCGCACACACGGAAACCCATCCCCACACACTAAAACACATCCCCACACAGTGAAACACCTTCCCCAAACACTGAAACCCCTCCCCCAGACACTGAAACCCCTTCCCCACACACTGAAACACCTTCCCAACACACTGAAACCCCTTCCGCACACACTGAAACACCTTCCCCACACACTGAAAGCCTTCCCCACATACTGAAACCCCTTCCGCAACCACTGAAACACCGTCCCCACACACTGAAACCCTTTCCCACACACTGAAACCCCTTCCGCACACACTGAAACACCTTCCCCACACAGTGAAACCCTTCCCCACACACTGAAATACCTTCCCCACACACTGAAAGACATCCCCACACATTGAAACCCTTTCCCACACACTCAAACACATCCCCACACAGTGAAACCCCTTCCCCACACACTGACACATCTTCCCCACAAACTGAAACACCTTCCACACACAGTGAAACCCCTCCCCACACACTGAAACCCCTTACCCACACACTGAAACACATCCCCACACACTGAAACCCAATCCCCACACACTGAAACCCCTTCCACACATACTGAAACACCTTACCCACAAACTGAAACCCCTTCCCCACACACTGAAACCCCTACCGCACACACTGAAACCCCTTCCGCACACACTGAAACACCTTCCCCACACACTGAAACCCCTTCCCCACACACTGAAACCCCTTCCGCACACACTGAAACACCTTCCCCACACACTGAAACCCCTTCCCCCACACTGAAACCCCTTCCGCACACAGTGAAACCCTTCCCCAAACACTGAAACCCATTCCCCACACACTGACACCCCTTCTTCACACACTGAAACACATCCCCACACACTGAAACCCTTTCCCCACACACTGAAAACCCTTCCCCACACATTGAAACCCTTTCCCACACTCTGAAACCTCTTCCCCACATACTGAAACCCCTTATCCAAACACTGAAACCCCTTCCCCACACAATGAAACCTCTTCCCCACACACTGAAACCTCTTCCCAATGACTGAAACTTATTCCCCTCACACTGAAACACATCCCCACACACTGAAACCTCTTCCCCACAAACTGAAACCTCTTCCACACACAATGAAACACTTCCCCAAACACTGAAACCCTTCCCCACACACTGAAATCCATCCCCACACACAGCAACCCTTCCCCACACACTGAAACCCTTGCCCACACACTGAAACCTCTTCGCCAAAGACTAAAACCATTCCCCATATACTGAAACCCCTTCCCCACCCACTGAAACCTCTTCCACACATAATAAAACCTCTTCCCCACATACTGAAACCCCTTCCCCACACATGGAAACCTCTTTCCCACACACTGAAACCCCTTCCCCACACACAGGAAGCCGTCCCCACACACTTAAATCTCATCCCCACACACTGAAATCCCTTCCCCACACAATGTAACATCTTCCCGACACACTGAGACCTCTTCCACACACACTGAAACCTCTTCCCCTCACACTGAAACCTCTTCCCCACACACTGAAACCTCTTCCCCACACATTGAAACCCATCCCCACACACTGAAACCCAACCCCACACACTGAAACCCCTTCCCTACACACTGAAACCTCTTCCCCACACATTGAAACCCAACCCCACGCACTGAAACACTTGCCCACACACTGAAACCTCTTCCCCACACACTGAAACCTCTTCGCTTCAGACTGAAACCATGCCCCACACACTGAAACCTCTTCCCCACACACTGAAACAGCTTCCCCACGCACTGAAACCTCTTCCACAGACACTGAAACCTCTTCCCCACACACTGAAACCTCTTCCCCACACACTGAAACCCCTTCCCCGCGCACTGAAACCTCTTCCCCACACACTGAATCCCCTTTACCACACACTGAAACCCCTTCCCCACTCCCTGAAACCTCTTCCCCACACACTGAAAACTCTTCCCCACACACTGAAACCCATTCCCCACACACTGAAACCCATCCCCACACACTGAAACCCATTCCCCACACACTGAAACCCATCCTCACACACTGAAACCCTTCCCCACACACTGAAACCACTTCCCACACACTGAAACCTATTCGCCACAGACTGAAACCCTTCCCCACACACTGAAATCTCTTCCCCACACACGGAAACCTCTTCCACACACACTGAAACCTCTTCCCCACACACTGAAATCTCTTCCCCACACACTGTAACCCCTTTCCCACAAACTGAAACCTCTTCCCCACACACTGAATCCCCTTCACCACTCACTGAAACCCCTTCCCCACACACTGAAACCTCTTCCCAACACACTGAAACCTCTTCCGCACACACTGAATCCTCTTCCCTGCACGCTGAATCCACTTCCCCACACACTGAAACCCCTTCCGCACACACTGAAACATCTTCCCCACACACTGAAACCCCTTCCCCACACAGTAAAAGCACTTCTGCACACAATGAAACACCTTCCCCACACACTGAAACCCCTTCCACACGCACTGAAACCCCTTCCGCACACAATGAAACCCATCCCCACATCCTGAAACCCCTTCCCCACACACTGAGACCCATTCTTCACACACTGAAACACATCTCCACACACTGAAACCCCTTCCCCACGTACTGAAACCCCTTCCCCGCACACTGAAAATCCTTCCCCATACACTGAAACCCTTCCGCACACACTGAAACCCCTTCCCCACTCACTGAAACCCCTTCCCCACACACTGAAACCATTACCCACACAATGAAACACCTTCCCCAAACACTGAAACCCCTTCCCCACATACTGAAACCCTTCCCCACACACTGAAACCCCTTCTGCACACACTGAAACCCCTTCCCCACACACTGAAACCCCTTCCCCAATAACTGAAACCCCTTCCGCACTCAGTGAAACACTTCCCCACATACTGAAACCCCTTCCCCACACACTGAAACCCTTCCCCACACACTGAAACCCCTTCTGCACACACTGAAACACCTTCCCCAAACACTGAAACCCCTTCTGCACAGACTGTAACACATTCCCCACACACTGAAACCCTTCCCCACACACTGAAACCCCGTCCCCACACACTGTAACCCTTCCCCACACACGGAAACACCTTCCCCACTCACTGAAACCCCGTCCCCAAACACTGTAACCCTTCCCCACACACTGAAACCCCTTCCCCACACACTGAAACCCTTCCCCACACACAGAGACCCCTTCCCCACACACTGAAACCCATCCCCACACACTGAAACAGCTTCCCCACACACAGAAACACCTTCCCCAAACACTGAAACCCCTTCCCCACACACTGAAAAAGCTTCGCCACACACTGAAAGCCCTTCCCCACACACTGAAACATCTTCCCCACACACTGAAACATCTTCCCCACAAACTGAAACCCCTTCCGCACAAACTGAAACACCTTCCCCACACACTGAAACCCTTCCCCACACACTGAAACCCCTTCCCCACACACTGAAACCCTTCTCCACACACTGAAACCCCTTCCCCACACACTGAAACACCTTCCCCACACACTGAAACAACTTCCCCACACACTGAAACCGTTCCACACACACTGAAACAACTTCCCCACACACCGAAACACCTTCCGCACACACTGAAACACTCCCCCACACACTGAAACTCCTTCCACAGACACTGGAAACCCTTCCCCACACACTGAAACCCCTTCCCCAAACACTGAAACACCTGCCCCACACACTGAAACGCCTTCCCCACACTGAAACACCTGCCCCACACACTGAATCCCCTTCCCCACACACTGAAACAATTCCCCACACACTGAAACCCTTCCGCACACACTGAAACCCATCCCCACACAGTGAAGCCCATCCCCACACACTGAAACAACTTCCCCACACACTGAAACAGCTTCCCCACACACTGAAACGCCTTCCCCACACACTGAAACACCTACCACACACACTGAAACACCTTCCCCACACACTGAAACATCTTCCCCACACACTGAAACAACTTCCGCACAAACTGAAACAGCTTCCCCACACACTGAAACCCCTTACCCACACACTGAAACACCTTCCCCACACACTGAAACCCTTCCCCACACACTGAAACCCATTTCCCACACACTGAAACACATTCCCCACACACTGAAACATCTTCCCCACACAGTGAAACCCCTTCCCCACACACTGAAACACCTTCCCCATACAACGAAACACCTTCCCCACACACTGAAGCCCCTTCCGCACACACTCAGATACCTTCCCCACACACTGAAACCCTTCCCCACACACTGAAACACCTTCCCCACACACTGAAACACTTCCCAACACACTGAAACTCCTTCCCCAGACACTGGAAACCCTTCCCCACACATTGAAACCCCTTCCCCACACACTGAAACACCTTCCCCACACACTGAAATCCCATCCCCACACACTGCAACACATCCCCACACACTGAAACACCTTACCCACACACTGAAACCCCTTCCCCACACACTGAAACCCTTCCCCAAACACTGACACCCATTCACCACACACTGAAACACATTCCCCACACACTGATACCCTTCCAAACACACTGAAACACATTCCCCACACACTGAAACCCCTTCCCCACACACTGAAACCCCTTGCCCACACACTGAAAATCCATCCCCACACACTGAAACCCCTTCCGCACACAATGATACTCATCCCCACACACTGAAACCCAACACCACACACTGAAACACCTTCCCCAAACACTGAAACCCCTCCCCCAGACACTGAAACCCCTTCCCCACACACCGAAACACCTTCCCAACACACTGAAACCCCTTCCGCACACACTGAAACACCTTCCCCACACACTGAAACCCTTCCCCACACACTGAAACCCCTTCCGCACCCACTGAAACACCGTCCCCACACACTGAAACCCTTCCCCACACACTGAAACACCTTCCCCACACAATGAAACACCTTCACCTCACACTGAAACCCCTTCCGCACCCACTGAAACACCGTCCCCACACATTGAAACCCTTCCCCACACACTGAAACACCTTCCCCACACAATGAAACACTTCCCCACACACTGAAACACCTTCCCAACACACTGGAAACCCTTCCCCACATACTGAAACCCCATCCCCACACACTGCAACACATCCCCACACACTGAAACACCTTCCCCACACACTGAAACCCCTTCCCCACACACTGAAACCCTTCCCCAAACACTGATACCCATTCACCACACACTGAAACACATTCCCCACACACTGAAACCCTTCCAAGCACACTGAAACACATTCCCCACACACTGAAACCCCTTCTCCACAAACTGAAACCCATTCCCCACACACTGAAATGCCTTCCGCAAACACAGAAACCCCTCCGCACACACTGAAACACCTTCCCCACACAGTGAAACCCTTCCCCACACACTGAAATACCTTCCCCACACACTGAAAGACATCCCCACACATTGAAACCCTTTCCCACACACTCAAACACATCCCCACACAGTGAAACCCCTTCCCCACACACTGACACATCTTCCCCACAAACTGAAACACATTCCACACACAGTGAAACCCCTCCCCACACACTGAAACCCCTTACCCACACACTGAAACACATCCCCACACACTGAAACCCAATCCCCACACACTGAAACCCCTTCCACACATACTGAAACACCTAACCCACAAACTGAAACCCCTTCCCCACACACTGAAACCCCTACCGCACACACTGAAACCCCTTCCGCACACACTGAAACACCTTCCCCACACACTGAAACCCCTTCCCCACACACTGAAACCCCTTCCGCACACACTGAAACACCTTCCCCACACACTGAAACCCCTTCCCCCACACTGAAACCCCTTCCGCACACAGTGAAACCCTTCCCCAAACACTGAAACCCATTCCCCACACACTGACACCCCTTCTTCACACACTGAAACACATCCCCACACACAGAAACCCTTTCCCCACACACTGAAAACCCTTCCCCACACATTGAAACCCTTTCCCACACTCTGAAACCTCTTCCCCACATACTGAAACCCCTTATCCAAACACTGAAACCCCTTCCCCACACAATGAAACCTCTTCCCCACACACTGAAACCTCTTCCCAATGACTGAAACTTATTCCCCTCACACTGAAACACATCCCCACACACTGAAACCTCTTCCCCACAAACTGAAACCTCTTCCACACACAATGAAACACTTCCCCAAACACTGAAACCCTTCCCCACACACTGAAATCCATCCCCACACACAGCAACCCTTCCCCACACACTGAAACACTTGCCCACACACTGAAACCTCTTCGCCAAAGACTAAAACCATTCCCCATATACTGAAACCACTTCCCCACCCACTGAAACCTCTTCCACACATAATAAAACCTCTTCCCCACATACTGAAACCCCTTCCCCACACATGGAAACCTCTTTCCCACACACTGAAACCCCTTCCCCACACACAGGAAGCCGTCCCCACACACTTAAATCTCATCCCCACACACAGAAATCCCTTCCCCACACACTGAAACCCCTTCCGCACCCACTGAAACACCGTCCCCACACACTGAAACCCTTCCCCACACACTGAAACACCTTCCCCACACAATGAAACACCTTCACCTCACACTGAAACCCCTTCCGCACCCACTGAAACACCGTCCCCACACATTGAAACCCTTCCCCACACACTGAAACACCTTCCCCACACAATGAAACACTTCCCCACACACTGAAACACCTTCCCAACACACTGGAAACCCTTCCCCACATACTGAAACCCCATCCCCACACACTGCAACACATCCCCACACACTGAAACACCTTCCCCACACACTGAAACCCTTCCCCACACACTGAAACACCTTCCCCACACAATGAAACACCTTCACCTCACACTGAAACCCCTTCCGCACCCACTGAAACACCGTCCCCACACATTGAAACCCTTCCCCACACACTGAAACACCTTCCCCACACAATGAAACACTTCCCCACACACTGAAACACCTTCCCAACACACTGGAAACCCTTCCCCACATACTGAAACCCCATCCCCACACACTGCAACACATCCCCACACACTGAAACACCTTCCCCACACACTGAAACCCCTTCCCCACACACTGAAACCCTTCCCCAAACACTGATACCCATTCACCACACACTGAAACACATTCCCCACACACTGAAACCCTTCCAAGCACACTGAAACACATTCCCCACACACTGAAACCCCTTCTCCACAAACTGAAACCCATTCCCCACACACTGAAATGCCTTCCGCAAACACAGAAACCCCTCCGCACACACTGAAACACCTTCCCCACACAGTGAAACCCTTCCCCACACACTGATACCCATTCACCACACACTGAAACACATTCCCCACACACTGAAACCCTTCCCCAAACACTGATACCCATTCACCACACACTGAAACACATTCCCCACACACTGAAACCCTTCCAAGCACACTGAAACACATTCCCCACACACTGAAACCCCTTCTCCACAAACTGAAACCCATTCCCCACACACTGAAATGCCTTCCGCAAACACAGAAACCCCTCCGCACACACTGAAACACCTTCCCCACACAGTGAAACCCTTCCCCACACACTGAAATACCTTCCCCACACACTGAAAGACATCCCCACACATTGAAACCCTTTCCCACACACTCAAACACATCCCCACACAGTGAAACCCCTTCCCCACACACTGACACATCTTCCCCACAAACTGAAACACATTCCACACACAGTGAAACCCCTCCCCACACACTGAAACCCCTTACCCACACACTGAAACACATCCCCACACACTGAAACCCAATCCCCACACACTGAAACCCCTTCCACACATACTGAAACACCTTACCCACAAACTGAAACCCCTTCCCCACACACTGAAACCCCTACCGCACACACTGAAACCCCTTCCGCACACACTGAAACACCTTCCCCACACACTGAAACCCCTTCCCCACACACTGAAACCCCTTCCGCACACACTGAAACACCTTCCCCACACACTGAAACCCCTTCCCCCACACTGAAACCCCTTCCGCACACAGTGAAACCCTTCCCCAAACACTGAAACCCATTCCCCACACACTGACACCCCTTCTTCACACACTGAAACACATCCCCACACACAGAAACCCTTTCCCCACACACTGAAAACCCTTCCCCACACATTGAAACCCTTTCCCACACTCTGAAACCTCTTCCCCACATACTGAAACCCCTTATCCAAACACTGAAACCCCTTCCCCACACAATGAAACCTCTTCCCCACACACTGAAACCTCTTCCCAATGACTGAAACTTATTCCCCTCACACTGAAACACATCCCCACACACTGAAACCTCTTCCCCACAAACTGAAACCTCTTCCACACACAATGAAACACTTCCCCAAACACTGAAACCCTTCCCCACACACTGAAATCCATCCCCACACACAGCAACCCTTCCCCACACACTGAAACCCTTGCCCACACACTGAAACCTCTTCGCCAAAGACTAAAACCATTCCCCATATACTGAAACCACTTCCCCACCCACTGAAACCTCTTCCACACATAATAAAACCTCTTCCCCACATACTGAAACCCCTTCCCCACACATGGAAACCTCTTTCCCACACACTGAAACCCCTTCCCCACACACAGGAAGCCGTCCCCACACACTTAAATCTCATCCCCACACACAGAAATCCCTTACCCACACACTGAAACCCCTTCCGCACCCACTGAAACACCGTCCCCACACACTGAAACCCTTCCCCACACACTGAAACACCTTCCCCACACAATGAAACACCTTCACCTCACACTGAAACCCCTTCCGCACCCACTGAAACACCGTCCCCACACATTGAAACCCTTCCCCACACACTGAAACACCTTCCCCACACAATGAAACACTTCCCCACACACTGAAACACCTTCCCAACACACTGGAAACCCTTCCCCACATACTGAAACCCCATCCCCACACACTGCAACACATCCCCACACACTGAAACACCTTCCCCACACACTGAAACCCTTCCCCACACACTGAAACACCTTCCCCACACAATGAAACACCTTCACCTCACACTGAAACCCCTTCCGCACCCACTGAAACACCGTCCCCACACATTGAAACCCTTCCCCACACACTGAAACACCTTCCCCACACAATGAAACACTTCCCCACACACTGAAACACCTTCCCAACACACTGGAAACCCTTCCCCACATACTGAAACCCCATCCCCACACACTGCAACACATCCCCACACACTGAAACACCTTCCCCACACACTGAAACCCCTTCCCCACACACTGAAACCCTTCCCCAAACACTGATACCCATTCACCACACACTGAAACACATTCCCCACACACTGAAACCCTTCCAAGCACACTGAAACACATTCCCCACACACTGAAACCCCTTCTCCACAAACTGAAACCCATTCCCCACACACTGAAATGCCTTCCGCAAACACAGAAACCCCTCCGCACACACTGAAACACCTTCCCCACACAGTGAAACCCTTCCCCACACACTGAAATACATTCCCCACACACTGAAAGACATCCCCACACATTGAAACCCTTTCCCACACACTCAAACACATCCCCACACAGTGAAACCCCTTCCCCACACACTGACACATCTTCCCCACAAACTGAAACACATTCCACACACAGTGAAACCCCTCCCCACACACTGAAACCCCTTACCCACACACTGAAACACATCCCCACACACTGAAACCCAATCCCCACACACTGAAACCCCTTCCACACATACTGAAACACCTTACCCACAAACTGAAACCGCTTCCCCACACACTGAAACCCCTACCGCACACACTGAAACCCCTTCCGCACACACTGAAACACCTTCCCCTCACACTGAAACCCCTTCCCCACACACTGAAACCCCTTCCGCACACACTGAAACACCTTCCCCACACACTGAAACCCCTTCCCCCACACTGAAACCCCTTCCGCACACAGTGAAACCCTTCCCCAAACACTGAAACCCATTCCCCACACACTGACACCCCTTCTTCACACACTGAAACACATCCCCACACACTGAAACCCTTTCCCCACACACTGAAAACCCTTCCCCACACATTGAAACCCTTTCCCACACTCTGAAACCTCTTCCCCACATACTGAAACCCCTTATCCAAACACTGAAACCCCTTCCCCACACAATGAAACCTCTTCCCCACACACTGAAACCTCTTCCCAATGACTGAAACTTATTCCCCTCACACTGAAACACATCCCCACACACTGAAACCTCTTCCCCACAAACTGAAACCTCTTCCACACACACTGAAACACTTCCCCAAACACTGAAACCCTTCCCCACACACTGAAATCCATCCCCACACACAGCAACCCATCCCCACACACTGAAACCCTTGCCCACACACTGAAACCTCTTCGCCAAAGACTAAAACCATTCCCCATATACTGAAATCCCTTCCCCACCCACTGAAACCTCTTCCACACATAATAAAACCTCTTCCCCACATACTGAAACCCCTTCCCCACACATGGAAACCTCTTTCCCACACACTGAAACCCCTTCCCCACACACAGGAAGCCGTCCCCACACACTTAAATCTCATCCCCACACACAGAAATCCCTTCCCCACACACTGTAACCTCTTCCCGACACACTGAAACCTCTTCCACACACACTGAAACCTCTTCCCCTCACACTGAAACCTCTTCCCCACACACTGAAACCTCTTCCCCACACATTGAAACCCATCCCCACACACTGAAACCCATCCCCACACACTGAAACCTCATCCCCACACACTGAAATCCCTTCCCTACACACTGAAACCTCTTCCCCACACATTGAAACCCATCCCCACACACTGAAACACTTCCCCACACACTGAAACCTCTTCCCCACACACTGAAACCTCTTCGCTTCAGACTGAAACCATGCCCCACACACTGAAACCTCTTCCCCACACACTGAAACAGCTTCCCCACGCACTGAAACCTCTTCCACAGACACTGAAACCTCTTCCCCACACACTGAAACCTCTTCCCCACACACTGAAACCCCTTCCCCGCGCACTGAAACCTCTTCCCCACACACTGAAACCCATGCCCACACACAGAAACCCCTTCCCCACACACTGAAACCCATCCTCACACACTGAAACCCTGCCCCACACACTGAAACCTCTTCCCACACACTGAAACCTATTCGCCACAGACTGAAACCCTTCCCCACACACTGAAATCTCTTCCCCACACACGGAAACCTCTTCCACACACACTGAAACCTCTTCCCCACACACTGAAATCTCTTCCCCACACACTGTAACGCCTTTCCCACAAACTGAAACCTCTTCCCCACACACTGAATCCCCTTCACCACTCACTGAAACCCCTTCCCCACACACTGAAACCTCTTCCCCACACACTGAAACCTCTTCCCCACACACTGAATCACCTTCACCTCACACTGAAACCCCTTCCCTACACACTGAAACCTCTTCCCCACACAGTGAAACCTCATCCCCACACACTGAAACTGCTTCCACACACACTGAAACCACTTCCCCACACACTGAAACCCCTTCCCGACACACTGAAACCCATCCCCACACACAGAAACCCCTTCCCCACACACTGTAACCCATCCCCACACACTGAAACCCTTCCGCACACACTGAAACCTCTTCCCCACACACTGAAACCTCTTGCACACACAATGAAACCTCTTCCCCACACACTGAAACCCCTTCCCCACACTCTGAAACCCCTTCCCCACACACTGAAACCTCTTCCCCACAAACTGAAACCCATTCCCCACAGACTGAAACCACTTCCCCACACAATGAAACCTCTTCCCCACACACTGAAACCTCTTCCCCACATACTGAAACCCCTTATCCACACACTGAAACCCCTTCCCCACACAATGAAACCTCTTCCCCACACACTGAAACCTCTTCCCAATGACTGAAACCCATTCCCCACACACTGAAACACATCCCCACACACTGAAACCTCTTCCCCACAAACTGAAACCTCTTCCACACAAACTGCAACATTTCCCCAAACACTGAAACCCTTCCCCACACACTGAAATCCATCCCCACACACAGAAACCCTTCCCCACACACTGAAACCCTTCCCCACACACTGAAACCTATTCGCCAAAGACTAAAACCATTCCCCACATACTGAAACCCCTTCCCCACACACTGAAACCTCTTCCACACATAATAAAACCTCTTCCCCACATACTGAAACCCCTTCCCCACACATGGAAACCTCTTTCCCACACACTGAAACCCCTTCCCCACACACAGGAAGCCGTCCCCACACACTTAAACCTCATCCCCACACACTGAAACCCCTTCCCTACACACTGTAACACATCCCCACACACTGAAACCCTTCCCCACACACTGAAACCTCTTCCCGACACATTGAAACCTCTTCCACACACACTGAAACCTCTTCCCCTCACGCTGAAACCACTTCCCCACACACTGAAACCTCTTCCCCACACACTGAAACACCTTTCCCGCTCGCTGAAACCTCTTCCCCACACAGTGAATCCCCTTCACCACACATTGAAACCCCTTCCCCACTCACAGGAAGCCGTCCCCACACACTTAAACCTCATCCCCACACACTGAAACACCTTCCCCACACACTGTAACACATCCCCACACACTGAAACCCTTCCCCACACACTGAAACCTCTTCCCGACACATTGAAACCTCTTCCACACACACTGAAACCTCTTCCCCTGACACTGAAACCTCTTCCCCACACACTGAAACCTCTTCCCCACACACTGAAACCCCTTCCCGACACACTGAAACCTCTCCCCACACACAGAAACCCCTTCCCCACACATTGTAACCCTTCCACACACACTGAAACCTCTTCCCCACACACTGAATCCTCTTCCACACACACTGAAACCTCTTCCCCACACACTGAAACCCCTTCCCCACACACTGAAACCCCTTCCCCATACATTGAAACCTGTTCCCCACAAACTGAAATCCCTTCCCCACAGATGAAACCACTTCCCCACACACTGAAACCTCTTCCCCACACACTGAAACCTCTTCCCCACATGCTGAAACACTTCCCCAAACACTGAAACACTTCCCCACACACTGAAATCAATCCCCACACACAGAAACCTCTTCCCCACACACTGAAACCCCTTCCCCATACATTGAAACCTGTTCCCCACAAACTGAAATCCCTTCCCCACAGATGAAACCACTTCCCCACACACTGAAACCTCTTCCCCACACACTGAAACCTCTTCCCCACATGCTGAAACACTTCCCCAAACACTGAAACACTTCCCCACACACTGAAATCAATCCCCACACACAGAAACCCTTCCCCACAAACTGAAACCCTTCCCCACATACTGAAACCTCTTCGCCAATGACTGAAACCATTCCCCACATACTGAAACCCCTTCCCCACACACTGAAACCTCTTCCACACATAATAAAACCTGTTCCCCACATACTGAAACCCCTTCCCCACACACTGAAACCTCTTTCACACATACTGAAAACCTTCCCCACACACTGAAACTTCTTTCCCACACGCTGAAACCCCTTCCCCACACACAGGAAGCCGTCCCCACACACTTAAACCTCATCCCCACACACTGAAACCCCTTCCCCACACACTGAAACCCATCCCCACACACTGAAACGCCTTCCCCACACACTGAAAAACCTTCCTCACACAATGAAACCCTTTCCCCACAGACTGAAACCACTTCCCCACACACTGAAAGCTCTTCCCCACACACTGAAACCTCTTCCCCACACGCTGAAACCCCTTATCCACACGAAGAAACCTCATCCCCAAACAATGAAACCTCTTCCCCACACACAGAAACCTCTTCCCCTACAGACTGAAACCTGTTCCCCCAAACACTGAAACCCATCCCCACACACTGAAACCCCTTCCCCACACACTGCAACCCATCCCCACACACTGAAATCATTCCCCACACAATGAAACCCATCCCCACACACGCAAACCTCTTCCCCACACACTGAAACCTCTTCCACACACACTGAAACTCATTCCCCACACACTGAAACCCATTCCCCACACACTGATACCCATCGCCACACACTGAAAACTCTTCCTCACACTCTGAAACCTCTTCCCGACGCACTGAAACCCCTTCCCCACACACTGAAACGCATCCCCACACACTGAAACCTCTTCCCTACACACTGAAACACCTTCCCCACACACTGAGACCCCTACCTCACACACTGATACGGATCCCCACAAACTGAAACCTCTTACCCACTCACTGAAACCCCTTCCCCACAAACTGAAACCCATTCCCACACACTGAAACCCATCCCCACACACTGAAACCTCATCCCCACACACTGAAATCCCTTCCCTACACACTGAAACCCCTTCCCCACACACTGAAACCCATCCCCACACACGGAATGCTCTTCCCCACACACTGAAACCCATCCCCAAACTCTGAAAGACTTTCCCACACACTGAAACCTCTTCGCTACAGACTGAAACCATTCCCCACACACTGAAACCTCTACCCCACACACTGAAACAACTTCCCCACACACTGAAACCCCTTCCCGACACACTGAAACCCATCCCCACACACAGAAACCCCTTCCCCACACACTGTAACCCATCCCCACACACTGAAACCCTTCCCCACACACTCAAACCTCTTCCCCACACACTGAAACCTCTTCCCCACACACTGAAACCTCTTCCCCACACACTGAAACCCCTTCCCCGCACACTGAAACCTCTTCCCCACAAACTGAAACCTCTTCCACACACACTGAAACATTTCCCCAAATACTGAAACCCTTCCCCACACACTGAAATCCATCCCCACACACAGAAACCCTTCCCCACACACTGAAACCTCTTCGCCAAAGACTAAAACCATTCCCCACATACTGAAACCCCTTCCCCACACACTGAAACCTCTTCCACACATCATAAAACCTCTTCCCCACATACTGAAACCCCTTCCCCACACATGGAAACCTCTTTCCCACACACTGAAACCCCTTCCCCACACACAGGAAGCCGTCCCCACACACTTAAACCTCATCCCCACACACTGAAACCCCTTCCCCACACACTGTAACACATCCCCACACACTGAAACCCTTCCCCACACACTGAAACCTCTTCCCGACACACTGAAACCTCTTCCACACACACTGAAACCTCTTCCCCTCACACTGAAACCTCTGCCCCACACACTGAAACCTCTTCCCCACACAGTGAAACCCCTTTCCCGCACACTGAAACCTCTTCCCCACACACTGAATCTCCTTTACCACACATTGAAAACCCTTCCCCACACACTGAAACCACTTCCCCATACATTGAAACCTGTTCCCCACAAACTGAAATCCCTTCCCCACAGATGAAACCACTTCCCCACACACTGAAACCTCTTCCCCACACACTGAAACCTCTTCCCCACATGCTGAAACACTTCCCCACACACTGAAACACTTCCCCACACACTGAAATCAATCCCCACACACAGAAACCCTTCCCCACAAACTGAAACCCTTCCCCACACACTGAAACCTCTTCGCCAATGACTGAAACCATTCCCCACATACTGAAACCCCTTCCCCACACACTGAAACCTCTTCCACACATAATAAAACCTCTTCCCCACATACTGAAACCCCTTCCCCACACACTGAAACCTCTTTCACACATACTGAAACCCTTCCCCACACACTGAAACCTCTTTCCCACACGCTGAAAACCCTTCCCCACACACAGGAAGCCGTCCAGACACACTTAAACCTCATCCCCACACACTGAAACCCCTTCCCCACACACTGAAACCCATCCCCACACACTGAAATGCCTTCCCCACACACTGAAAAACCTTCCTCACACAATGAAACCCTTTCCCCACAGACTGAAACCACTTCCCCACACACTGAAAGCTCTTCCCCACACACTGAAACCTCTTCCCCACACGGTGAAACCCCTTATCCACACGAAGAAACTTCTTCCCAAAACAATGAAACCTCTTCCCCACACACAGAAACTTCTTCCCCACAGACTGAAACCTGTTCCCCCAAACACTGAAACCCATCCCCACATACTGAAACCCCTTCCCCACACACTGCAACCCATCCCCACACACTGAAATCATTCCCCACACAATGAAACCCATCCCCACACACGCAAACCTCTTCCCCACACACTGAAACCTCTTCCACACACACTGAAACTCATTCCCCACACACTGAAACCCATTCCCCACACACTGATACCCATCCCCACAGACTGAAACCTCTTCCCCACACAGCGAAACCCATCGCCACACACTGAAAACTCTTCCTCACACTCTGAAACCTCTTCCCGACGCACTGAAACCCCTTCCCCACACACTGAAACGCATCCCCACACACTGAAACCTCTTCCCTACACACTGAAACACCTTCCCCACACACTGAAACCCCTACCTCACACACTGATACGGATCCCCACAAACTGAAACCTCTTACCCACTCACTGAAAACCCTTCCCCACACACTGAAACCCATTCCCACACACTGAAACCCATCCCCACACACTGAAACCTCATCCCCACACACTGAAATCCCTTCCCTACACACTGAAACCCCTTCCCCACACACTGAAACACATCCCCACACACGGAATGCTCTTCCCCACACACTGAAACCCATCCCCAAACTCTGAAAGACTTTCCCACACACTGAAACCTCTTCGCTACAGACTGAAACCATTCCCCACACACTGAAACCTCTACCCCACACACTGAAACAACTTCCCCACACACTGAAACCCCTTCCCGACACACTGAAACCCATCCCCACACACAGAAACCCCTTCCCCACACACTGTAACCCATCCCCACACACTGAAACCCTTCCCCACACACTCAAACCTCTTCCCCACACACTGAAACCTCTTCCCCACACACTGAAACCTCTTCCCCACAAACTGAAACCTCTTCCACACACACTGAAACATTTCCCCAAATACTGAAACCCTTCCCCACACACTGAAATCCATCCCCACACACAGAAACCCTTCCCCACACACTGAAACCTCTTCGCCAAAGACTAAAACCATTCCCCACATACTGAAACCCCTTCCCCACACACTGAAACCTCTTCCACACATCATAAAACCTCTTCCCCACATACTGAAACCCCTTCCCCACACATGGAAACCTCTTTCCCACACACTGAAACCCCTTCCCCACACACAGGAAGCCGTCCCCACACACTTAAACCTCATCCCCACACACTGAAACCCCTTCCCCACACACTGTAACACATCCCCACACACTGAAACCCTTCCCCACACACTGAAACCTCTTCCCGACACACTGAAACCTCTTCCACACACACTGAAACCTCTTCCCCTCACACTGAAACCTCTGCCCCACACACTGAAACCTCTTCCCCACACAGTGAAACCCCTTTCCCGCACACTGAAACCTCTTCCCCACACACTGAATCTCCTTTACCACACATTGAAAACCCTTCCCCACACACTGAAACCACTTCCCCATACATTAAAACCTGTTCCCCACAAACTGAAATCCCTTCCCCACAGATGAAACCACTTCCCCACACACTGAAACCTCTTCCCCACACACTGAAACCTCTTCCCCACATGCTGAAACACTTCCCCACACACTGAAACACTTCCCCACACACTGAAATCAATCCCCACACACAGAAACCCTTCCCCACAAACTGAAACCCTTCCCCACACACTGAAACCTCTTCGCCAATGACTGAAACCATTCCCCACATACTGAAACCCCTTCCCCACACACTGAAACCTCTTCCACACATAATAAAACCTCTTCCCCACATACTGAAACCCCTTCCCCACACACTGAAACCTCTTTCACACATACTGAAACCCTTCCCCACACACTGAAACCTCTTTCCCACACGCTGAAAACCCTTCCCCACACACAGGAAGCCGTCCACACACACTTAAACCTCATCCCCACACACTGAAACCCCTTCCCCACACACTGAAACCCATCCCCACACACTGAAATGCCTTCCCCACACACTGAAAAACCTTCCTCACACAATGAAACCCTTTCCCCACAGACTGAAACCACTTCCCCACACACTGAAAGCTCTTCCCCACACACTGAAACCTCTTCCCCACACGGTGAAACCCCTTATCCACACGATGAAACTTCTTCCCAAAACAATGAAACCTCTTCCCCACACACAGAAACTTCTTCCCCACAGACTGAAACCTGTTCCCCCAAACACTGAAACCCATCCCCACATACTGAAACCCCTTCCCCACACACTGCAACCCATCCCCACACACTGAAATCATTCCCCACACAATGAAACCCATCCCCACACACGCAAACCTCTTCCCCACACACTGAAACCTCTTCCACACACACTGAAACTCATTCCCCACACACTGAAACCCATTCCCCACACACTGATACCCATCCCCACAGACTGAAACCTCTTCCCCACACAGCGAAACCCATCGCCACACACTGAAAACTCTTCCTCACACTCTGAAACCTCTTCCCGACGCACTGAAACCCCTTCCCCACACACTGAAACGCATCCCCACACACTGAAACCTCTTCCCTACACACTGAAACACCTTCCCCACACACTGAAACCCCTACCTCACACACTGATACGGATCCCCACAAACTGAAACCTCTTACCCACTCACTGAAACCCCTTCCCCACACACTGAAACCCATTCCCACACACTGAAACCCATCCCCACACACTGAAACCTCATCCCCACACACTGAAATCCCTTCCCTACACACTGAAACCCCTTCCCCACACACTGAAACCCATCCGCACACACGGAATGCTCTTCCCCACACACTGAAACCCATCCCCAAACTCTGAAAGACTTTCCCACACACTGAAACCTCTTCGCTACAGACTGAAACCATTCCCCACACACTGAAACCTCTACCCCACACACTGAAACAACTTCCCCACACACTGAAGCCCCTTCCCGACACACTGAAACCCATCCCCACACACAGAAACCCCTTCCCCACACACTGTAACCCATCCCCACACACTGAAACCCTTCCCCACACACTCAAACCTCTTCCCCACACACTGAAACCTCTTCCCCACAAACAGAAACCTCTTCCCCACACACTGAAACCCCTTCCCCGCACACTGAAACCTCTTCCCCACAAACTGAAACCTCTTCCACACACACTGAAACATTTCCCCAAATACTGAAACCCTTCCCCACACACTGAAATCCATCCCCACACACAGAAACCCTTCCCCACACACTGAAACCTCTTCGCCAAAGACTAAAACCATTCCCCACATACTGAAACCCCTTCCCCACACACTGAAACCTCTTCCACACATAATAAAACCTCTTCCCCACATACTGAAACCCCTTCCCAACACATGGAAACCTCTTTCCCACACACTGAAACCCCTTCCCCACACACAGGAAGCCGTCCCCACACACTTAACCCTCATCCCCACACACTTAAACCCCCTCCCCACACACTGTAACACCTCCCCACACACTGAAACCCTTCCCCACACACTGAAACCTCTTCCCGACACACTGAAACCTCTTCCACACACACTGAAATCTCTTCCCCTCACACTGAAACCTCTGCCCCACACACTGAAACCTCTTCCCCACACAGTGAAACCCCTTTCCCGCACACTGAAACCTCTTCCCCACACACTGAATGCCCTTTACCACACATTGAAAACCCTTCCCCACACACTGAAACCACTTCCCCACACACTGAAACCCCTTCCCGACACACTGAAACCCATCCCCACACACAGAAACCCCTTCCGGACACACTGTAACCCATCCCCACACACTGAAACCCTTCCGCACACACTGAAGCCTCTTCCCCACACACTGAAACCTCTTCCACACACACTGAAACCTCTTCCCCACACACTGAAACCCCTTCCCCACACACTGAAACCCCTTCCCCACACACTGAAACCTCTTCCCCACAAACTGAAACCCATTCCCCACAGACTGAAACCACTTCCCCACACACTGAAACCTCTTCCCCACACACTGAAACCTCTTCCCCACATACTGAAACCCCTTATCCACACACTGAAACCCCTTCCCCACACAATGAAACCTCTTCCCCACACACTGAAACCTCTTCCCAATGACTGAAACCCATTCCCCACACACTGAAACCCTTCCCCACACACTGAAATCCATCCCCACACACAGAAACCCTTCCCCACACACTGAAACCCTTCCCCACACACTGAAACCTCTTCGCCAAAGACTAAAACCATTCCCCACATACTGAAACTCCTTCCCCGCACACTGAAACCTCTTCCACACATAATAAAACCTCTTCCCCACATACTGAAACCCCTTCCCCACACATGGAAACCTCTTTCCCACACACTGAAACCCCTTCCCCACACACAGGAAGCCGTCCCCACAAACTTAAACCTCATCCCCACACACTGAAACCCCTTCCCCACACACTGTAACACATCCCCACACACTGAAACCCTTCCCCACACACTGAAACCTCTTCGCCAATGACTGAAACCATTCCCCACATACTGAAACCCCTTCCCCACACACTGAAACCTCTTCCACACATAATAAAACCTCTTCCCCACATACTGAAACCCCTTCCCCACACACTGAAACCTCTTTCACACATACTGAAACCCTTCCCCACACACTGAAACCTCTTTCCCACACGCTGAAAACCCTTCCCCACACACAGGAAGCCGTCCACACACACTTAAACCTCATCCCCACACACTGAAACCCCTTCCCCACACACTGAAACCCATCCCCACACACTGAAATGCCTTCCCCACACACTGAAAAACCTTCCTCACACAATGAAACCCTTTCCCCACAGACTGAAACCACTTCCCCACACACTGAAAGCTCTTCCCCACACACTGAAACCTCTTCCCCACACGGTGAAACCCCTTATCCACACGAAGAAACTTCTTCCCAAAACAATGAAACCTCTTCCCCACACACAGAAACTTCTTCCCCACAGACTGAAACCTGTTCCCCCAAACACTGAAACCCATCCCCACATACTGAAACCCCTTCCCCACACACTGCAACCCATCCCCACACACTGAAATCATTCCCCACACAATGAAACCCATCCCCACACACGCAAACCTCTTCCCCACACACTGAAACCTCTTCCACACACACTGAAACTCATTCCCCACACACTGAAACCCATTCCCCACACACTGATACCCATCCCCACAGACTGAAACCTCTTCCCCACACAGCGAAACCCATCGCCACACACTGAAAACTCTTCCTCACACTCTGAAACCTCTTCCCGACGCACTGAAACCCCTTCCCCACACACTGAAACGCATCCCCACACACTGAAACCTCTTCCCTACACACTGAAACACCTTCCCCACACACTGAAACCCCTACCTCACACACTGATACGGATCCCCACAAACTGAAACCTCTTACCCACTCACTGAAAACCCTTCCCCACACACTGAAACCCATTCCCACACACTGAAACCCATACCCACACACTGAAACCTCATCCCCACACACTGAAATCCCTTCCCTACACACTGAGACCCCTTCCCCACACACTGAAACCCATCCCCACACACGGAATGCTCTTCCCCACACACTGAAACCCATCCCCAAACTCTGAAAGACTTTCCCACACACTGAAACCTCTTCGCTACAGACTGAAACCATTCCCCACACACTGAAACCTCTACCCCACACACTGAAACAACTTCCCCACACACTGAAACCCCTTCCCGACACACTGAAACCCATCCCCACACACAGAAACCCCTTCCCCACACACTGTAACCCATCCCCACACACTGAAACCCTTCCCCACACACTCAAACCTCTTCCCCACACACTGAAACCTCTTCCCCACACACTGAAACCTCTTCCCCACACAGTGAAACCCCTTCCCCGCACACTGAAACCTCTTCCCCACAAACTGAAACCTCTTCCACACACACTGAAACATTTCCCCAAATACTGAAACCCTTCCCCACACACTGAAATCCATCCCCACACACAGAAACCCTTCCCCACACACTGAAACCTCTTCGCCAAAGACTAAAACCATTCCCCACATACTGAAACCCCTTCCCCACACACTGAAACCTCTTCCACACATCATAAAACCTCTTCCCCACATACTGAAACCCCTTCCCCACACATGGAAACCTCTTTCCCACACACTGAAACCCCTTCCCCACACACAGGAAGCCGTCCCCACACACTTAAACCTCATCCCCACACACTGAAACCCCTTCCCCACACACTGTAACACATCCCCACACACTGAAACCCTTCCCCACACACTGAAACCTCTTCCCGACACACTGAAACCTCTTCCACACACACTGAAACCTCTTCCCCTCACACTGAAACCTCTGCCCCACACACTGAAACCTCTTCCCCACACAGTGAAACCCCTTTCCCGCACACTGAAACCTCTTCCCCACACACTGAATCTCCTTTACCACACATTGAAAACCCTTCCCCACACACTGAAACCACTTCCCCATACATTGAAACCTGTTCCCCACAAACTGAAATCCCTTCCCCACAGATGAAACCACTTCCCCACACACTGAAACCTCTTCCCCACACACTGAAACCTCTTCCCCACATGCTGAAACACTTCCCCACACACTGAAACACTTCCCCACACACTGAAATCAATCCCCACACACAGAAACCCTTCCCCACAAACTGAAACCCTTCCCCACACACTGAAACCTCTTCGCCAATGACTGAAACCATTCCCCACATACTGAAACCCCTTCCCCACACACTGAAACCTCTTCCACACATAATAAAACCTCTTCCCCACATACTGAAACCCCTTCCCCACACACTGAAACCTCTTTCACACATACTGAAACCCTTCCCCACACACTGAAACCTCTTTCCCACACGCTGAAAACCCTTCCCCACACACAGGAAGCCGTCCACACACACTTAAACCTCATCCCCACACACTGAAACCCCTTCCCCACACACTGAAACCCATCCCCACACACTGAAATGCCTTCCCCACACACTGAAAAACCTTCCTCACACAATGAAACCCTTTCCCCACAGACTGAAACCACTTCCCCACACACTGAAAGCTCTTCCCCACACACTGAAACCTCTTCCCCACACGGTGAAACCCCTTATCCACACGAAGAAACTTCTTCCCAAAACAATGAAACCTCTTCCCCACACACAGAAACTTCTTCCCCACAGACTGAAACCTGTTCCCCCAAACACTGAAACCCATCCCCACATACTGAAACCCCTTCCCCACACACTGCAACCCATCCCCACACACTGAAATCATTCCCCACACAATGAAACCCATCCCCACACACGCAAACCTCTTCCACACACACTGAAACTCATTCCCCACACACTGAAACCCATTCCCCACACACTGATACCCATCCCCACAGACTGAAACCTCTTCCCCACACAGCGAAACCCATCGCCACACACTGAAAACTCTTCCTCACACTCTGAAACCTCTTCCCGACGCACTGAAACCCCTTCCCCACACACTGAAACGCATCCCCACACACTGAAACCTCTTCCCTACACACTGAAACACCTTCCCCACACACTGAAACCCCTACCTCACACACTGATACGGATCCCCACAAACTGAAACCTCTTACCCACTCACTGAAACCCCTTCCCCACACACTGAAACCCATTCCCACACACTGAAACCCATCCCCACACACTGAAACCTCATCCCCACACACTGAAATCCCTTCCCTACACACTGAAACCCCTTCCCCACACACTGAAACCCATCCGCACACACGGAATGCTCTTCCCCACACACTGAAACCCATCCCCAAACTCTGAAAGACTTTCCCACACACTGAAACCTCTTCGCTACAGACTGAAACCATTCCCCACACACTGAAACCTCTACCCCACACACTGAAACAACTTCCCCACACACTGAAACCCCTTCCCGACACACTGAAACCCATCCCCACACACAGAAACCCCTTCCCCACACACTGTAACCCATCCCCACACACTGAAACCCTTCCCCACACACTCAAACCTCTTCCCCACACACTGAAACCTCTTCCCCACACACAGAAACCTCTTCCCCACACACTGAAACCCCTTCCCCGCACACTGAAACCTCTTCCCCACAAACTGAAACCTCTTCCACACACACTGAAACATTTCCCCAAATACTGAAACCCTTCCCCACACACTGAAATCCATCCCCACACACAGAAACCCTTCCCCACACACTGAAACCTCTTCGCCAAAGACTAAAACCATTCCCCACATACTGAAACCCCTTCCCCACACACTGAAACCTCTTCCACACATCATAAAACCTCTTCCCCACATACTGAAACCCCTTCCCCACACATGGAAACCTCTTTCCCACACACTGAAACCCCTTCCCCACACACAGGAAGCCGTCCCCACACACTTAAACCTCATCCCCACACACTTAAACCCCCTCCCCACACACTGTAACACCTCCCCACACACTGAAACCCTTCCCCACACACTGAAACCTCTTCCCGACACACTGAAACCTCTTCCACACACACTGAAATCTCTTCCCCTCACACTGAAACCTCTGCCCCACACACTGAAACCTCTTCCCCACACAGTGAAACCCCTTTCCCGCATACTGAAACCTCTTCCCCACACACTGAATGCCCTTTACCACACATTGAAAACGCTTCCCCACACACTGAAACCACTTCCCCACACACTGAAACCCCTTCCCGACACACTGAAACCCATCCCCACACACAGAAACCCCTTCCGGACACACTGTAACCCATCCCCACACACTGAAACCCTTCCGCACACACTGAAGCCTCTTCCCCACACACTGAAACCTCTTCCACACACACTGAAACCTCTTCCCCACACACTGAAACCCCTTCCCCACACACTGAAACCCCTTCCCCACACACTGAAACCTCTTCCCCACAAACTGAAACCCATTCCCCACAGACTGAAACCACTTACCCACACACTGAAACCTCTTCCCCACACACTGAAACCTCTTCCCCACATACTGAAACCCCTTATCCACACACTGAAACCCCTTCCCCACACAATGAAACCTCTTCCCCACACACTGAAACCTCTTCCCAATGACTGAAACCCATTCCCCACACACTGAAACACATCCCCACACACTGAAACCTCTTCCCCACAAACTGAAACCTCTTCCACACACACTGAAACATTTCCCCAAACACTGAAACCCTTCCCCACACACTGAAATCCATCCCCACACACAGAAACCCTTCCCCACACACTGAAACCCTTCCCCACACACTGAAACCTCTTCGCCAAAGTCTAAAACCATTCCCCACATACTGAAACTCCTTCCCCGCACACTGAAACCTCTTCCACACATAATAAAACCTCTTCCCCACATACTGAAACCCCTTCCCCACACATGGAAACCTCTTTCCCACACACTGAAACCCCTTCCCCACACACAGGAAGCCGTCCCCACAAACTTAAACCTCATCCCCACACACTGAAACCCCTTCCCCACACACTGTAACACATCCCCACACACTGAAACCCTTCCCCACACACTGAAACCTCTTCCCGACACATTGAATCCTCTTCCACACACACTGAAACCTCTTCCCCTCACACTGAAACCTCTTCCCCACACACTAAAACCTCTTCCCCACACACTGAAACACCTTTCCCGCTCGCTGAAACCTCTTCCCCACACACTGAAACCCCTTCAACACACATTGAAACCCCTTCCCCACTCACAGGAAGCCGTCCCCACACACTTAAACCTCATCCCCACACATTGAAACCCCTTCCCCACACACTGTAACACATCCCCACACACTGAAACCCTTCCCCACACTCTGAAACCTCTTCCCGACACATTGAAACCTCTTCCACACACACTGACACCTCTTCCCCTGACACTAAAACCTCTTCCCCACACACTGAAACCTCTTCCCCACACACTGAAACCCCTTTCCCGCTCGCTGAAACCTCTTCCCCACACACTGAATCCCCTTCACCGCACATTGAAACCCCTTCCCCATACACTGAAACCACTTCCCCACACAATGAAACCCCTTCCCGACACACTGAAACCTCTCCCCACACACAGAAACCCCTTCCCTACACACTGTAACCCATCCCCACACACTGAAACCCTTCCCCACACACTGAAACCTCTTCCCCACACACTGAAACCTCTTCCACACACACTGAAACCTCTTCCCCACACTCTGAAACCTCTTCCCCACACACTGAAACCCCTTCCCCATACATTGAAACCTGTTCCCCACAAACTGAAACCCCTTCCCCACAGACTGAAACCACTTCCCCACACAGTGAAACCTCTTCCCCACACACTGAAACCTCTTCCCCACATGCTGAAACACTTCCCCAAACACTGAAACACTTCCCCACACACTGAAATCAATCCCCACACACATAAACCCATCCCCACAAACTGAAACACTTCCCCACACACTGAAACCTCTTCCACACATAATAAAACCTCTTCCCCACATACTGAAACCCCTTCCCCACACACTGAAACCTCTTTCACACACACTGAAACCCTTCCCCACACACTGAAACATCTTTCCCACGCGCTGAAACCCCTTCCCCACACACAGGAAGCCGTCCCCACACACTTAAACCTCATCCCCACACACTGACAACCCTTCCCCACACACTGAAACCCATCCCCACACACTGAAACGCCTTCCCCACACACTGAAAAACCTTCCTCACACAATGAAACCCTTTCCCCACAGACTGAAACCACTTCCCCACACACTGAAAGCTCTTCCCCACACACTGAAACCTCTTCCCCACACGCTGCAACCCATCCCCACACACTGAAATCATTCCCCACACAATGAAACCCATCCCCACACACGCAAACCTCTTCCCCACACACTGAAACCTCTTCTACACACACTGAAACTCATTCCCCACACACTGAAACCTCTTCCACACATAATAAAACCTCTTCCCCACATACTGAAACCCCTTCCCCACACACTGAAACCTCTTTCACAAACACTGAAACCCTTCACCACACACTGAAACCTCTTTCCCACACGCTGAAACCCCTTCCCCACACACAGGAAGCCGTACCCACAAACTTAAACCTCATCCCCACACACTGACACCCCTTCCCCACACACTGAAACCCATCCCCACACACTGAAACGCCTTCCCCACACACTGAAAAACCTTCCTCACACAATGAAACCCTTTCCCCACAGACTGAAACCACTTCCCCACACACTGAAAGCTCTTCCCCACACACTGAAACCTCTTCCCCACACGCTGCAACCCATCCCCACACACTGAAATCATTCCCCACACAATGAAACCCATCCCCACACACGCAAACCTCTTCCCCACACACTGAAACCTCTTCCACACACACTGAAACTCATTCCCCACACACTGAAACCTCTTCCACACATAATAAAACCTCTTCCCCACATACTGAAACCCCTTCCGCACACACTGAAACCTCTTTCACACACACTGAAACCCTTCCCCACACACTGAAACCTCTTTCCCACACGCTGAAACCCCTTCCCCACACACAGGAAGCCGTACCCACAAACTTAAACCTCATCCCCACACACTGACACCCCTTCCCCACACACTGAAACCCATCCCCACACACTGAAACGCCTTCCCCACACACTGAAAAACCTTCCTCACACAATGAAACCCTTTCCCCACAGACTGAAACCACTTCCCCACACACTGAAAGCTCTTCCCCACACACTGAAACCTCTTCCCCACACGCTGCAACCCATCCCCACACACTGAAATCATACCCCACACAATGAAACCCATCCCACACACGCAAACCTCTTCCCCACACACTGAAACCTCTTCCACACACACTGAAACTCATTCCCCACACACTGAAACCCATTCCCCGCACACTGATACCCATCCCCACAGACTGAAACCTCTTCCCCACACAGTGAAACCCATCGCCACATACTGAAAACTCTTCCTCACACACTGAAACCTCTTCCCGACGCACTGAAACCCCTTCCCCACACACTGAAACCCATCCCCACACACTGAAACCTCTTCCCTACACACTGAAACACCTTCCCCACACACTGAAACCCCTACCTCACACACTGATACGGATCCCCACAAACTGAAACCTCTTACCCACACACTGAAACCCCTTCCCCACACACTGAAACCCATTCCCACACACTGAAACCCATCCCCACACACTGAAACCTCATCCCCACACACTGAAATCCCTTCCCTACACACTGAAACCCCTTCCCCACACACTGAAACCCATCCCCACACACGGAATGCACTTCCCCACACACTGAAACCCATCCCCAAACTCTGAAAGACTTTCCCACACACTGAAACCTCTTCCCCACACACTGAAACCTCTTCGCTACAGACTGAAACCATTCCCCACACACTGAAACCTCTACCCCACACACTGAAACCGCTTCCCCACGCACAGAAACCTCTTCCACACACACTGAAACCTCTTCCCCACACACTGAAACCTCTTCCCCACACACTGAAACCCCTTCCCCGCACACTGAAACCACTTCCCCAAACACTGAAACCTCTTCCCCACACACCGAAACACCTTCCCCACACACCGAAACCCATCCCCACAAACAGCAACCCCTTCCCCACACATTGAAACCCATCCCCACACACTGCAACCCTTCCCCACACACTGAAACATGTTCCCCACACACTGAAACCCCATCCCCACACACGGAATGCTCTTCCCCACACACTGAAACCCATCCCCAAACTCTGAAACACTTTCCGACACACTGAAACCCTTCCCCACACACTGAAACCTCTTCCCCACACACTGAAACCTCTTCCACACACACTGAAACCTCTTCCCCACACACTGAAACCTCTTCCCCACATATTGAAACCCCTTCCATACACCCTGAACACTCTTCCCCACACATTGAATCCCCTTTATCACACACTGAAACCCCTTCACCACACACTGAAACCCCTTCCCTACACAGTGAAACCCCTTCCCTACCCACTGAAACCTCATCCCCACAAAGTGAAACCCTTCGCCACACGCCGAAACCCTGCCCCACACACAGAAACCCCTTCCCCACCCACTGTAACCCATCCCCACACACTGAAACCCTTCCCCACACACTGAAACCTCACCCCACACACTGAAACATCTTCCCCACACACTGAAACCTCTTCCCCACACACTGAAACCTCTTTCCCAGACACTGAATCCCCTTCACCACACACTGAAACCCCTTCCCCACACACTGAAACAACTTCCCCACACACTGCAACCCATCCCCACACACTGAAACCCTTCCCCACACACTGAAACCTCTTCCCCACACACTGAAACCTCTTCCCCAAACACTGAAACCTCTTCCCCACACACTGAAACCCCTTCCCCGCACACTGAAACCTCTTCCCCACACACTGAATCCCCTTCACCACACACTGAAACCCCTTCCCCACACACTGAAACCACTTCCCCACCCACTGAAACCCCTTCCCGACACACTGAAACCCATCCCCACACACAGAAACCCCTTCCGCACACACTGTAACCCATCCCCACACATTGAAACCCTTCCCCACACACTCAAACCTCTTCCCCACACACTGAAACCTCTACCCCACACACTGAAACCTCTTCCCCACACACTGAAACCCCTTCCCCGCACACTCAAACCTCTTCCCCACACACTGAAAACTCTTCCCCACACACTGAAACCTCTCCCCCACACACTGAAACCCCTTCCCCACACACTGAAACCACTTCCCCACACACTGAAACCTCTTCCCACCCACTGAAACCTCTTCGCCACACACAGAATCCCATTTACCACATACTGAAACCCATTCCCCACACACTGAAGCCCATTCCCCACACACTGAAACGTCTTCCCACACACTGAAACCCCTTCCCCACAAACTGAAACCCATCCCCAAACACGGAATGATCTTCCTCACACACTGAAACACTTCCCCACACACTGAAACCTCTTCCCCACACACTGAAACATCTTCCACACACTCTGAAACCTCTTCCCCACACACTGAAACCTCTTCCCCACACACTGCAACCCCTTCCCCACACACTGAAACCTCCTCACCACACACTGAATCCCCTTCAGCACACACTGAAACCCCTTCCCCACACACTGAAACCTCTTCCCACACACTGAAACCTCTTCGCCACAGACTGAAACCCTTCCCCACACACTGAAACCTCTTTCCCACACACTGAAACCTCTTCCACACACACTGAAACATCTTCCCCACACACTGAAACATCTTCCCCACACACTGAAACCTCTTCCCCACACACTGAATCCCCTTTACCACATACTGAAACCCATTCCCCACACACTGAAACCCATTCCCCACACACTGAAACCTCTTCCCCACACACTGAAACCCCTTTCCCGTTCGCTGAAACCTCTTCCCCACACACTGAAACCTCTTCCCCAGACACTGAAACCCCTTTCCCGCACACTGAAAACTCTTCCCCACACACTGAATCCCTTTCACCACACACTGAAACCCCTTCCACACACACTGAAACAACTTCCCCACACACTGAAACCCCTTCATTACACACTGAGACCCATCCCCACACACAGAAACCCCTTCCCCATTCACTGTAAACCATCCCCACACACTGAAACCCATCCCCACACACTCAAACCTCTTCCCCACACTCTGAAACCTCTTCCCCATACACTGAAACCTCTTCCCCACACACTGAAACCCCTTCCCCGCACACTCAAACCTCTTCCCCACACACTGAAACCTCTTCCCCACACACTGAAACCCCTTCCCCACACACTGAAACCACTTCCCCACACGCTGAAACCTCTTCCCACACACTGAAACCTCTTCGCCACAGACTGAAACACTTCCCCACACACTGAAACCTCTTCCCCACACACTGAAACATCTTCCACACACTCTGAAACCTCTTCCCCACACCCTGAAACCTCTTCCCCACACAGTGAAACCCCTTCCCCACATACTGAAACCTCCTCACCACACACTGAATCCCCTTCACCACACACTGAAACCCATTCCCCACACACTGAAACCCATTCCCCACACACTGAAACCTCTTCCGCACACACTGAAACCCATTTCCCGCTCGCTGAAACCTCTTCCCCACACACTGAATCCCCTTCACCACACATTGAAACCCCTTCCCCACACACTGAAACCACTTCCCCACACACTGAAACCACTTCCTGACACACTGAAACCCATCCCCACACACAGAAACCCATTCCCACACACTGAAACCCTTCCCACACACTGAAACCTCTCCCCACACACTGAAACATCTTCCCCACACACTGAAACCTCTTCCCCACACACTGAAACCTCTTCCCCACACACTGAAACCCCTTTCCCGCACACTGAAAACTCTTCCCCACACACTGAATCCCCTTTACCACACACTGAAACACCTTCCCCACACAAAGAAACAACTTCCCCACACACTGAAACCCCTTCCCGACACACTGAAACCCATCCCCACACACAGGAACCCATTCCCCACACACTGTAACCCATCCCCACACACTGAAACCCTTCCCCACACACTCAAACCTCTTCCCCACACACTGAAACCTCTTCCCCACACACTGAAACCTGTTCCCCACACACTGAAACACCTTCCCCGCAAACTGAAACTTCTTCCCCACACACTGAATCCCCTTCACCACACACTGAAACCCCTTCCCCACACACTGAAACCACTTCCCCACACACTGAAACCCCTTCCCGACACACTGAAACCCATCCCCACACACAGAAACCCCTTCCGCACACACTGTAACCCATCCCCACACACTGAAACCCTTCCCCACACACTGAAACCTCTTCACCACACACTGAAACCCATTCCCCACACACTGAAACCTCTTCCCACACACTGAAACCTCTTCGCCACAGACTGAAACCCTTCCCCACACACAGAAACCTCTTCCCCACACACTGAAACCTCTTCCACACACACTGAAACATCTTCCCCACACACTGAAACATCTTCCCCACACACTGAAACCTCTTCCCCACACACTGAATTCCCTTTACCACATACTGAAACCCATTCCCCACACACTGAAACCCATTCCCCACACACTGAAACCGCTTCCCCACACACTGAAACCCCTTTCCCGTTCGCTGAAACCTCTTCCCCACACACTGAAGCCTCTTCCCCACACACTGAAACCTCTTCCCCACACACTGAAACCCCTTCCCCACACACTGAAACCACTTCCCAACACACTGAAACCTCTTCCCACACACTGAAACCTCTTCCTCACACACTGAAACACTTCCCCACACACTGAAACCTCTTCCCCACACACTGAAACATCTTCCACACACTCTGAAACCTCTTCCCCACACACTGAAACCTCTTCCCCACACACTGCAACCCCTTCCCCACACACTGAAACCTCCTCACCACACACTGAATCCCCTTCAGCACACACTGAAACCCCTTCCCCACACACTGAAACCTCTTCCCACACACTGAAACCTCTTCGCCACAGACTGAAACCCTTCCCCACACACTGAAACCTCTTTCCCACGCACTGAAACCTCTTCCACACACACTGAAACATCTTCCCCACACACTGAAACATCTTCCCCACACACTGAAACCTCTTCCCCACACACTGAATCCCCTTTACCACATACTGAAACCCATTCCCCACACACTGAAACCCATTCCCCACACACTGAAACCTCTTCCCCACACACTGAAACCCCTTTCCCGTTCGCTGAAACCTCTTCCCCACACACTGAAACCTCTTCCCCAGACACTGAAACCCCTTTCCCGCACACTGAAAACTCTTCCCCACACACTGAATCCCTTTCACCACACACTGAAACCCCTTCCACACACACTGAAACCACTTCCCCACACACTGAAACCCCTTCATTACACACTGAGACCCATCCCCACACACAGAAACCCCTTCCCCATTCACTGTAAACCATCCCCACACACTGAAACCCATCCCCACACACTCAAACCTCTTCCCCACACTCTGAAACCTCTTCCCCACACACTGAAACCTCTTCCCCACACACTGAAACCCCTTCCCCGCACACTCAAACCTCTTCCCCACACACTGAAACCTCTTCCCCACACACTGAAACCCCTTCCCCACACACTGAAACCACTTCCCCACACGCTGAAACCTCTTCCCACACACTGAAACCTCTTCGCCACAGACTGAAACACTTCCCCACACACTGAAACCTCTTCCCCACACACTGAAACATCTTCCACACACTCTGAAACCTCTTCCCCACACCCTGAAACCTCTTCCCCACACAGTGAAACCCCTTCCCCACATACTGAAACCTCCTCACCACACACTGAATCCCCTTCACCACACACTGAAACCCCTTCCCCACACACTGAAACCTCTTCCCACACACTGAAACCTCTTCGCCACAGACTGAAACCCTTCCCCACACACTGAAACCTCTTCCCCACACACTGAAACCTCTTCCACACACTCTGAAACATCTTCCCCACACACTGAAACATCTTCCCCACACACTGAAACCTCTTCCCCACACACTGAATCCCCTTTACCACATACTGAAACCCATTCCCCACACATTGAAACCCATTCCCCACACACTGAAACCTCTTCCGCACACACTGAAACCCATTTCCCGCTCGCTGAAACCTCTTCCCCACACACTGAATCCCCTTCACCACACATTGAAACCCCTTCCCCACACACTGAAACCACTTCCCCACACACTGAAACCACTTCCTGACACACTGAAACCCATCCCCACACACAGAAACCCATTCCCACACACTGAAACCCTTCCCACACACTGAAACCTCTCCCCACACTCTGAAACATCTTCCCCACACACTGAAACCTCTTCCCCACACACTGAAACCTCTTCCCCACACACTGAAACCCCTTTCCCGCACACTGAAAACTCTTCCCCACACACTGAATCCCCTTTACCACACACTGAAACACCTTCCCCACACACAGAAACAACTTCCCCACACACTGAAACCCCTTCCCGACACACTGAAACCCATCCCCACACACAGAAACCCATTCCCCACACACTGTAACCCATCCCCACACACTGAAACCCTTCCCCACACACTCAAACCTCTTCCCCACACACTGAAACCTCTTCCCCACACACTGAAACCTGTTCCCCACACACTGAAACGCCTTCCCCGCAAACTGAAACCTCTTCCCCACACACTGAATCCCCTTCACTACACACTGAAACCCCTTCCCCACACACTGAAACCACTTCCCCACACACTGAAACCCCTTCCCGACACACTGAAACCCATCCCCACACACAGAAACCCCTTCCGCACACACTGTAACCCATCCCCACACACTGAAACCCTTCCCCACACACTGAAACCTCTTCACCACACACTGAAACCCATTCCCCACACACTGAAACCTCTTCCCACACACTGAAACCTCTTCGCCACAGACTGAAACCCTTCCCCACACACTGAAACCTCTTCCCCACACACTGAAACCTCTTCCACACACACTGAAACATCTTCCCCACACACTGAAACATCTTCCCCACACACTGAAACCTCTTCCCCACACACTGAATTCCCTTTACCACATACTGAAACCCATTCCCCACACACTGAAACCCTTTCCCCACACACTGAAACCGCTTCCCCACACACTGAAACCCCTTTCCCGTTCGCTGAAACCTCTTCCCCACACACTGAAGCCTCTTCCCCACACACTGAAACCTCTTCCCCACACACTGAAACCCCTTCCCCACACACTGACACCACTTCCCAACACACTGAAACCTCTTCCCACACACTGAAACCTCTTCGCCACAGACTGAAACACTTCCCCACACACTGAAACCTCTTCCCCACACACTGAAACATCTTCCACACACTCTGAAACCTCTTCCCCACACACTGAAACCTCTTCCCCACACACTGAAACCCCTTCCCCACACACTGAAACCTCCTCACCACACACTGAATCCCCTTCACCGCACACTGAAACCCCTTCCGCACACACTGAAACCTCTTCCCACACACTGAAACCTCTTCGCCACAGACTGAAACCCTTCCCCACACACTGAAACCTCTTCCCCACACACTGAAATCTCTTCCACACACACTGAAACATCTTCCCCACACACTGAAACATCTTCCCCACACACTGAAACCTCTTCCCCACACACTGAATTCCCTTTACCACATACTGAAACCCATTCCCCACACACTGAAACCCATTCCCCACACACTGAAACCTCTTCCCCACACACTGAAACCCCTTTCCCGTTCGCTGAAACCTCTTCCCCACCCACTGAAACCTCTTCCCCAGACACTGAAACCCCTTTCCCGCGCACTGAAAACTCTTCCCCACACACTGAATCCCCTTCACCACACACTGAAACCCCTTCCCCACACACTGAAACCACTTCGCCACACACTGAAACCCCTTCCCGACACACTGAAACCCATCCCCACACACAGAAACCCCTTCCGCACACACTGTAACCCATCCCCACACACTGAAACCCTTCCCCACACACTGAAACCTCTTCCCCACACACGGAAACCTCTTCCCCACACACTGAAACCTCTTCCCCACACACTGAAACCCCTTCACCGCACACTCAAACCTCTTCCCCACACACTGAAGCCTCTTCCCCACACACTGAAACCTCTTCCCCACACACTGAAACCCCTTCCCCACACACTGAAACCACTTCCCCACACACTGAAACCTCTTCCCACACACTGAAACCTCTTCGCCACTGACTGAAACACTTCCCCACACACTGAAACCTCTTCCCCACACACTGAAACCCCTTCCCCACACACTGAAACCTCCTCACCACACACTGAATCCCCTTCACCACACACTGAAAGCCCTTCCCCACACACTGAAACCTCTTCCCACACACTGAAACCTCTTCGCCACAGACTGAAACCCTTCCCCACACACTGAAACCTCTTCCCCACACACTGAAATCTCTTCCACACACACTGAAACATCTTCCCCACACACTGAAACATCTTCCCCACACACTGAAACCTCTTCCCCACACACTGAATCCCCTTTACCACATACTGAAACCCATTCCCCACACACTGAAACACATTCCCCACACACTGAAACCTCTTCCCCACACACTGAAACCCCTTTCCCGTTCGCTGAAACCTCTTCCCCACCCACTGAAACCTCTTCCCCAGACACTGAAACCCCTTTCCCACGCACTGAAAACTCTTCCCCACACACTGAATCCCCTTCACCACACACTGAAACCCCTTCCCCACACACTGAAACCACTTCGCCACACACTGAAACCCCTTCCCGACACACTGAAACCCATCCCCACACACAGAAACCCCTTCCGCACACACTGTAACCCATCCCCACACACTGAAACCCTTCCCCACACACTGAAACCTCTTCCCCACACACTGAAACCTCTTCCCCACACACTGAAACCTCTTCCCCACACACTGAAACCCCTGCACCGCACACTCAAACCTCTTCCCCACACACTGAAGCCTCTTCCCCACACACTGAAACCTCTTCCCCACACACTGAAACCCCTTCCCCACACACTGAAACCACTTCCCCACACACTGAAACCTCTTCCCACACACTGAAACCTCTTCGCCACTGACTGAAACACTTCCCCACACAATGAAACCTCTTCCCCACACACTGAAACATCTTCCACACACTCTGAAACCTCTGACCCACACACTGAAACCTCTTCCCCACACACTGAAACCCCTTCCCCACACACTGAAACCTCCTCACCACACACTGAATCCCCTTCACCACACACTGAAACCCCTTCCCCACACACTGAAACCTCTTCCCACACACTGAAACCTCTTCGCCACAGACTGAAACCCTTCCCCACACACTGAAACCTCTTCCCCACACACTGAAACCTCTTCCACACACACTGAAACATCTTCCCCACACACTGAAACATCTTCCCCACACACTGAAACCTCTTCCCCACACACTGAATTCCCTTTACCACATACTGAAACCCATTCCCCACACACTGAAACCCATTCCCCACACACTGAAACCTCTTCCCCACACACTGAAACCCCTTTCCCGTTCGCTGAAACCTCTTCCCCACACACTGAAGCCTCTTCCCCACACACTGAAACATCTTCCCCACACACTGAAACCCCTTCCCCACACACTGAAACCACTTCCCAACACACTGAAACCTCTTCCCACACACTGAAACCTCTTCGCCACAGACTGAAACACTTCCCCACACACTGAAACCTCTTCCCCACACACTGAAACATCTTCCACACACTCTGAAACCTCTTCCCCACACACTGAAACCTCTTCCCCACACACTGAAACCCGTTCCCCACACACTGAAACCTCCTCACCACACACTGAATCCCCTTCACCACACACTGAAACCCCTTCCCCACACACTGAAACCTCTTCCCACACACTGAAACCTCTTCGCGACAGACTGAAACCCTTCCCCACACACTGAAACCTCTTCCCCACACACTGAAATCTCTTCCACACACACTGAAACATCTTCCCCACACACTGAAACATCTTCCCCACACACTGAAACCTCTTCACCACACACTGAATCCCCTTTACCACATACTGAAACCCATTCCCCACACACTGAAACCCATTCCCCACACACTGAAACCTCTTCCCCACACACTGAAACCCCTTTCCCGTTCGCTAAAACCTCTTCCCCACACACTGAAACCTCTTCCCCACACACTGAATCCCCTTTACCACATACTGAAACCCATTCCCCACACACTAAAACCCCTTCCCCACACACTGAAACCACTTCGCCACACGCTGAAACCCCTTCCCGACACACTGAAACCCCTTCCCCACACACTGAAACCTCCTCACCACACACTGAATCCCCTTCACCACACACTGAAAGCCCTTCCCCACACACTGAAACCTCTTCCCACACACTGAAACCTCTTCGCCACAGACTGAAACCCTTCCCCACACACTGAAACCTCTTCCCCACACACTGAAATCTCTTCCACACACACTGAAACATCTTCCCCACACACTGAAACATCTTCCCCACACACTGAAACCTCTTCCCCACACACTGAATCCCCTTTACCACATACTGAAACCCATTCCCCACACACTGAAACACATTCCCCACACACTGAAACCTCTTCCCCACACACTGAAACCCCTTTCCCGTTCGCTGAAACCTCTTCCCCACCCACTGAAACCTCTTCCCCAGACACTGAAACCCCTTTCCCACGCACTGAAAACTCTTCCCCACACACTGAATCCCCTTCACCACACACTGAAACCCCTTCCCCACACACTGAAACCACTTCGCCACACACTGAAACCCCTTCCCGACACACTGAAACCCATCCCCACACACAGAAACCCCTTCCGCACACACTGTAACCCATCCCCACACACTGAAACCCTTCCCCACACACTGAAACCTCTTCCCCACACACTGAAACCTCTTCCCCACACACTGAAACCCCTGCATCGCACACTCAAACCTCTTCCCCACACACTGAAGCCTCTTCCCCACACACTGAAACCTCTTCCCCACACACTGAAACCCCTTCCCCACACACTGAAACCACTTCCCCACACACTGAAACCTCTTCCCACACACTGAAACCTCTTCGCCACTGACTGAAACACTTCCCCACACAATGAAACCTCCTCACCACACACTGAATCCCCTTCACCACACACTGAAACCCCTTCCCCACACACTGAAACCTCTTCCCACACACTGAAACCTCTTCGCCACAGACTGAAACCCTTCCCCACACACTGAAACCTCTTCCCCACACACTGAAACCTCTTCCACACACACTGAAACATCTTCCCCACACACTGAAACATCTTCCCCACACACTGAAACCTCTTCCCCACACACTGAATTCCCTTTACCACATACTGAAACCCATTCCCCACACACTGAAACCCATTCCCCACACACTGAAACCTCTTCCCCACACACTGAAACCCCTTTCCCGTTCGCTGAAACCTCTTCCCCACACACTGAAGCCTCTTCCCCACACACTGAAACATCTTCCCCACACACTGAAACCCCTTCCCCACACACTGAAACCACTTCCCAACACACTGAAACCTCTTCCCACACACTGAAACCTCTTCGCCACAGACTGAAACACTTCCCCACACACTGAAACCTCTTCCCCACACACTGAAACATCTTCCACACACTCTGAAACCTCTTCCCCACACACTGAAACCTCTTCCCCACACACTGAAATCCGTTCCCCACACACTGAATCCTCCTCACCACACACTGAATCCCCTTCACCACACACTGAAACCCCTTCCCCACACACTGAAACCTCTTCCCACACACTGAAACCTCTTCGCGACAGACTGAAACCCTTCCCCACACACTGAAACCTCTTCCCCACACACTGAAATCTCTTCCACACACACTGAAACATCTTCCCCACACACTGAAACATCTTCCCCACACACTGAAACCTCTTCACCACACACTGAATCCCCTTTACCACATACTGAAACCCATTCCCCACACACTGAAACCCATTCCCCACACACTGAAACCTCTTCCCCACACACTGAAACCCCTTTCCCGTTCGCTAAAACCTCTTCCCCACACACTGAAACCTCTTCCCCACACACTGAATCCCCTTTACCACATACTGAAACCCATTCCCCACACACTAAAACCCCTTCCCCACACACTGAAACCACTTCGCCACACGCTGAAACCCCTTCCCGACACACTGAAACCCATCCCCACACACAGAAACCCCTTCCCCACACACAGTAAACCATCCCCACACACTGAAACTCTTCCCCACACACACAAACCTCTTCCCCACCCACTGAAACCTCTTCCCCACACACTGAAACCTCTTCCCCACACACTGAAACCCCTTCCCCGCACACTGAAACCTCTTCCCCACACACTGAATCCCCTTCACCACACACTGAAACCCCTTCCCCACACACTGAAACCACTTCCCCACACACTGAAACCCCTTCCCGACACACTGAAACCCATCCCCACACACAGAAACCCCTTCCGTACACACTGTAACCCATCCCTACACACTGAAACCCTTCCCCACACACTCAAACCTCTTCCCCACACACTGAAACCCCTTCCCCACACACTGAAACCACTTCCCCACACACTGAAACCTCTTGCCACACACTGAAACCTCTTCGCCACAGACTGAAACACTTCCCCACAAACTGAAACCTCTTCCCCACACACTGAAGCATCTTCGACGCACTCTGAAACGTCTTCCCCACACCCTGAAACATCTTCCCCACACAGTGAAACCCCTTCCCCACACACTGAAACCTCCTCACCACAAACTGAATCCCCTTCACCACACACTGAAACCCCTTCCCCACACACTGAAACCTCTTCCCACACACTGAAACCTCTTCACCACAGACTGAAACCCTTCCCCACACACTGAAACCTCTTCCCCACACACTGAAACCTCTTCCACACACACTGAAACATCTTCCCCACACACTGAAACCCATTCCCCACACACTGAAACCTCTTCTCCACACACTGAAACCCCTTTCCCGTTCGCTGAAACCTCTTCCCCACACACTGAAACCTCTTCCCAAGACACTGAAACCCCTTTCCCGCACACTGAAACCCCTTCCCCGCACACTCAAACCTCTTCCCCACACACTGAAGCCTCTTCCCCACACACTGAAACCTCTTCCCCACACACTGAAACCCCTTCCCCACACACTGAAACCACTTCCCCACACACTGAAACCTCTTCCCACACACTGAAACCTCTTCGCCACAGACTGAAACACTTCCCCACACACTGAAACCTCTTCCCCACACACTGAAACATCTTCCACACACTCTGAAACCTCTTCCCCACACACTGAAACCTCTTCCCCACACACTGAAACCCCTTCCCCACACACTGAAACCTCCTCACCACACACTGAATCCCCTTCACCACACACTGAAACCCCTTCCCCACACACTGAAACCTCTTCCCACACACTGAAACCTCTTCGCCACAGACTGAAACCCTTCCCCACACACTGAAACCTCTTCCCCACACACTGAAACCTCTTCCACACACACTGAAACATCTTCCCCACACACTGAAACATCTTCCCCACACACTGAAACCTCTTCCCCACACACTGAATCCCCTTTACCACAGACTGAAACCCATTCCCCACACACTGAAACCCATTCCCCACACACTGAAACCTCTTCCCCACACACTGAAACCCCTTTCCCGTTCGCTGAAACCTCTTCCCCACACACTGAAACCTCTTCCCCAGACACTGAAACCCCTTTCCCGCACACTGAAAACTCTTCCCCACACACTGAATCCCCTTCACCACACACTGAAACCCCTTCCCCACACACAGAAACCACTTCCCCACACACTGAAACCCCTTCCCGACACAATGAGAGCCATCCCCACACACAGAAACCCCTTCCTCACACACTGTAAACCATCCCCACACACTGAAACCCTTCCCCACACGCTCAAACCTCTTCCCCACCCACTGAAACCTCTTACCCACACACTGAAACCTCTTCCCCACACACTGAAACCCCTTCCCCGCACACTGAAACCTCTTCCCCACACACTGAATCCCCTTCACCACACACTGAAACCCCTTCCCTGCACACTGAAACCACTTCCCCACACACTGAAACCCCTTCCCGACACACTGAAACCCATCCCCACACACAGAAACCCCTTCCGCACACACTGTAACCCATCCCCACACACTGAAACCCTTCCCCACACACTCAAACCTCTTCCCCACACACTGAAACCTCTTCCCCACACACTGAAACCTCTTCCCCACACACTGAAACCCCTTCCCCGCACACTCAAACCTCTTCCCCACACACTGAAACCTCTTCCTACACACTGAAACCTCTCCGCCACAGACTGAAACACTTCCCCACACAATGAAACCTCTTCCCCACACACTGAAACATCTTCCACGCACTCTGAAACCTCTTCCCCACTCCCTGAAACCTCTTCCCCACACAGTGAAACCCCTTCCCCACACACTGAAACTTCCTCACCACACACTGAATCCCCTTCACCACACACTGAAACCCCTTCCCCACACACTGAAACCTCTTCCCACACACTGAAACCTCTTCGCCACAGACTGAAACCCTTCCCCACACACTGAAACCTCTTACACACACACTGAAACCTCTTCCACATGCACTGAAACATCTTCCCCACACACTGAAACATCTTCCCCACACACTGAAACCTCTTCCCCACACACTGAATCCCCTTTACCACATACTGAAACCCATTCCCCACACACTGAAACCCATTCCCCACACACTGAAACCTCTTCCCCACACACTGAAACCCCTTTCCCGTTCTCTGAAACCTCTTCCCCACACACTGAAACCTCTTCCCCAGACACTGAAACCCCTTTCCCACACACTGAAAACTCTTCCCCACACACTGAAACCACTTCCCCACACACTGAAACCCCTTCCCGACACACTGAGACCCATCCCCACACACAGAAACCCCTTCCCCACACACTGTAAACCATCCCCACACACTGAAACCCTTCCCACACACTGAAACCTCTTCCCCACCCACTGAAACCTCTTCCCCACACACTGAAACCTCTTCCCCACACACTGAAACCCCTTCCCCGCACACTGAAACCTCTTCCCCACACACTGAATCCCCTTCACCACACACTGAAACCCCTTCCCCACACACTGAAACCACATCCCCACACACTGAAACCCCTTCCCGACACACTGAAACCCATCCCCACACACAGAAACCCCTTCTGTACACACGGTAACCCATCCCCACACACTGAAACCCTTCCCCACACACTCAAACCTCTTCCCCACACACTGAAACCCCTTCCCCACACACTGAAACCACTTCCCCACACACTGAAACCTCTTCCCACAGACTGTAACATCTTCGCCACAGACTGAAACACTTCCCCACACACTGAAACCTCTTCCCCACACACTGAAACATCTTCCACGCACTCTGAAACCTCTTCCCCACACCCTGAAACCACTTCCCCACAAAGTGAAACCCCTTCCCCACACACTGAAACCTCCTCACCACAAACTGATTCCCCTTCACCACACACTGAAACCCCTTCCCCACACACTGAAAACTCTTCCCACACACTGAAACCTCTTCGCCACAGATTGAAACCCGTCCCCACACACTGAAACCTCTTCCCCACACACTGAAACCTCTTCCACACACACTGAAACATCTTCCCCAAACACTGAAACATCTTCCCCACACACTGAAACCTCTTCACCACACTCTGAATCCACTTTACCACATACTGAAACCCATTCCCCACATACTGAAACCCATTCCCCACACACTGAAACCTCTTCCCCACACACTGAAACCCCTTTCCCGTTCGCTGAAACCACTTCCCCACACACTGAAACCTCTTCCCCAGACACTGAAACCCCTTTCCCGCACACTGAAAACTCTTCCCCACACACTGAAACATCTTCCACGCACTCTGAAACCTCTTCCCCACACAGTGAAATCCCTTCCCCACACACTGAAACCTCCTCACCACACACTGAATCCCCTTCACCACACACTGAAACCCCTTCCCCACACACTGAAACCTCTTCCCACACACTGAAACCTCTTCACCACAGACTGAAACCCTTCCCCACACACTGAAACCTCTTCCCCACACACTGAAACCTCTTCCACACACACTGAAACATCTTCCCCACACACTGAAACATCTTCCCCACACACTGAAACCTCTTGCCCACACACTGAATCCCCTTTACCACATACTGAAACCCATTCCCAACACACTGAAACCCATTCCCCACACACTGAAACCTCTTCCCCACACACTGAAACCCCTTTCCCGCTCGCTGAAACCTCTTCCCCACAAACTGAATCCCATTCACCACACATTGAAACCCCTTCCCCACACACTGAAGCCACTTCCCCACACAATGAAACCCCTTCCTGACACACTGAAACCCATCCCCACACACAGAAACCCCTTCCCCACACACTGTAACCCATCCCCACACACTGAAACCCTTCCCCACACACTGAAACCTCTTCCCCACACACTGAAACCTCTTCCACACACACTGAAACCTCTTCCCCACACACTGAAACCCCTTCCCCACACACTGAAACCCCTTCCCCATACACTGAAACCTCTTCCCCACAAACTGAAACCCCTTCCCCACAGACTGAAACCACTTCCCCACACACTGAAATCAATCCCCACACACAGAAACCCTTCCCCACAAACTGAAACCCTTCCCCACACACTGAAACCTCTTCGCCAAAGACTGAAACCATTCCCCACATACTGAAACCCCTTCCCCACACACTGAAACCTCTTCCATACATAATAAAACCTCTTCCCCACACACTGAAACCTCTTTCACACACACTGAAACCCTTCCCCACACACTGAAACCTCTTTCTCACACGCTGAAACCCCTTCCCAACACACAGGAAGCCGTCCCCACACACTTAAACCTCATCCCCACACACTGAAACCCCTTCCCCACACACTGAAACCCGTCCCCACACACTTAAACCTCATCCCCATACACTGAAACCCCTTCCCCACACACTGAAACCCATCCCCACACACTGAAACCTCTTCCCCAAACAATGAAACCTCTTCCCCACACACAGAAACCTCTTCCCCACAGACTGAAACCTGTTCCCCCAAACACTGAAACCCATCCCCACACACTGAAACCCCTTCCCCACACACTGCAACCCATCCCCACATACTGAAATCATTCCCCACACAAGGAAACCCATCCCCACACACGCAAACCTCTTCACCACACACTGAAACCTCTTCCACACACACTGAAACTCATTCCCCACACACTGAAACCCATTCCCCACACACTGATACCCATCCCCACAGACTGAAACCTCTTCCCCACACAGTGAAACCCATCGCCACAGACTGAAAACTCTTCCTCACACTCTGAAACCTCTTCCCGACGCACTGAAACCACTTCTCCACAGACAGAAACCCCTTCCCCACACACTGAAACCCATCCCCACACACTGAAACGTCTTCCCTACACACTGAAACACCTTCCCCACACACTGAATCCCCTACCTCACACCCTGATACGGATCCCCACAAACTGAAACCTCTTCCCCACACACTGAAACCCCTTCCCCACACACTGAAACCCATTCCCACACACTGAAACCCATCCCCACACACTGAAACCTCATCCCCACGCACTGAAATCCCTTCCCTACACACTGAAACCACTTCCCCACACACTGAAACCCATCCCCACACACGGACTGCTCTTCCCCACACACTGAAACCCATCCCCACACACAGAAACACCTTCCCCACACACTGTAACCCATCCCCACACACTGAAACCCTTCCCCACACACTGAAACCTCTTCCCCACACACTGAAACCTCTTCCACACACACTGAAACCTCTTCCCCACACACTGAAACCCCTTCCCCACGCAATGAAACCCCTTCCCCATACACTGAAACCTCTTCCCCACAAACTGAAACCCCTTCCCCACAGACTGAAACCACTTCCCCACACACTGAAATCAATCCCCACACACAGAAACCCTTCCCCACAAACTGAAACCCTTCCCCACACACTGAAACCTCTTCGCCAAAGACTGAAACCATTCCCCACATACTGAAACCCCTTCCCCACACACTGAAACCTCTTCCACACATAATAAAACCTCTTCCCCACACACTGAAACCTCTTTCACACACACTGAAACCCTTCCCCACACACTGAAACCTCTTTCTCACACGCTGAAACCCCTTCCCCACACACAGGAAGCCGTCCCCACACACTTAAACCTCATCCCCACACACTGAAACCCCTTCCCCACACACTGAAACCCATCCCCACACACTGAAACCTCTTCCCCACACGCTGAAACCCCTTATCCACACGAAGAAACCTCTTCCCCAAACAATGAAACCTCTTCCCCACACACAGAAACCTCTTCCCCACAGACTGAAACCTGTTCCCCCAAACACTGAAACCCATCCCCACACACTGAAACCCCTTCCCCACACACTGCAACCCATCCCCACACACTGAAATCATTCCCCACACAAGGAAACCCATCCCCACACACGCAAACCTCTTCACCACACACTGAAACCTCTTCCACACACACTGAAACTCATTCCCCACACACTGAAACCCATTCCCCACACACTAATACCCATCCCCACAGACTGAAACCTCTTCCCCACACTCTGAAACCTCTTCCCGACGCACTGAAACCACTTCTCCACAGACAGAAACCCCTTCCCTACACACTGAAACCCATCCCCACACACTGAAACCTCTTCCCTACACACTGAAACACCTTCCCCACACACTGAAATCCCTACCTCACACACTGATACGGATCCCCACAAACTGAAACCTCTTCCCCACACTCTGAAACCCCTTCCCCACACACTGAAACCCATTCCCACACACTGAAACCCATCGCCACACACTGAAACCTCATCCCCACACACTGAAATCCCTTCCCTACACACTGAAACCCCTTCCCCACACACTGAAACCCATCCCCACACACGGAATGCTCTTCCCCACACACTGAAACCCATCCCCAAACTCTGAAAGACTTTCCCACACACTGAAACCTCTTCCCCACACACTGAAACCTCTTCGCTACAGACTGAAACCATTCCCCACACACTGAAACCTCTACCCCACACACTGAAACCGCTTCCCCACGCACAGAACCCTCTTCCACACACACTGAAACCTCTTCCCCACACACTGAAACCACTTCCCCACACACTGAAACCCCTTCCCCGCACACTGAAACCTCTTCCCCACACACTGAATCCTCTTTACCACTCACTGAAACCCCTTCCCCACACACTGAAATCACTTCCCCAAACACTGAAACCTCTTCCCCACACACCGAAACACCTTCCCCACACACCAAAACCCATCCCCACACACAGCAACCCCTTCCCCACACACTGAAACCCATCCCCACACACTGCAACCCTTCCCCACACACTGAAACATCTTCCCCACACACTGGAACACCTTCCCCACACACTGAAACTCATCCCCACACACGGAATGCTCTTCCCCACACACTGAAACCCATCCCCAAACTCTGAAACACTTCCCCACACACTGAAACCTCTTCGCCACAGACTGAAACCCTTCCCCACACACTGAAACCTCTTCCCCACACACTGAAACCTCTTCCACACACACTGAAACCTCTTCCCCACACACTGAAACCTCTTCCCCACATACTGAAACCACTTCCCCACACACTGAAACCTCTTCCCACAAACTGAAACCTCTTCGCCACAGACTGAAACACTTCCCCACACACTGAAACCTCTTCCCCACACACTGAAACATCTTCCACGCACTCTGAAACCTCTTCCCCACACCCTGAAAATCATCCCCACACAGTGAAACCCCTTCCCCACACACTGAAACCTCCTCACCACACACTGAATCCCCTTCACCACACACTGAAACCCCTTCCCCACACACTGAAACCTCTTCCCACACACTGAAACCTCTTCGCCACAGACTGAAACCCTTCCCCACACACTGAAACCTCTTCCCCACACACTGAAACCTCTTCCACACACACTGAAACATCTTCCCCACACACTGAAACATCTTCCCCACACACTGAAACCTCTTGCCCACACACTGAATCCCCTTTACCACATACTGAAACCCATTCCCCACACACTGAAACCCATTCCCCACACACTGAAACCTCTTCCCCACACACTGAAACCCCTTTCCCGCTCGCTGAAACCTCTTCCCCACACACTGAATCCCCTTCACCACACATTGAAACCCCTTCCCCACACACTGAAGCCACTTCCCCACACAATGAAACCCCTTCCTGACACACTCAAATCCATCCCCACACACAGAAACCCCTTCCCCACACACTGTAACCCATCCCCACACACTGAAACCCTTCCCCACACACTGAAACCTCTTCCCCACACACTGAAACCTCTTCCACACACACTGAAACCTCTTCCCCACACACTGAAACCCCTTCCCCACATACTGAAACCCCTTCCCCATACACTGAAACCTCTTCCCCACAAACTGAAACCCCTTCCTCACAGACTGAAACCACTTCCCCACACACTGAAATCAATCCCCACACACAGAAACCCTTATCCACAAACTGAAACCCTTCCCCACACACTGAAACCTCTTCGCCAAAGACTGAAACCATTCCCCACATACTGAAACCCCTTCCCCACACACTGAAACCTCTTCCACACATAATAAAACCTCTTCCCCACATACTGAAACCCCTTCCCCACACACTGAAACCTCTTTCACACACACTGAAACCCTTCCCCACACACTGAAACCTCTTTCTCACACGCTGAAACCCCTTCCCCACACACAGGAAGCCGTCCCCACACACTTAAGCCTCATCCCCACACACTGAACCCCCTTCCCCACACACTGAAACCCATCCCCACACACTGAAACCTCTTCCCCACACGCTGAAACCCCTTATCCACACGAAGAAACCTCTTCCCCAAACAATGAAACCTCTTCCCCACACAAAGAAACCTCTTCCCCACAGACTGAAACCTGTTCCCCCAAACACTGAAACCCATCCCCACACACTGAAACCCCTTCCGCACACACTGCAACCCATCCCCACACACTGAAATCATTCCCCACACAATGAAACCCATCCCCACACACGCAAACCTCTTCACCACACACTGAAACCTCTTACACACACACTGAAACTCATTCCCCCCACACACTAAAACCCATTCCACACACACTGATACCCATCCCCACAGACTGAAACCTCTTCCCCACACAGTGAAACCCATCGCCACAGACTGAAAACTCTTCCTCACACTCTGAAACCTCTTCCCGACGCACTGAAACCACTTCTCCACAGAAAGAAACCCCTTCCCCACACACTGAAACCCATCCCCACACACTGAAACCTCTTCCCTACACACTGAAACACATTCCCCACACACTGAAACCCCTACCTCACACACTGATACGGATCCCCACAAACTGAAACCTCTTCCCCACACACTGAAACCCCTTCCCCACACACTGAAACCCATTCCCACACACTGAAACCCATCCCCACACACTGAAACCTCCTCCCCACACACTGAAATCCCTTCCCTACACACTGAAACCCCTTCCCCACACACTGAAACCCATCCCCACACACGGAATGCTCTTCCCCACACACTGAAACCCATCCCCAAACTCTGAAAGACTTTCCCACACACTGAAACCTCTTCCCCACACACTGAAACCTCTTCGCTACAGACTGAAACCATTCCCCACACACTGAAACGTCTACCCAACACACTGAAACCTCTTCCCCACACACTGAAACCTCTTCCCCACACACTGAAACCCCTTCCCCGCACACTGAAACCTCTTCCCCACACACTGAATCCCCTTTACCACTCACTGAAACCCCTTCCCCACACACTGAAACCACTTCCCCAAACACTGAAACCTCTTCCCCACACACCGAAACACCTTCCCCACACACCAAAACCCATCGCCACACACAGCAACCCCTTCCCCACACACTGAAACCCATCCCCACACACTGCAACCCTTCCCCACACACTGAAACATCTTCCCCACACACTGAAACACCTTCCCCACACACTGAAACTCATCCCCACACACGGAATGCTCTTCCCCACACACTGAAACCCATCCCCAAACTCTGAAACACTTTCCCACACACTGAAACCTCTTCGCCACAGACTGAAACCCTTCCCCACACACTGAAACCTCTTCCCCACACACTGAAACCTCTTCCACACACACTGAAACCTCTTCCCCACACACTGAAACCTCTTCCCCACATACTGAAACCCCTTCCATACACACTGAAACCTCTTCCCCACACATTGAATCCACTTTACCACACACTGAAACCCCTTCACCACACACTGAAACCCCTTCCCTACACAGTGAAACCCCTTCCCTACACACTGAAACCTCATCCCCACACACGGAAACCCTTCCCCACACACTGAAAACCATCCCCACACACAGAAACCTCTTCCCCACCCACTGTAACCCATCCCCACACACTGAAACCCTTCCCGAAACACTGAAACCTCTCCCCACACACTGAAACATCTTCCCCACACACTGAAACCTCTTCCCCACTCACTGAAACCTCTTCCCCAGACACTGAAACCCCTTTCCCGCACACTGAAAACTCTTCCCCACACACTGAATCCCCTTCACCACACACTGAAACCCCTACCCACACACTGAAACAACTTCCCCACAGACTGAAACCCCTTCCCGACACACGGAAACCCATCCCCACACACAGAAACCCCTTCCCCACACACTGTAACCCATCCCCACACACTGAAACCCTTCCCCACACACTCAAACATCTCCCCCACACACTGAAACCTCTTCCCCACACACTGAAACCTCATCCCCACACACTGAAACCCCTTCCCCGCACACTGAAACCTCTTCCACACACAGTGAAATCCCTTCCCCACACACTGAATCCCCTTTACCACATACTGAAACCCATTCCCAACACACTGAAACCCATTCCCCACACACTGAAACCTCTTCCCCACACACTGAAACCCCTTTCCCGCTCGCTGAAACCTCTTCCCCACAAACTGAATCCCATTCACCACACATTGAAACCACTTCCCCACACACTGAAGCCACTTCCCCACACAATGAAACCCCTTCCTGACACACTGAAACCCATCCCCACACACAGAAACCCCTTCCCCACACACTGTAACCCATCCCCACACACTGAAACCCTTCCCCACACACTGAAACCTCTTCCCCACACACTGAAACCTCTTCCACACACACTGAAACCTCTTCCCCACACACTGAAACCCCTTCCCCACACACTGAAACCCCTTCCCCATACACTGAAACCTCTTCCCCACAAACTGAAACCCCTTCCCCACAGACTGAAACCACTTCCCCACACACTGAAATCAATCCCCACACACAGAAACCCTTCCCCACAAACTGAAACCCTTCCCCACACACTGAAACCTCTTCGCCAAAGACTGAAACCATTCCCCACATACTGAAACCCCTTCCCCACACACTGAAACCTCTTCCATACATAATAAAACCTCTTCCCCACACACTGAAACCTCTTTCACACACACTGAAACCCTTCCCCACACACTGAAACCTCTTTCTCACACGCTGAAACCCCTTCCCAACACACAGGAAGCCGTCCCCACACACTTAAACCTCATCCCCACACACTGAAACCCCTTCCCCACACACTGAAACCCGTCCCCACACACTTAAACCTCATCCCCACACACTGAAACCCCTTCCCCACACACTGAAACCCATCCCCACACACTGAAACCTCTTCCCCAAACAATGAAACCTCTTCCCCACACACAGAAACCTCTTCCCCACAGACTGAAACCTGTTCCCCCAAACACTGAAACCCATCCCCACACACTGAAACCCCTTCCCCACACACTGCAACCCATCCCCACATACTGAAATAATTCCCCACACAAGGAAACCCATCCCCACACACGCAAACCTCTTCACCACACACTGAAACCTCTTCCACACACACTGAAACTCATTCCCCACACACTGAAACCCATTCCCCACACACTGATACCCATCCCCACAGACTGAAACCTCTTCCCCACACAGTGAAACCCATCGCCACACACTGAAAACTGTTCCTCACACTCTGAAACCTCTTCCCGACGCACTGAAACCACTTCTCCACAGACAGAAACCCCTTCCCCACACACTGAAACCCATCCCCACACACTGAAACGTCTTCCCTACACACTGAAACACCTTCCCCACACACTGAAACCCCTACCTCACACCCTGATACGGATCCCGACAAACTGAAACCTCTTCCCCACACACTGAAACCCCTTCCCCACACACTGAAACCCATTCCCACACACTGAAACCCATCCCCACACACTGAAACCTCATCCCCACGCACTGAAATCAATTCCCTACACACTGAAACCCCTTCCCCACACACTGAAACCCATCCCCACACACGGAATGCTCTTCCCCACACACTGAAACCCATCCCCACACACAGAAACCCCTTCCCCACACACTGTAACCCATCCCCACACACTGAAACCCTTCCCCACACACTGAAACCTCTTCCCCACACACTGAAACCTCTTCCACACACACTGAAACCTCTTCCCCACACACTGAAACCCCTTCCCCACGCAATGAAACCCTTTCCCCATACACTGAAACCTCTTCCCCACAAACTGAAACCCCTTCCCCACAGACTGAAACCACTTCCCCACACACTGAAATCAATCCCCACACACAGAAACCCTTCCCCACAAACTGAAACCCTTCCCCACACACTGAAACCTCTTCGCCAAAGACTGAAACCATTCCCCACATACTGAAACCCCTTCCCCACATACTGAAACCTCTTCCACACATAATAAAACCTCTTCCCCACACACTGAAACCTCTTTCACACACACTGAAACCCTTCCCCACACACTGAAACCTCTTTCTCACACGCTGAAACCCCTTCCCCACACACAGGAAGCCGTCCCCACACACTTAAACCTCATCCCCACACACTGAAACCCCTTCCCCACACACTGAAACCCATCCCCACACACTGAAACCTCTTCCCCACACGCTGAAACCCCTTATCCACACGAAGAAACCACTTCCCCAAACAATGAAACCTCTTCCCCACACACAGAAACCTCTTCCCCACAGACTGAAACCTGTTCCCCCAAACACTGAAACCCATCCCCACACACTGAAACCCCTTCCCCACACACTGCAACCCATCCCCACACACTGAAATCATTCCCCACACAAGGAAACCCATCCCCACACACGCAAACCTCTTCACCACACACTGAAACCTCTTCCACACACACTGAAACTCATTCCCCACACACTGAAACCCATTCCCCACACACTGATACCCATCCCCACAGACTGAAACCTCTTCCCCACACACTGAACCTCTTCCCGACGCACTGAAACCACTTCTCCACAGACAGAAACCCCTTCCCTACACACTGAAACCCATCCCCACACACTGAAACCTCTTCCCTACACACTGAAACACCTTCCCCACACACTGAAATCCCTACCTCACACACTGATACGGATCCCCACAAACTGAAACCTCTTCCCCACACACTGAAACCCCTTCCCCACACACTGAAACCCATTCCCACACACTGAAACCCATCGCCACACACTGAAACCTCATCCCCACACACTGAAATCCCTTCCCTACACACTGAAACCCCTTCCCCACACACTGAAACCCATCCCCACACACGGAATGCTCTTCCCCACACACTGAAACCCATCCCCAAACTCTGAAAGACTTTCCCACACACTGAAACCTCTTCCCCACACACTGAAACCTCTTCGCTACAGACTGAAACCATTCCCCACACACTGAAACCTCTACCCCACACACTGAAACCGCTTCCCCACGCACAGAACCCTCTTCCACACACACTGAAACCTCTTCCCCACACACTGAAACCACTTCCCCACACACTGAAACCCCTTCCCCGCACACTGAAACCTCTTCCCCACACACTGAATCCTCTTTACCACTCACTGAAACCCCTTCCCCACACACTGAAATCACTTCCCCAAACACTGAAACCTCTTCCCCACACACCGAAACACCTTCCCCACACACCAAAACCCATCCCCACACACAGCAACCCCTTCCCCACACACTGAAACCCATCCCCACACACTGCAACCCTTCCCCACACACTGAAACATATTCCCCACACACTGAAACACCTTCCCCACACACTGAAACTCATCCCCACACACGGAATGCTCTTCCCCACACACTGAAACCCATCCCCAAACTCTGAAACACTTCCCCACACACTGAAACCTCTTCGCCACAGACTGAAACCCTTCCCCACACACTGAAACCTCTTCCCCACACACTGAAACCTCTTCCACACACACTGAAACCTCTTCCCCACACACTGAAACCTCTTCCCCACATACTGAAACCACTTCCCCACACACTGAAACCTCTTCCCACACACTGAAACCTCTTCGCCACAGACTGAAACACTTCCCCACACACTGAAACCTCTTCCCCACACACTGAAACATCTTCCACGCACTCTGAAACCTCTTCCCCACACCCTGAAAATCATCCCCACACAGTGAAACCCCTTCCCCACACACTGAAACCTCCTCACCACACACTGAATCCCCTTCACCACACACTGAAACCCCTTCCCCACACACTGAAACCTCTTCCCACACACTGAAACCTCTTCGCCACAGACTGAAACCCTTCCCCACACACTGAAACCTCTTCCCCACACACTGAAACCTCTTCCACACACACTGAAACATCTTCCCCACACACTGAAACATCTTCCCCACACACTGAAACCTCTTGCCCACACACTGAATCCCCTTTACCACATACTGAAACCCATTCCCCACACACTGAAACCCATTCCCCACACACTGAAACCTCTTCCCCACACACTGAAACCCCTTTCCCGCTCGCTGAAACCTCTTCCCCACACACTGAATCCCCTTCACCACACATTGAAACCCCTTCCCCACACACTGAAGCCACTTCCCCACACAATGAAACCCCTTTCTGACACACTCAAATCCATCCCCACACACAGAAACCCCTTCCCCACACACTGTAACCCATCCCCACACACTGAAACCCTTCCCCACACACTGAAACCTCTTCCCCACACACTGAAACCTCTTCCACACACACTGAAACCTCTTCCCCACACACTGAAACCCCTTCCCCACATACTGAAACCCCTTCCCCATACACTGAAACCTCTTCCCCACAAACTGAAACCCCTTCCTCACAGACTGAAACCACTTCCCCACACACTGAAATCAATCCCCACACACAGAAACCCTTATCCACAAACTGAAACCCTTCCCCACACACTGAAACCTCTTCGCCAAAGACTGAAACCATTCCCCACATACTGAAACCCCTTCCCCACACACTGAAACCTCTTCCACACATAATAAAACCTCTTCCCCACATACTGAAACCCCTTCCCCACACACTGAAACCTCTTTCACACACACTGAAACCCTTCCCCACACACTGAAACCTCTTTCTCACACGCTGAAACCCCTTCCCCACACACAGGAAGCCGTCCCCACACACTTAAGCCTCATCCCCACACACTGAACCCCCTTCCCCACACACTGAAACCCATCCCCACACACTGAAACCTCTTCCCCACACGCTGAAACCCCTTATCCACACGAAGAAACCTCTTCCCCAAACAATGAAACCTCTTCCCCACACAAAGAAACCTCTTCCCCACAGACTGAAACCTGTTCCCCCAAACACTGAAACCCATCCCCACACACTGAAACCCCTTCCGCACACACTGCAACCCATCCCCACACACTGAAATCATTCCCCACACAATGAAACCCATCCCCACACACTGAAACGTCTTCCCTACACACTGAAACACCTTCCCCACACACTGAAACCCCTACCTCACACCCTGATACGGATCCCGACAAACTGAAACCTCTTCCCCACACACTGAAACCCCTTCCCCACACACTGAAACCCATTCCCACACACTGAAACCCATCCCCACACACTGAAACCTCATCCCCACGCACTGAAATCAATTCCCTACACACTGAAACCCCTTCCCCACACACTGAAACCCATCCCCACACACGGAATGCTCTTCCCCACACACTGAAACCCATCCCCACACACAGAAACCCCTTCCCCACACACTGTAACCCATCCCCACACACTGAAACCCTTCCCCACACACTGAAACCTCTTCCCCACACACTGAAACCTCTTCCACACACACTGAAACCTCTTCCCCACACACTGAAACCCCTTCCCCACGCAATGAAACCCTTTCCCCATACACTGAAACCTCTTCCCCACAAACTGAAACCCCTTCCCCACAGACTGAAACCACTTCCCCACACACTGAAATCAATCCCCACACACAGAAACCCTTCCCCACAAACTGAAACCCTTCCCCACACACTGAAACCTCTTCGCCAAAGACTGAAACCATTCCCCACATACTGAAACCCCTTCCCCACATACTGAAACCTCTTCCACACATAATAAAACCTCTTCCCCACACACTGAAACCTCTTTCACACACACTGAAACCCTTCCCCACACACTGAAACCTCTTTCTCACACGCTGAAACCCCTTCCCCACACACAGGAAGCCGTCCCCACACACTTAAACCTCATCCCCACACACTGAAACCCCTTCCCCACACACTGAAACCCATCCCCACACACTGAAACCTCTTCCCCACACGCTGAAACCCCTTATCCACACGAAGAAACCACTTCCCCAAACAATGAAACCTCTTCCCCACACACAGAAACCTCTTCCCCACAGACTGAAACCTGTTCCCCCAAACACTGAAACCCATCCCCACACACTGAAACCCCTTCCCCACACACTGCAACCCATCCCCACACACTGAAATCATTCCCCACACAAGGAAACCCATCCCCACACACGCAAACCTCTTCACCACACACTGAAACCTCTTCCACACACACTGAAACTCATTCCCCACACACTGAAACCCATTCCCCACACACTGATACCCATCCCCACAGACTGAAACCTCTTCCCCACACACTGAACCTCTTCCCGACGCACTGAAACCACTTCTCCACAGACAGAAACCCCTTCCCTACACACTGAAACCCATCCCCACACACTGAAACCTCTTCCCTACACACTGAAACACCTTCCCCACACACTGAAATCCCTACCTCACACACTGATACGGATCCCCACAAACTGAAACCTCTTCCCCACACACTGAAACCCCTTCCCCACACACTGAAACCCATTCCCACACACTGAAACCCATCGCCACACACTGAAACCTCATCCCCACACACTGAAATCCCTTCCCTACACACTGAAACCCCTTCCCCACACACTGAAACCCATCCCCACACACGGAATGCTCTTCCCCACACACTGAAACCCATCCCCAAACTCTGAAAGACTTTCCCACACACTGAAACCTCTTCCCCACACACTGAAACCTCTTCGCTACAGACTGAAACCATTCCCCACACACTGAAACCTCTACCCCACACACTGAAACCGCTTCCCCACGCACAGAACCCTCTTCCACACACACTGAAACCTCTTCCCCACACACTGAAACCACTTCCCCACACACTGAAACCCCTTCCCCGCACACTGAAACCTCTTCCCCACACACTGAATCCTCTTTACCACTCACTGAAACCCCTTCCCCACACACTGAAATCACTTCCCCAAACACTGAAACCTCTTCCCCACACACCGAAACACCTTCCCCACACACCAAAACCCATCCCCACACACAGCAACCCCTTCCCCACACACTGAAACCCATCCCCACACACTGCAACCCTTCCCCACACACTGAAACATATTCCCCACACACTGAAACACCTTCCCCACACACTGAAACTCATCCCCACACACGGAATGCTCTTCCCCACACACTGAAACCCATCCCCAAACTCTGAAACACTTCCCCACACACTGAAACCTCTTCGCCACAGACTGAAACCCTTCCCCACACACTGAAACCTCTTCCCCACACACTGAAACCTCTTCCACACACACTGAAACCTCTTCCCCACACACTGAAACCTCTTCCCCACATACTGAAACCACTTCCCCACACACTGAAACCTCTTCCCACACACTGAAACCTCTTCGCCACAGACTGAAACACTTCCCCACACACTGAAACCTCTTCCCCACACACTGAAACATCTTCCACGCACTCTGAAACCTCTTCCCCACACCCTGAAAATCATCCCCACACAGTGAAACCCCTTCCCCACACACTGAAACCTCCTCACCACACACTGAATCCCCTTCACCACACACTGAAACCCCTTCCCCACACACTGAAACCTCTTCCCACACACTGAAACCTCTTCGCCACAGACTGAAACCCTTCCCCACACACTGAAACCTCTTCCCCACACACTGAAACCTCTTCCACACACACTGAAACATCTTCCCCACACACTGAAACATCTTCCCCACACACTGAAACCTCTTGCCCACACACTGAATCCCCTTTACCACATACTGAAACCCATTCCCCACACACTGAAACCCATTCCCCACACACTGAAACCTCTTCCCCACACACTGAAACCCCTTTCCCGCTCGCTGAAACCTCTTCCCCACACACTGAATCCCCTTCACCACACATTGAAACCCCTTCCCCACACACTGAAGCCACTTCCCCACACAATGAAACCCCTTTCTGACACACTCAAATCCATCCCCACACACAGAAACCCCTTCCCCACACACTGTAACCCATCCCCACACACTGAAACCCTTCCCCACACACTGAAACCTCTTCCCCACACACTGAAACCTCTTCCACACACACTGAAACCTCTTCCCCACACACTGAAACCCCTTCCCCACATACTGAAACCCCTTCCCCATACACTGAAACCTCTTCCCCACAAACTGAAACCCCTTCCTCACAGACTGAAACCACTTCCCCACACACTGAAATCAATCCCCACACACAGAAACCCTTATCCACAAACTGAAACCCTTCCCCACACACTGAAACCTCTTCGCCAAAGACTGAAACCATTCCCCACATACTGAAACCCCTTCCCCACACACTGAAACCTCTTCCACACATAATAAAACCTCTTCCCCACATACTGAAACCCCTTCCCCACACACTGAAACCTCTTTCACACACACTGAAACCCTTCCCCACACACTGAAACCTCTTTCTCACACGCTGAAACCCCTTCCCCACACACAGGAAGCCGTCCCCACACACTTAAGCCTCATCCCCACACACTGAACCCCCTTCCCCACACACTGAAACCCATCCCCACACACTGAAACCTCTTCCCCACACGCTGAAACCCCTTATCCACACGAAGAAACCTCTTCCCCAAACAATGAAACCTCTTCCCCACACAAAGAAACCTCTTCCCCACAGACTGAAACCTGTTCCCCCAAACACTGAAACCCATCCCCACACACTGAAACCCCTTCCGCACACACTGCAACCCATCCCCACACACTGAAATCATTCCCCACACAATGAAACCCATCCCCACACACGCAAACCTCTTCACCACACACTGAAACCTCTTACACACACACTGAAACTCATTCCCCCCACACACTAAAACCCATTCCACACACACTGATACCCATCCCCACAGACTGAAACCTCTTCCCCACACAGTGAAACCCATCGCCACAGACTGAAAACTCTTCCTCACACTCTGAAACCTCTTCCCGACGCACTGAAACCACTTCTCCACAGACAGAAACCCCTTCCCCACACACTGAAACCCATCCCCACACACTGAAACCTCTTCCCTACACACTGAAACACCTTCCCCACACACTGAAACCCCTACCTCACACACTGATACGGATCCCCACAAACTGAAACCTCTTCCCCACACACTGAAACCCCTTCCCCACACACTGAAACCCATTCCACACACTGAAACCCATCCCCACACACTGAAACCTCCTCCCCACACACTGAAATCCCTTCCCTACACACTGAAACCCCTTCCCCACACACTGAAACCCATCCCCACACACGGAATGCTCTTCCCCACACACTGAAACCCATCCCCAAACTCTGAAAGACTTTCCCACACACTGAAACCTCTTCCCCACACACTGAAACCTCTTCGCTACAGACTGAAACCATTCCCCACACACTGAAACGTATACCCAACACACTGAAACCGCTTCCCCACGCACAGAAACCTCTTCCACACACACTGAAACCTCTTCCCCACACACTGAAACCTCTTCCCCACACACTGAAACCCCTTCCCCGCACACTGAAACCTCTTCCCCACACACTGAATCCCCTTTACCACTCACTGAAACCCCTTCCCCACACACTGAAACCACTTCCCCAAACACTGAAACCTCTTCCCCACACACCGAAACACCTTCCCCACACACCAAAACCCATCCCCACACACCAAAACCCCTTCCCCAAACACTGAAACCCATCCCCACACACTGCAACCCTTCCCCACACACTGAAACATCTTCCCCACACACTGAAACACCTTCCCCACACACTGAAACTCATCCCCACACACGGAATGCTCTTCCCCACACACTGAAACCCATCCCCAAACTCTGAAACACTTTCCCACACACTGAAACATCTTCCCCACAGACTGAAACCCTTCCCCACACACTGAAACCTCTTCCCCACACACTGAAACCTCTTCCACACACACTGAAACCTCTTCCCCACACACTGAAACCTCTTCCCCACATACTGAAACCCCTTCCATACACACTGAAACCTCGTCCCCACACATTGAATCCACTTTACCACACACTGAAACCCCTTCACCACACACTGAAACCCCTTCCCTACACAGTGAAACCCCTTCCCTACACACTGAAACCTCATCCCCACACACTGAAACCCTTCCCCACACACTGAAAACCATCCCCACACACAGAAACCTCTTCCCCACCCACTGTAACCCATCCCCACACACTGAAACCCTTCCCGAAACACTGAAACCTCTCCCCACACACTGAAACATCTTCCCCACACACTGAAACCTCTTCCCCACTCACTGAAACCTCTTCCCCAGACACTGAAACCCCTTTCCCGCACACTGAAAACTCTTCCCCACACACTGAATCCCCTTCACCACACACTGAAACCCCTACCCACACACTGAAACAACTTCCCCACAGACTGAAACCCCTTCCCGACACACGGAAACCCATCCCCACACACAGAAACCCCTTCCCCACACACTGTAACCCATCCCCACACACTGAAACCCTTCCCCACACACTCAAACATCTCCCCCACACACTGAAACCTCTTCCCCACACACTGAAACCTCATCCCCTCACACTGAAACCCCTTCCCCGCACACTGAAACCTCTTCCCCACACACTGAATCCCCTTCACCACACACTGAAACCCCTTCCCCACACACTGAAACCACTTCCCCACACACTGAAACCCCATCCCGACACACTGAAACCCAATCCCCACACACAAAATCCCTTTCCGCACACGCTGTAACCCATCCCCACACACTGAAACCCTTCCCCACACACTCAAACCTCTTCCCCACACACTGAAACCTCTTCCATACACACTGAAACCTCTTCCCCACACACTGAAACCCCTTCCCCGCACACTCAAACCTCTTCCCCACACACTGAAACCTCATCCCCTCACACTGAAACCCCTTCCCCGCACACTGAAACCTCTTCCCCACACACTGAATCCCCTTCACCACACACTGAAACCCCTTCCCCACACACTGAAACCACTTCCCCACACACTGAAACCCCATCCCGACACACTGAAACCCAATCCCCACACACAAAATCCCCTTCCGCACACGCTGTAACCCATCCCCACACACTGAAACCCTTCCCCACACACTCAAACCTCTTCCCCACACACTGAAACCTCTTCCATACACACTGAAACCTCTTCCCCACACACTGAAACCCCTTCCCCGCACACTCAAACCTCTTCCCCACACACTGAAACCTCTTCCCCACACACTGAAACCTCTTCCCCACACACTGAAACCCCATCCCCACACACTGAAACACTTCCCCACACACTGAAACCTCTTCCCCACACACTGAAACATCTTCCACACACTCTGAAACCTCTTCCCCACACACTGAAATCTCTTCCCCACACACTGAAACCCCTTCCCCACACACTGAAACCTCCTCACCACACACTGAATCCCCTTCACCACACACTGAAACCCCTTCCCCACACACTGAAACCTCTTCCCACACACTGAAACCTCTTCCCCACACACTGAAACCTCTTCCACACACACTGAAACATCTTCCCCACACACTGAAACATCTTCCCCAAACACTGAAACCTCTTCCCCGCACACTGAATCCCCTTTACCACATACTGAAACCCATTCCCCACACACTGAAACCCATTCCCCACACACTGAAACCCCTTCCCCACACACTGAAACCCCTTTCCCGTTCGCTGAAACCTCTTCCCCACACACTGAAACCTCTTCCCCAGACACTGAAACCCCTTTCCCGCACACTGAAAACTCTTTCCCACACACTGAATCCCCTTCACCACACACTGAAACCTCTTCCCCACACACTGAAACCACTTCGCAAAACACTGAAACCCCTTCCCGACACACTGAGACCAATCCCCACACACAGAAACCCCTTCCGCACACACTGTAAACCATCCCCACACACTGAAACCCTTCCCCACACACTCAAACCTCTTCCCCACCCACTGAAACCTCTTCCCCACACACTGAAACCTCTTCCCCACACACTGAAACCCCTTCCCCGCCCACTGAAACCTCTTCCCCACACACTGAATCCCCTTCACCACACACTGAAACCCCTTCCCCACACACTGAAACCACTTCCCCACACACTGAAACCCCTTCCCGACACACTGAAACCCATCCCCACACACAGAAACCCCTTCCGCACACACTGTAACCCATCCCCACACACTGAAACCCTTCCCCACACACTCAAACCTCTTCCCCACACACTGAAACCTCTTCCCCACACACTGAAACCTCTTCCCCACACACTGAAACCCCTTCCCCGCACACTCAAACCTCTTCCCCACACACTGAAACCTCTTCCCCACACACTGAAACCTCGTCCCCACACACTGAAACCCCTTCCCCGCACACTGAAACCACTTCCCCACACACTGAAACCTCTTCCCACACACTGAAACCTCTTCCCCACACACTGAAACCCCTTTCCCGCTCGCTGAAACCTCTTCCCCACACACTGAATCCCCTTCACCACACATTGAAACCCCTTCCCCACACACTGAAACCACTTCCCCACACAATGAAACCCCTTCCTGACACACTGAAACCCATCCCCACACACAGAAACCCCTTCCCCACACACTGCAACCCATCCCCACACACTGAAACCCTTCCCCACACACTGAAACCTCTTTCCCACACACTGAAACGTCTTCCACACACACTCAAACCTCTTCCCCACACACTGAAACCCCTTCCCCACACACTGAAACCCCTTCCCCATACACTGAAACCTCTTCCCCACAAACTGAAGCCCCTTCCCCACAGACTGAAACCACTTCCCCACACACTGAAATCAATCCCCACACACAGAATCCCTTCCCCACAAACTGAAACCCTTCCCCACACACTGAAACCTCTTCGCCAAAGACTGAAACCATTCCCCACATACTGAAACCCCTTCCCCACACACTGAAACCCATCCCCACACACTGAAACCTCTTCCCTACACACTGAAACACCTTCCCCACACACTGAAACCCCTACCTCACACACTGATACGCATCCCCACAAACTGAAACATCTTCCCCACACACTGAAACCCCTTCCCCACACATTGAAACACATTCCCACACACTGAAACCCATCCCCACACACTGAAACCTCATCCCCACACACTGAAATCGCTTCCCTACACACTGAAACCCCTTCCCCACACACTGAAACCCATCCCCAAACTCTGAAAGACTTTCCCACACACTGAAACATCTTCCCCACACACTGAAACCTCTTCGCTACAGACTGAAACCATTCCCCACACACTGAAACCTCTTCCCCACACACTGAAACCTCTTCCACACATACTGAAACATCTTCCCCACACACTGAAACATCTTCCCCACACACTGAAACCTCTTCCACACACACTGAAACCTCTTCCCCACACACTGAAACCCCTTCCCCACATACTGAAACCCCTTCCCCATACACTGAAACCTCTTCCCCACAAACTGAAACCCCTTCCTCACAGACTGAAACCACTTCCCCACACACTGAAATCAATCCCCACACACAGAAACCCTTATCCACAAACTGAAACCCTTCCCCACACACTGAAACCTCTTCGCCAAAGACTGAAACCATTCCCCACATACTGAAACCCCTTCCCCACACACTGAAACCTCTTCCACACATAATAAAACCTCTTCCCCACATACTGAAACCCCTTCCCCACACACTGAAACCTCTTTCACACACACTGAAACCCTTCCCCACACACTGAAACCTCTTTCTCACACGCTGAAACCCCTTCCCCACACACAGGAAGCCGTCCCCACACACTTAAGCCTCATCCCCACACACTGAACCCCCTTCCCCACACACTGAAACCCATCCCCACACACTGAAACCTCTTCCCCACACGCTGAAACCCCTTATCCACACGAAGAAACCTCTTCCCCAAACAATGAAACCTCTTCCCCACACAAAGAAACCTCTTCCCCACAGACTGAAACCTGTTCCCCCAAACACTGAAACCCATCCCCACACACTGAAACCCCTTCCGCACACACTGCAACCCATCCCCACACACTGAAATCATTCCCCACACAATGAAACCCATCCCCACACACGCAAACCTCTTCACCACACACTGAAACCTCTTACACACACACTGAAACTCATTCCCCCCACACACTAAAACCCATTCCACACACACTGATACCCATCCCCACAGACTGAAACCTCTTCCCCACACAGTGAAACCCATCGCCACAGACTGAAAACTCTTCCTCACACTCTGAAACCTCTTCCCGACGCACTGAAACCACTTCTCCACAGACAGAAACCCCTTCCCCACACACTGAAACCCATCCCCACACACTGAAACCTCTTCCCTACACACTGAAACACCTTCCCCACACACTGAAACCCCTACCTCACACACTGATACGGATCCCCACAAACTGAAACCTCTTCCCCACACACTGAAACCCCTTCCCCACACACTGAAACCCATTCCCACACACTGAAACCCATCCCCACACACTGAAACCTCCTCCCCACACACTGAAATCCCTTCCCTACACACTGAAACCCCTTCCCCACACACTGAAACCCATCCCCACACACGGAATGCTCTTCCCCACACACTGAAACCCATCCCCAAACTCTGAAAGACTTTCCCACACACTGAAACCTCTTCCCCACACACTGAAACCTCTTCGCTACAGACTGAAACCATTCCCCACACACTGAAACGTCTACCCAACACACTGAAACCGCTTCCCCACGCACAGAAACCTCTTCCACACACACTGAAACCTCTTCCCCACACACTGAAATCTCTTCCCCACACACTGAAACCCCTTCCCCGCACACTGAAACCTCTTCCCCACACACTGAATCCCCTTTACCACTCACTGAAACCCCTTCCCCACACACTGAAACCACTTCCCCAAACACTGAAACCTCTTCCCCACACACCGAAACACCTTCCCCACACACCAAAACCCATCCCCACACACAGCAACCCCTTCCCCACACACTGAAACCCATCCCCACACACTGCAACCCTTCCCCACACACTGAAACATCTTCCCCACACACTGAAACACCTTCCCCACACACTGAAACTCATCCCCACACACGGAATGCTCTTCCCCACACACTGAAACCCATCCCCAAACTCTGAAACACTTTCCCACACACTGAAACCTCTTCGCCACAGACTGAAACCCTTCCCCACACACTGAAACCTCTTCCCCACACACTGAAACCTCTTCCACACACACTGAAACCTCTTCCCCACACACTGAAACCTCTTCCCCACATACTGAAACCCCTTCCATACACACTGAAACCTCTTCCCCACACATTGAATCCACTTTACCACACACTGAAACCCCTTCACCACACACTGAAACCCCTTCCCTACACAGTGAAACCCCTTCCCTACACACTGAAACCTCATCCCCACACACTGAAACCCTTCCCCACACACTGAAAACCATCCCCACACACAGAAACCTCTTCCCCACCCACTGTAACCCATCCCCACACACTGAAACCCTTCCCGAAACACTGAAACCTCTCCCCACACACTGAAACATCTTCCCCACACATTGAAACCTCTTCCCCACTCACTGAAACCTCTTCCCCAGACACTGAAACCCCTTTCCCGCACACTGAAAACTCTTCCCCACACACTGAATCCCCTTCACCACACACTGAAACCCCTACCCACACACTGAAACAACTTCCCCACAGACTGAAACCCCTTCCCGACACACGGAAACCCATCCCCACACACAGAAACCCCTTCCCCACACACTGTAACCCATCCCCACACACTGAAACCCTTCCCCACACACTCAAACATCTCCCCCACACACTGAAACCTCTTCCCCACACACTGAAACCTCATCCCCACACACTGAAACCCCTTCCCCGCACACTGAAACCTCTTCCCCACACACTGAATCCCCTTCACCACACACTGAAACCCCTTCCCCACACACTGAAACCACTTCCCCACACACTGAAACCCCATCCCGACACACTGAAACCCAATCCCCACACACAAAATCCCCTTCCGCACACGCTGTAACCCATCCCCACACACTGAAACCCTTCCCCACACACTCAAACCTCTTCCCCACACACTGAAACCTCTTCCATACACACTGAAACCTCTTCCCCACACACTGAAACCCCTTCCCCGCACACTCAAACCTCTTCCCCACACACTGAAACCTCTTCCCCACACACTGAAACCTCTTCCCCACACACTGAAACCCCATCCCCACACACTGAAACACTTCCCCACACACTGAAACCTCTTCCCCACACACTGAAACATCTTCCACACACTCTGAAACCTCTTCCCCACACACTGAAATCTCTTCCCCACACACTGAAACCCCTTCCCCACACACTGAAACCTCCTCACCACACACTGAATCCCCTTCACCACACACTGAAACCCCTTCCCCACACACTGAAACCTCTTCCCACACACTGAAACCTCTTCCCCACACACTGAAACCTCTTCCACACACACTGAAACATCTTCCCCACACACTGAAACATCTTCCCCACACACTGAAACCTCTTCCCCACACACTGAATCCCCTTTACCACATACTGAAACCCATTCCCCACACACTGAAACCCATTCCCCACACACTGAAACCCCTTCCCCACACACTGAAACCCCTTTCCCGTTCGCTGAAACCTCTTCCCCACACACTGAAACCTCTTCCCCAGACACTGAAACCCCTTTCCCGCACACTGAAAACTCTTTCCCACACACTGAATCCCCTTCACCACACACTGAAACCCCTTCCCCACACACTGAAACCACTTCGCAACACACTGAAACCCCTTCCCGACACACTGAGACCAGTCCCCACACACAGAAACCCCTTCCGCACACACTGTAAACCATCCCCACACACTGAAACCCTTCCCCACACACTCAAACCTCTTCCCCACCCACTGAAACCTCTTCCCCACACACTGAAACCTCTTCCCCACACACTGAAACCCCTTCCCCGCCCACTGAAACCTCTTCCCCACACACTGAATCCCCTTCACCACACACTGAAACCCCTTCCCCACACACCGAAACCACTTCCCCACACACTGAAACCCCTTCCCGACACACTGAAACCCATCCCCACACACAGAAACCCCTTCCGCACACACTGTAACCCATCCCCACACACTGAAACCCTTCCCCACACACTCAAACCTCTTCCCCACACACTGAAACCTCTTCCCCACACACTGAAACCTCTTCCCCACACACTGAAACCCCTTCCCCGCACACTCAAACCTCTTCCCCACACACTGAAACCTCTTACCCACACACTGAAACCTCGTCCCCACACACTGAAACCCCTTCCCCGCACACTGAAACCACTTCCCCACACACTGAAACCTCTTCCCACACACTGAAACCTCTTCCCCACACACTGAAACCCCTTTCCCGCTCGCTGAAACCTCTTCCCCACACACTGAATCCCCTTCACCACACATTGAAACCCCTTCCCCACACACTGAAACCACTTCCCCACACAATGAAACCCCTTCCTGACACACTGAAACCCATCCCCACACACAGAAACCCCTTCCCCACACACTGCAACCCATCCCCACACACTGAAACCCTTCCCCACACACTGAAACCTCTTCCCCACACACTGAAACCTCTTCCACACACACTGAAACCTCTTCCCCACACACTGAAACCCCTTCCCCACACACTGAAACCCCTTCCCCATACACTGAAACCTCTTCCCCACAAACTGAAGCCCCTTCCCCACAGACTGAAACCACTTCCCCACACACTGAAATCAATCCCCACACACAGAATCCCTTCCCCACAAACTGAAACCCTTCCCCACACACTGAAACCTCTTCGCCAAAGACTGAAACCATTCCCCACATACTGAAACCCCTTCCCCACACACTGAAACCCATCCCCACACACTGAAACCTCTTCCCTACACACTGAAACACCTTCCCCACACACTGAAACCCCTACCTCACACACTGATACGCATCCCCACAAACTGAAACATCTTCCCCACACACTGAAACCCCTTCCCCACACATTGAAACACATTCCCACACACTGAAACCCATCCCCACACACTGAAACCTCATCCCCACACACTGAAATCGCTTCCCTACACACTGAAACCCCTTCCCCACACACTGAAACCCATCCCCAAACTCTGAAAGACTTTCCCACACACTGAAACATCTTCCCCACACACTGAAACCTCTTCGCTACAGACTGAAACCATTCCCCACACACTGAAACCTCTTTCCCACACACTGAAACCTCTTCCACACATACTGAAACATCTTCCCCACACACTGAAACATCTTCCCCACACACTGAAACCTCTTCACCACACACTGAATCCGCTTTACCACATACTGAAACCCATTCCCCACACACTGAAACCCATTCCCCACACACTGGAACCCATCCCCACAGAATGAAACCTCTTCCCCACACAGTGAAAACCATCGCCACACACTGAAAACTCTTCCTCATACAATGAAACCTCTTCCCGACGCACTGAAACCACTTCTCCACAGACTGAAACCCCTTCCCCACACACTGAAACCTCTTCCCTACACACTGAAACACCTTCCCCACACACTGAAACCCCTTCCCCACACACTGAAACATCTTCCACACACTGAAACCCATCCCCACACACTGAAACCTCTTCCCCACACACTGAAACATCTTCTACACACTGAAACCCCTTCCGCACACACTGAAACCCATCCCCACACACGTAATGCTCTTCCCCACACTCTGAAACCCATCCCCACACTCTGAAACACTTCCCCAAACACTGAAACCTCTTCCCCACACACTGAAACCTCTTCGCTACAGACTGAAACCATTCCCCACGCACTGAAACCTCTACACCACCCACTGAAACCGCTTCCCCACGCACAGAAACCTCTTCCACACACACTGAAACCTCTTCCCCACACACTGAAACCTCTTTACCACACACTGAAACCCCTTCCCCGCACACTGAAACACCTTCCCCACACAGTGAAACCCTTCCCCACACACTGAAATACCTTCCAGACACACTGAAGGACATCCCCACACATTGAAACCCTTTCCCACACACTCAAACACATCCCCACACAGTGAAACCCCTTCCCCACACACTGAAACATCTTCCCCAAAACTGAAACAGCTTCCACACACAGTGGAACCCCTCCCCACCCACAGAAACCCCTTCCCTACACACTGAAACACATCCCCACACACTGAAACCCAATCCCCACACACTGAAACCCCTTCCACACATACTGAAACACCTTCCCCACAAACTGAAACCCCGTCCCCACACACTGAAATCCCTACTGCACACACTGAAACCCCTTCCGCACACACTGAAACACCTTCCCCACACACTGAAACCCCTTCCCCACACACTGAAACCCCTTCCGCACACACTGAAACACCTTCCCCACACACTGACACCCATTCCCCCACACTGAAACCCCTTCCTCACACAGTGAAACCCATCCCCAAACACTGAAACCCATTCCCCACACACTGACACCCCTTCTTCACACACTGAAACACATCCCCACACACTGAAACCCTTTCCCCACACACTGAAAACCCTTCCCCACAGAATGAAACCCTTTCCCACACTCTGAAACCTCTTCCCCACATACTGAAACCCCTTATCCACACACTGAAACCCCTTCCCCACACAATGAAACCTCTTCCCCACACACTGAAACCTCTTCCCAATGACTGTAACCCATTCCCCACACACTGAAACACATCCCCACACACTGAAACCTCTTCACCACAAACTGAAACCTCTTCCACACACACTGAAACACTTCCCCAAACACTGAAACCCTTCCCCACACACTGAAATCCATCCCCACACACATAAACCCTTCCCCACACACTGAAACCCTTCCCCACACACTGAAACCTCTTCGCCAAAGACTAAAACCATTCCCCACATACTTAAACCCCTTCCCCACACACTGAACCCTCTTCCACACAGAATAAAACCTCTTCCCCACATACTGTAACCCCTTCCCCACACATGGAAACCTCCTTCCCACACACTGAAACCCCTTCCCCACACACAGGAAGCCGTCCCCACACACTTAGACCTCATCCCCACACACTGAAATCCCTTCCCCACACACTGTAACCTCTACCCGACACACTGAAACCTCTTCCACACACACTGAAACCTCTTCCCCTCACACTGAAACCTCTTCCCCACACACTGAAACCTCTTCCCCACACATTGAAACCCATCCCCACACACTGAAACCCATCCCCACACACTGAAACCACATCCCCACCCAATGAAATCCCTTCCCTACACACTGAAACCCCTTCCCCTCACACTGAAACCCATCCCCACACACGGAATGCTCTTCCCCACACATTGAAACCCATCCCCACACACTGAAACACATCCCCACACACTGAAACCTCTTCCCCACACACTGAAACCTCTTCGGTTCAGACTGAAACCATTCCCCACACACTGAAACCTCTTCCCCACACACTGAAACCGCTTCCCCACGCACTGAAACCTCTTCCACACACACTGAAACCTCTTCCCCACACACTGAAACCTCTTCCCCACACACTGAAACCCCTTCCCCGCGCACTGAAACCTCTTCCCCACACACTGAATCCCCTTCACCACACACTGAAACCATTTTCCCACTCCCTGAAACCTCTTCCCCACACACTGAAAACTCTTCCCCACACACTGAAACCCCTTCCCCACACACTGAAACCCATCCCCACACACAGAAACCCCTTCCCCACACACTGAAACCCATCCTCACACACTGAAACCCTTCCCCACACACTGAATCCTCTTCCCACACACTGAAACCTCTTCGCCACAGACTGAAACCCTTCCCCACACACTGAAATCTCTTCCCCACACACGGAAACCTCTTCCACACACACTGAAACCTCCTCCCCACACACTGAAACCTCTTCCCCACACACTGTAACCCCTTTCCCACAAACTGAAACCTCTTCCCCACACACTGAATCCCCTTCACCACACACTGAAACCCCTTCCCCACACACTGAAACCTGTTCCCCACACACTGAAACCTCTTCCCCACACACTGAATCCTCTTCCCTGCACGCTGAAACCTCTTCCCCACACACTGAATCCCCTTCAACTCACCCTGAAACCCCTTCCCTAAACACTGAAACCTCTTCCCCACACACCGAACCCTCATCCCCACACACAGAAACCACTTCCCCACAGACTGTAACACATCCCCACACACTGAAACCCTTCCCCACACACTGAAACCTCTTCCCGACACACTGAAACCTCTTCCACACACACTGAAACATCTTCCCCTCACACTGAAACCTCTTCCCCACACACTGAAACCTCTTCCCCACATACTGAAACCCCTTTCCCGCACACTGAAACCTCTTCCCCACACACTGAATCCCCTTTACCACACATTGAAACCCCTTCCCCACACACTGACACCACTTCCCCACACACTGAAACCCCTTCCCGACACACTGAAACCCATCCCCACACACAGAAACCCCTTCCCCACACACTGTAACCCACACCCTCACACTGAAACCCTTCCGCACACACTGAAACCTCTTCCCCACACACTGAAACCTCTTCCACACACACTGAAACCTCTTCCCCACACACGTAAGCCCCTTCGCCACACACTGAAACCCCTTCCCCACACACTGAAACCTCTTCCCCACAAACTTAAACCCCTTCCCCACAGACTGAAACCACTTCCCGACACACTGAAACCTCTTCCCCACACACTGAAACCTCTTCCCCACATACTGAAACCCTTTCCCACACTCTGAAACCTCTTCCCCACATACTGAAACCCCTTATCCACACACTGAAACCCCTTCCCCACACAATGAAACCTCTTCCCCACACACTGAAACCTCTTCCCAATGACTGTAACCCATTCCCCACACACTGAAACACATCCCCACACACTGAAACCTCTTCACCACAAACTGAAACCTCTTCCACACACACTGAAACACTTCCCCAAACACTGAAACCCTTCCCCACACAATGAAATCCATCCCCACACACATAAACCCTTCCCCACACACTGAAACCCTTCTCCACACACTGAAACCTCTTCGCCAAAGACTAAAACCATTCCCCACATACTTAAACCCCTTCCCCACACACTGAACCCTCTTCCACACATAATAAAACCTCTTCCCCACATACTGTAACCCCTTCCCCACACATGGAAACCTCCTTCCCACACACTGAAACCCCTTCCCCACACACAGGAAGCCGTCCCCACACACTTAGACCTCATCACCACACACTGAAATCCCTTCCCCACACACTGTAACCTCTTCCCGACACACTGAAACCTCTTCCACACACACTGAAACCTCTTCCCCTCACACTGAAACCTCTTCCCCACACACTGAAACCTCTTCCCCACACATTGAAACCCATCCCCACACACTGATACCCATCCCCACACACTGAAACCACATCCCCAACCAATGAAATCCCTTCCCTACACACTGAAACCCCTTCCCCACACACTGAAACCCATCCCCACACACGGAATGCTCTTCCCCACACATTGAAACCCATCCCCACACACTGAAACACATCCCCACACACTGAAACCTCTTCCCCACACACTGAAACCTCTTCGCTTCAGACTGAAACCATTCCCCACACACTGAAACCTCTTCCCCACACACTGAAACCGCTTCCCCACGCACTGAAACCTCTTCCACACACACTGAAACCTCTTCCCCACACACTGAAACCTCTTCCCCACACACTGAAACCCCTTCCCCGCGCACTGAAACCTCTTCCCCACACACTGAATCCCCTTCACCACACACTGAAACCATTTTCCCACTCCCTGAAACCTCTTCCCCACACACTGAAAACTCTTCCCCACACACTGAAACCCCTTCCCCACACACTGAAACCCATCCCCACACACAGAAACCCCTTCCCCACACACTGAAACCCATCCTCACACACTGAAACCCTTCCCCACACACTGAAACCTATTCCCACACACTGAAACCTCTTCGCCACAGACTGAAACCCTTCCCCACACACTGAAATCTCTTCCCCACACACGGAAACCTCTTCCACACACACTGAAACCTCTTCCCCACACACTGAAACCTCTTCCCCACACACTGTAACCCCTTTCCCACAAACTGAAACCTCTTCCCCACACACTGAATCCCCTTCACCACACACTGAAACCCCTTCCCCACACACTGAAACCTCTTCCCCACACACTGAAACCTCTTCCCCACACACTGAATCCTCTTCCCTGCACGCTGAAACCTCTTCCCCACACACTGAATCCCCTTCACCTCACACTGAAACCCCTTCCCTAAACACTGAAACCTCTTCCCCACACACCGAACCCTCATCCCCACACACAGAAACCACTTCCCCACAGACTGTAACACATCCCCACACACTGAAACCCTTCCCCACACACTGAAACCTCTTCCCGACACACTGAAACCTCTTCCACACACACTGAAACCTCTTCCCCTCACACTGAAACCTCTTCCCCACACACTGAAACCTCTTCCCCACATACTGAAACCCCTTTCCCGCACACTGAAACCTCTTATCCACACACTGAATCCCCTTTACCACACATTGAAACCCCTTCCCCACACACTGACACCACTTCCCCACACACTGAAACCCCTTCCCGACACACTGAAACCCATCCCCACACACAGAAACCCCTTCCCCACACACTGTAACCCATCCCCACACACTGAAACCCTTCCGCACACACTGAAACCTCTTCCCCACACACTGAAACCTCTTCCACACACACTGAAACCTCTTCCCCACACATGTAAGCCCCTTCGCCACACACTGAAACCCCTTCCCCACACACTGAAACCTCTTCCCCACAAACTTAAACCCCTTCCCCACAGACTGAAACCACTTCCCCACACACTGAAACCTCTTCCCCACACACTGAAACCTCTTCCCCACATACTGAAACCACTTATCCACACACTGAAACCCCTTCCCCACACAATGAAACCTCTTCCCCACACACTGAAACCTCTTCCCAATGACTGAAACCCATTCCCCACACACTGAAACACATCCCCACACACTGAAACCTCTTCCCCACAAACTGAAACCTCTTCCACACACACTGAAACACTTCCCCAAACACTGAAACCCTTCCCCACACACTGAAATCCATCCCCACACACAGAAACCCTTCCCCACACACTGAAACCCTTCCCCACACATTGAAAATTCTTCGCCAAAGACTAAAACCATTCCGCACATACTGAAACCCCTTCCCCAGACACTGAAACCTCTTCCACACATAATAAAACTTCTTCCCCACATACTGAAACCCCTTCCCCACACATGGAAACCTCATTCCCACACACTGAAACCCCATCCCCACACACAGGAAGCCGTCCCCACACACTTAAATCTCATCCCCACACACTGAAACCCCTTCCCCACACACTGTAACACAACCCCACACACTGAAACCCTTCCCCACACACTGAAACCTCTTCCCGACACATTGAAACCTCTTCCACACACACTGAAACCTCTTCCCCTCACACTGAAACCTCTTCCCCACACACTGAAACCCCTTTCCCGCTCGCTGAAACCTCTTCCCCACACACTGAATCCCCTTAATCACACATTGAAACCCCTTCCCGACACACTGAAACCCATCCCCAAACACAGAAACCCCTTCCCCACACACTGTAACCCATCCCCACACACAGAAACCCTTCCTCACACACTGAAACCTCTTCCCCACACACTGAAACCTCTTCCACACACACTGAAACCTCTTCCCCACACACTGAAACCCCTTCCCCACACACTGAAACCCCTTCCCCATACACTGAAACCTCTTCCCCACAAAATGAAACCCCTTCCCCACGGACTGAAACCACTTCCCCACACACTGAAACCTCTTCCCCACACACTGAAACCTCTTCCCCACATGCTGAAACACTTCCCCAAACACAGAAACACTATCCCACACACTGAAATCAATCCCCACACACAGAAACCCTTCCCCACAAACTGAACCCCTTCCCCACACACTGAAACCTCTTCGCCAAAGACTGAAACCATTCCCCACATACTGAAACCCCTTCCCCACACACTGAAACCTCTTCCACACATAATAAAACCTCTTCCCCACAAACTGAAACCCCTTCCCCACACACTGAAACCTCTTTCACACACACTGAAACCCTTCCCCACACACTGAAACCTCTTTCCCACACGCTGAAACCCCTTCCCCACACACAGGAAGCCGTCCCCACACACTTAAACCTCATCCCCACACACTGAAACCCCTTCCCCACACACTGAAACCCATCCCCACACACTGACAAATCTTCCCCACACACTGCAACCTCTTCCCCACACACTGAAACGCCTTCCCCACACACTGAAACCCCTTCCTCACACAATGAAACCCTTTCCCCACAGACTGAAACCACTTCCCCTCACACTGAAAGCTCTTCCCTACACACTGAAACCTCTTCCCCACACGCTGAAACCCCTTATACACACGAAGAAACCTCTTCCCCAAACAATGAAACCTCTTCCCCACACACAGAACCCTCTTCCCCACAGACTGAAACCTGTTCCCCCAAACACTGAAACCCATCCCCACACACTGAAACCCCTTCCCCACACACTGCAACCCATCACCACACACGCAAACCTCTTCCCCACACACTGAAACCTCTTCCACACACACTGAAACCCATTCCCCACACACTGAAACCCATTCCCCACACACTGATACCCATCCCCACAGATTGAAACCTCTTCCCCACACAGTGAAACCCATCGCCACTCACTGAAATCTCTTCCTCACACTCTGAAACCTCTTCCCGACGCACTGAAACCACTTCTCCACAGACAGAAACCCCTTCCCCACGCACTGCAACCCATCCCCAAACACTGAAACCCATCCCCACACACTGAAACCCCTTCCCCACACACTGCAACCCATCCCCACACACGCAAACCTCTTCCCCACACACTGAAACCTCTTCCACACACACTGAAACCCATTCCCCACACACTGAAACCCATTCCCCACACACTGATACCCATCCCCACAGATTGGAACCTCTTCCCCACACAGTGAAACCCATCGCCACTCACTGAAATCTCTTCCTCACACTCTGAAACCTCTTCCCGACGCACTGAAACCACTTCTCCACAGACAGAAACCCCTTCCCCACGCACTGCAACCCATCCCCACACACTGAAATCATTCCCCACACAATAAAACCCATCCCCACACACGCAAACCTCTTCCCCACACACTGAAACCTCTTCCACACACACTGAAACCCATTCCCCACACACTGAGACCCATTCCCCACACACTGATACCCATCCCCACAGACTGAAACCTCTTCCCCACACAGTGAAACCCATCGCCACACACTGAAAACTCTTCCTCACACTCTGAAACCTCTTCCCGACACACTGAAACCATTCTCAACAGACAGAAACCCCTTCCCCACACACTGAAACCCATCCCCATACACTGAAACACCTTCCCCACACACTGAAACCCCTACCTCACACACTGATACGCATCCCCACAAACTGAAACCTCTTCCACACACACTGAAACCCCTTCCCAGCACATTGAAACCCATTCCCACACACTGAAACCCATCCCCACACACTGAAACCTCATCCCCACACACTGAAATCCCTTCCCTACACACTGAAACCCCTTCCCCACACACTGAAACCCATCCCACACACGGAATGCTCTTCCCCACACACTGAAACCCATCCCCAAACTCTGAAAGACTTTCCCACACACTGAAACCTCTTCCCCACACACTGAAACCTCTTCGCTACAGACTGAAACCATTCCCCACACACTGAAACCTCTACCCCACACACTGAAACCGCTTCCCCACGCACAGAAACCTCTTCCACACACACTGAAACCTCTTCCCCACACACTGAAACCTCTTCCCCACACACTGAAACCCCTTCCCCGCACACTGAAAACTCTTCCCCACACACTGAATCCCCTTTACCACACACTGAAACCCCTTCCCCACACACTGAAACCACTTCCCCAAACACTGAAACCTCTTCCCCACACACCGAAACACCTTCCCCACACACTGAAACCCATCCCCACACACAGCAACCCCTTCCCCACACAGTGACACACATCCCCACACACTGCAACCCTTCCCCACACACTGAGACATCTTCCCCACACACTGAAACTCCTTCCCCACACACTGAAACACATCCCCACACACGGAATGCTCTTCCCCACACACTGAAACCCATCCCCACACACTGAAACCCCTTTCCCACACACTGAAACCTCTTCCCCACACACTGAAACCTCTTCCCCAGACACTGAACCCCCTTTCCCACACACTGAAGCCTCTTCGCCACTGACTGAAACCCTTCCCCACACACTGAAACCTCTTCCCCACACACTGAAACCTCTTCCACACACACTGAAACATCTTCCCCACAAACTGAAACCCCTTCGAAACACACTGAAAACTCTTCCCCACACATTGAATCCCCATTACCACCCACTGAAACACCTTCACCACACACTGAAACCCCTTCCCTACACAGTGAAACCCCTTCCCTACACACTGAAACCTCATCTCCAGACACTGAAACACTTCCCCACACACTGAAACCCATCCCCACACACAGAAACCCCTTCCCCACTCACTGTAACCCATCCCCACACAATGAAACCCTTCCCCACACACTGAAACCTCTCCCCACACACTGAAACATCTTCCCCACACACTGAAACCTCTTCCCCACACACTGAAACCTCTTCCCCAGACACTGAAACCCCTTTCCCGCACACTGAAACCACTTCCCCAAACACTGAAACCCCTTCCCGACACACTGAAACCGATCCCCACACACAGAAACCCCTTCCCCACACACTGTAACCCATCCCCACACACTGAAACCCTTCCCCACACACTCAAACCTCTTCCCCACACCCTGAAACCTCTTCCCCACACACTGAAACCTCTTCCCCACACACTGAAACACCTTCCCCGCACACTGAAACATCTTCCCCACACACTGAATCCCCTTCACCACACACTGAAACCCCTTCCCCACACACTGAAACCACTTCCCCACACACTGAAACCCCTTCCCGACACTCTGAAACCCATCCCCACACACAGAAACCCCTTCCGCACACACTGTAACCCATCCCCACACACTGAAACCCTTCCCCACACGCTCAAACCTCTTCCCCACACACTGAAACCTCTTCCCCACACACTGAAACCTCTTCCCCACACACTGAAACCCCTTCCCCACACACTGAAACCACTTCCCCACACACTGAAACGTCTTCCCACACACTGAAACCTCTTCGCCACAGACTGAAACACTTCCCCACACATTGAAACCTCTTTCCCACACACTGAAACATCTTCCACACACTCTGAAACCTCTTACCCACACACTGAAACCTCCTCCCCACACACTGAAACCCCTTCCCCACACACTGAAACCTCCTTACCACACACTGAATCCCCTTCACCACACACTGAAACCCCTTCCCCACACACTGAAACCTCTTCCCACACAGTTGAAACTCTTCGCCACAGACTGAAACCCTTCCCCACACACTGAAACCTCTTCCCCACACGCTGAAACCTCTTCCACACACACTGAAACATCTTCCCCACACACTGAAACATCTTCCCCACACACTGAAACCTCTTCCCCACACACTGAATCCCCTTTACCACATACTGAAACCCATTCCCCACAAACTGAAACCTCTTCCCCACACACTGAAACCCCTTCCTCACACATTGAAACCCATTCCCACACACTGAAACCCATCCCCACACACTGAAACCTCATCCCCACTCACTGAAATCCCTTCCCTACACACTGAAACACCTTCCCCACACACTGAAACCCATCCCCACACACGGAATGCTCTTCTCCACACACTGAAACCCATCCCCAAACTCTGAAAGACTTTCCCACACACTGAAACCTCTTCCCCACACACTGAAACCTCTTCGCTACAGACTGAAACCATTCCCCACACACTGAAACCTCTACCCCACACACTGAAACCGCTTCCCCACGCACAGAAACCTCTTCCACATACACTGAAACCTCTTCCCCACACACTGAAACCTCTTCCCCACAAACTGAAACCCCTTCCCCGCACACTGAAACCTCTTCCCCACACACTGAATCCCCTTTACCACACACTGAAACCCCTTCCCCACACACTGAAACCACTTCCCCAAACACTGAAACCTCTTCCCCACACACCGAAACACCTTCCCCACACACTGAAACCCATCCCCACACACAGCAACCCCTTCCCCACACAGTGAAACCCATCCCCACACACTGCAACCCTTCCCCAAACACTGAAACTTCTTCCCCACACACTGAAACATCTTCCACAAATACTGAAACCCCTTTCCCGCACACTGAAACCTCTTCCCCACACACTGAATCCCCTTTACCACACATTGAAACCCCTTCCCCACACACTGACACCGCTTCCCCACACACTGAAACCCCTTCCCGACACACTGAAACCCATCCCCACACACAGAAACCCCTTCCCCACACACTGTAACCCATCCCCAAACACTGAAACCCTTCCGCACACACTGAAACCTCTTCCCCACACACTGAAACCTCTTCCACACACACTGAAACCTCTTCCCCACACACTGAAGCCCCTTCGCCACACACTGAAACCCCTTCCCCACACACTGAAACCTCTTCCCCACAAACTTAAACCCCTTCCCCACAGACTGAAACCACTTCCCCACACACTGAAACCTCTTCCCCACACACTGAAACCTCTTCCCCACATACTGAAACCACTTATCCACACACTGAAACCCCTTCCCCACACACTGAAACACATCCCCACACACTGAAACCTCTTCCCCACAAACTGAAACCTCTTCCACACACACTGAAACACTTCCCCAAACACTGAAACCCTTCCCCACACACTGAAATCCATCCCCACACACAGAAACCCTTCCCCACACACTGAAACCCTTCCCCACACACTGAAAATTCTTCGCCAAAGACTAAAACCATTCCGCACATACTGAAACCCCTTCCCCAGACACTGAAACCTCATCCACACATAATAAAACTTCTTCCCCACATACTGAAACCCCTTCCCCACACATGGAAACCTCATTCCCACACACTGAAACCCCATCCCCACACACAGGAAGCCGTCCCCACACACTTAAATCTCATCCCCACACACTGAAACCCCTTCCCCACACACTGTAACACAACCCCACACACTGAAACCCTTCCCCACACACTGAAACCTCTTCCCGACACATTGAAACCTCTTCCACACACACTGAAACCTCTTCCCCTCACACTGAAACCTCTTCCCCACACACTGAAACCCCTTTCCCGCTCGCTGAAACCTCTTCCCCACACACTGAATCCCCTTCACCACACATTGAAACCCGTTCCCCACACACTGAAACCACTTCCCCACACAATGAAACCCCTTCCCGACACACTGAAACCCATCCCCAAACACAGAAACCCCTTCCCCACACACTGTAACCCATCCCCACACACTGAAACCCTTCCTCACACACTGAAACCTCTTCCCCACACACTGAAACCTCTTCCACACACACTGAAACCTATTCCCCACACACTGAAACCCCTTCCCCACACAATGAAGCCACTTCCCCATACACTGAAACCTCTTCCCCACAAAATGAAACCCCTTCCCCACAGACTGAAACCACTTCCCCACACACTGAAACCTCTTCCCCACACACTGAAACCTCTTCCCCACATGCTGAAACACTTCCCCAAACACAGAAACACTATCCCACACACTGAAATCAATCCCCCACACAGAAACCCTTCCCCACAAACTGAACCCCTTCCCCACACACTGAAACCTCTTCGCCAAAGACTGAAACCATTCCCCACATACTGAAACCCCTTCCCCACACACTGAAACCTCTTCCACACATAATAAAACCTCTTCCCCACAAACTGAAACCCCTTCCCCACACACTGAAACCTCTTTCACACACACTGAAACCCTTCCCCACACACTGAAACCTCTTTCCCACACGCTGAAACCCCTTCCCCACACACAGGAAGCCGTCCCCACACACTTAAACCTCATCCCCACACACTGAAACCCCTTCCCCACACACTGAAACCCATCCCCACACACTGACAAATCTTCCCCACACACTGCAACCTCTTCCCCACACACTGAAACGCCTTCCCCACACACTGACGCCCCTTCCTCACACAATGAAACCCTTTCCCCACAGACTGAAACTACTTCCCCTCACACTGAAAGCTCTTCCCCACACACTGAAACCTCTTCCCCACACGCTGAAAACCCTTATACACACGAAGAAACCTCTTCCCCAAACAATGAAACCTCTTCCCCACACACAGAAACCTCTTCCCCACAGACTGAAACATGTTCCCCCAAACACTGAAACCCATCCCCACACACTGAAACCCCTTCCCCACACACTGCAACCCATCCCCACACACTGAAATCATTTCCCACACAGTGAAACCCATCCCCACACACGCAAACCTCTTCCCCACACACTGAAACCTCTTCCACACACACTGAAACCCATTCCCCACACACTGAAACCCATTCCCCACACACTGATACCCATCCCCACAGATTGAAACCTCTTCCCCACACAGTGAAACCCATCGCCACTCACTGAAATCTCTTCCTCACACTCTGAAACCTCTTCCCGACGCACTGAAACCACTTCTCCACAGACAGAAACCCCTTCCCCACGCACTGCAACCCATCCCCACACACTGAAATCATTCCCCACACAATAAAACCCATCCCCACACACGCAAACCTCTTCCCCACACACTGAAACCTCTTCCACACACACTGAAACCCATTCCCCACACACTGAGACCCATTCCCCACACACTGATACCCATCCCCACAGACTGAAACCTCTTCCCCACACAGTGAAACCCATCGCCACACACTGAAAACTCTTCCTCACACTCTGAAACCTCTTCGCGACACACTGAAACCATTCTCAACAGACAGAAACCCCTTCCCCACACACTGAAACCCATCCCCATACACTGAAACCCCTTCCCCACACATTGAAACCCATTCCCACAAACTGAAACCCATCCCCACACACTGAAACCTCATCCTCACCCACTGAAATCCCTTCCCTACACACTGAAACCCCTTCCCCACACACTGAAACCCATCCCCACACACGGAATGCTCTTCCCCACACACTGAAACCCATCCCCAAACTCTGAAAGACTTTCCCACACACTGAAACCTCTTTCCCACACACTGAAACCTCTTCCCCACACACTGAAACCTCTTCGCTACAGACTGAAACCTCTTCCCCACACACTGAAACCTCTACCCCACACACTGAAACCCCTTCCCCGCACACTGAAACCTCTTCCCCACACACTGAATCCCCTTTACCACACACTGAAACCCCTTCCCCACACACTGAAACCTCTTCCCCAAACACTGAAACCTATTCCCCACACACCGAAACACCTTCCGCACACACTGAAACCCATCTCCATACACAGCAACCCCTTCCCCACACAGTGACACACATCCCCACACACTGCAACCCTTCCCCACACACTGAAACATCTTCCCCACACACTGAAACTCCTTCCCCACACACTGAAAAACATCCCCACACACGGAATGCTCTTCCCCACACACTGAAACCCATCCCCACACACTGAAACCCCTTTCCCACACACTGAAACCTCTTCCCCACACACTGAAACCTCTTCCCCAGACACTGAACCCCCTTTCCCACACACTGAAACCTCTTCGCCACAGACTGAAACCCTTCCCCACACATTGAAACCTCTTCCCCACACACTGAAACCTCTTCCACACACACTGAAACCTCTTCCCCACATACTGAAACCCCTTCCATACACACTGAAACCTCTTCCCCACACATTGAATCCCCATTACCACCCACTGAAACACCTTCACCACACACTGAAACCCCTTCCCTACACAGTGAAACCCCTTCCCTACACACTGAAACCTCATCCCCACACACTGAAACCCTTCCCCACACACTGAAACCCATCCCCACACACAGAAACCCCTTCCCCACACACTGTAACCCATCCCCACACAATGAAACCCTTCCCCACACACTGAAACCTCTCCCCACACACTGAAACATCTTCCCCACACACTGAAACCTCTTCCCCACACACTGAAACCTCTTCCCCAGACACTGAAACCCCTTTCCCGCACACTGAAACCACTTCCCCACACACTGAAACCCCTTCCCGACACACTGAAACCCATCCCCACACACAGAAACCCCTTCCCCACACACTGTAACCCATCCCCACACACAGAAACACTTTCCCACACACTCAAACCTCTTCCCCACACACTGAAACCTCTTCCCCACACACTGAAACCTCTTCCCCACACACTGAAACATCTTCCCCGCACACTGAAACCTCTTCCCCACACACTGAATCCCCTTCACCACACACTGAAACCCCTTCCCCACACACTGAAACCACTTCCCCACACACTGAAACCCCTTCCCGACACTCTGAAATCCATCCCCACACACAGAAACCCCTTCCGCACACACTGTAACCCATCCCCACACACTGAAACCCTTCCCCACACACTCAAACCTCTTCCCCACACACTGAAACCTCTTCCCCACACACTGAAACCTCTTCCCCACACACTGAAACCCCTTCCCCGCACACTCAAACCTCTTCCCCACACACTGAAACCTCTTCCCCACACACTGAAACCTCTTCCCCACACACTGAAACCCCTTCCCCACACACTGAAACCACTTCCCCACACACTGAAACCTCTTCCCACACACTGAAACCTCTTCGCCACAGACTGAAACACTTCCCCACACATTGAAACCTCTTCCCCACACACTGAAACATCTTCCAAACACTCTGAAACCTCTGACCCACACACTGAAACCTCCTCTCCACACACTGAAACCTCTTCCCCACACACAGAAACCTCCTTACCACACACTGAATCCCCTTCACCACACACTGAAACCCCTTCCCCACACACTGAAACCTCTTCCCACACAGTGAAACCTCTTCGCCACAGACTGAAACCCTTCCCCACACACTGAAACCTCTTCCCCACACACTGAAACCTCTTCCACACTCACTGAAACATCTTCCCCACACACTGAAACATCTTCCCCACACACTGAAACCTCTTCCCCACACACTGAATCCCCTTTACCACATACTGAAACCCATTCCCCACAAACTGAAACCTCTTCCCCACACACTGAAACCCCTTCCTCACACATTGAAACCCATTCCCACACACTGAAACCCATCCCCACACACTGAAACCTCATCCCCACTCACTGAAATCCCTTCCCTACACACTGAAACCCCTTCCCCACACACTGAAACCCATCCCCACACACGGAATTCTCTTCTCCACACACTGAAACCCATCCCCAAACTCTGAAAGACTTTCCCACACACTGAAACCTCTTCCCCACACACTGAAACCTCTTCGCTACAGACTGAAACCATTCCCCACACACTGAAACCTCTACCCCACACACTGAAACCGCTTCCCCACGCACAGAAACCTCTTCCACACACACTGAAACCTCTTCCCCACACACTGAAACCTCTTCCCCACAAACTGAAACCCCTTCCCCGCACACTGAAACCTCTTCCCCACACACTGAATCCCCTTTACCACACACTGAAACCCCTTCCCCACACACTGAAACCACTTCCCCAAACACTGAAACCTCTTCCCCACACACCGAAACACCTTCCCCACACACTGAAACCCATCCCCACACACAGCAACCCCTTCCCCACACAGTGAAACCCATCCCCACACACTGCAACCCTTCCCCAAACACTGAAACATCTTCCCCACACACTGAAACCCCTTCCCCACACACTGAAACCCATCCCCACACACGGAATACTCTTCCCCACACACTGAAACCCATCCCCACACACTGAAACCCCTTTCCCACACACTGAAACCTCTTCCCCACACACTGAAACCTCTTCCCCAGACACTGAACCCCCTTTCCCACACACTGAAACCTCTTCGCCACGTACTGAAACCCTTCCCCACACACTGAAACCTCTTCCCCACACACTGAAACCTCTTCCACACACACTGAAACCTCTTCCCCACATACTGAAACCCCTTCCATACACACTGAAACATCTTCCCCACACATTGAATCCCCTTTACCACACACTGAAACCCCTTCACCACACACTGAAACCCCTTCCCTACACAGTGAAACCCCTTCCCCACACACTGTAACCCATCCCCACACACAGAAACCCCTTCCCCACACACTGTAACCCATCCCCACACACGGAATGCTCTTCTCCACACACTGAAACCCATCCCCAAACTCTGAAAGACTTTCCCACACACTGAAACCTCTTCCCCACACACTGAAACCTCTTCACTACAGACTGAAACCATTCCCCACACACTGAAACCTCTACCCCACACACTGAAACCTCTTCCCCACACACTGAAACCCCTTCCCCACACACTGAAACCTCCTCACCACACACTGAATCCCCTTCACCACGCACTGAAACCCCTTCCCCACACACTGAAACCTCTTCCCCACACACTGAAACCTCTTCACTACAGACTGAAACCATTCCCCACACACTGAAACCTCTACCCCACACACTGAAACCTCTTCCCCACACACTGAAACCCCTTCCCCACACACTGAAACCTCCTCACCACACACTGAATCCCCTTTACCACATACTGAAACCCATTCCCCACAAACTGAAACCTCTTCCCCACACACTGAAACCCCTTCCCCACACATTGAAACCAATTCCCACACACTGAAACCCATCCCCACACACGGAATGCTCTTCTCCACACTCTGAAACCCATCCCCAAACTCTGAAAGACTTTCCCACACACTGAAACCTCTTCCCCACACACTGAAACCTCTTCGCTACAGACTGAAACCATTCCCCACACACTGAAACCTCTCCCCCACACACTGAAACCGCTTCCCCACGCACAGAAACCTCTTCCACACACACTGAAACCTCTTCCCCACACACTGAAACCTCTTCCCCACAAACTGAAACCCCTTCCCCGCACACTGAAACCTCTTCCCCACACATTGAATCCCCTTTACCACACACTGAAACCCCTTCCCCACACACTGAAACCACTTCCCCAAACACTGAAACCTCTTCCCCACACACCGAAACACCTTCCCGACACACTGAAACCCATCCCCACACACAGCAACCCCTTCCCCACACAGTGAAACCCATCCCCACACACTGCAACCCTTCCCCAAACACTGAAACATCTTCCCCACACACTGAAACCCCTTCCCAACACACTGAAACCCATCCCCACACACTGAAACCCCTTTCCCACACACTGAAACCTCTTCCCCACACACTGAAACCTCTTCCCCAGACAATGAACCCCCTTTCCCACACACTGAAACCTCTTCGCCACAGACTGAAACCCTTCCCCACACACTGAAACCTCTTCACCACACACTGAAACCTCTTCCACACACACTGAAACCTCTTCCCCACACACTGAAACCTCTTCCCCACATACTGAAACCCCTTCCATACACACTGAAACATCTTCCCCACACATTGAATCCCCTTTACCACACACTGAAACCCCTTCACCACACACTGAATCCCCTTCCCTACACAGTGAAACCCCTTCCCTACACACTGAAACCTCATCCCACACACTGAAACCCTTCCCCACACACTGAAATCCATCCCCACACACAGAAACCCCTTCCCCACACACTGTAACCCATCCCCACACACTGAAACCCTTCCCCACACACTGAAACCTCTCCCCACACACTGAAACATCTTCCCCACATACTGAAACCTCTTCCCCACACACTGAAACCTCTTCCCCAGACACTGAAACCCCTTTCCCGCACACTGAAAACTCTTCCCCACACACTGAATCCCCTTCACCACACACTGAAACCCCTTTCCCACACACTGAAACCACTTCCCCACACACTGAAACCCCTTCCCTACACATTGAAACCCATTCCCACACACTGAAACACATCCCCACACACTGAAACCTCATCCCCACACACTGAAATCCCTTCCCTACACACTGAAACCCCTTCCTCACACACTGAAACCCATCCCCACACACGGAATGCACTTCCCCACACACTGAAACCCAACCCCAAACTCTGAAAGACTTTCCCACACACTGAAACCTCTTCCCCACACACTGAAACCTCTTCGCTACAGACTGAAACCATTCCCCACACACTGAAACCTCTACCCCACACACTGAAACCGCTTCCCCACGCACAGAAACCTCTTCCACACACACTGAAACCTCTTCCCCACACACTGAAACCTCTTCCCCACACACTTAAACCCCTTCCCCGCACACTGAAACCCCTTTACCACACACTGAAACCCCTTCCCCACACACTGAAACCACTTCCCCAAACACTGAAACCTCTTCCCCACACACCGAAACATCTTCCCCACACACTGAAACCCATCCCCACACACAGCAACCCCTTCCCCACACAGTGAAACCCATCCCCACACACTGCAACCCTTCCCCACACACTGAAACATCTTCCCCACACACTGAAACTCCTTCCCCACACACTGAAACCCATCCCCACACACGGAATGCTCTTCCCCACACACTGAAACCCATCCCCACACACTGAAAACCCTTTCCCACACACTGAAACCTCTTCCCCACACACTGAAACCTCTTCCCCAGACACTGAACCCCCATTCCCACACACTGAAACCTCTTCGCAACAGACTGAAACCCTTCCCCACACACTGAAACCTCTTCCCCACTCACTGAAACCTCTTCCACACACACTGAAACCTCTTCCCCACATACTGAAACCCCTTCCATACACACTGAAACATCTTCCCCACACATTGAATCCCCATTACCACACACTGAAACACCTTCACCACACACTGAAACCCCTTCCCTACACAGTGAAACCCCTTCCCTACACACTGAAACCTCATCCCCACACACTGAAACCCTTCCCCACACACTGAAACCCATCCCCACACACAGAAACCCCTTCCCCACACACTGTAACCCATCCCCACACACTGAAACCCTTCCCCACACACTGAAACCTCTCCCCACACACTGAAACATCTTCCCCACACACTGAAAGCTCTTCCCCACACACTGAAACCTCTTCCCCAGACACTGAAACCCCTTTCCCGCACACTGAAAACTCTTCCCCACAAACTGAATCCCCTTCACCACTCACTGAAACCCTTTCCCCACACACTGAAACCACTTCCCCACACACTGAAACCCCTTCCCGACACACTGAAACCCATCCCCACACACAGAAACCCCTTCCCCACACACTGTAACCCATCCCCACACACTGAAACCCTTCCCCACACACTCAAACCTCTTCCCCACACACTCAAACCTCTTCCCCACACACTGAAACCTCTTCCCCACACACTGAAACACCTTCCCCGCACACTGAAACCTCTTCCCCACACACTGAATCCCCTTCACCACACACTGAAACCCCTTCCCCACACACTGAGACCACTTCTCCACACACTGAAACCCCTTCCCGACACTCTGAAACCCATCCCCACACACAGAAACCCCTTCCGCACACACTGCAATCCATCCCCACACACTGAAACCCTTCCCCACACACTCAAAGCTCTTCCCCACACACTGAAACCTCTTCCCCACGCACTGAAACATCTTCCCCACACACTCAAACCCCTTCCGCGCACACTCAAACCTCTTCCCCACACACGGAAACCTCTTCCCCACACACTGAAACCTCTTCCCCACACACTGAAACCCCTTTCCCACACACTGAAACCACTTCCCCACACACTGAAACCTCTTCCCACACACTGAAACCTCTTTGCCACAGACTGAAACACTTCCCCACACATTGAAACCTCTTCCCCACACACTGAAACATCTTCCACACACTCTTAAACCTCTTACCCACACACTGAAACCTCTTCCCCACACACTGAAACCCCTTCCCCACACACTGAAACCTCCTCACCACACACTGAATCCCCTTCCGCACACACTGAAACCTCTTCCCACACACTGAAACCTCTTCGCCACAGACTGAAACCCTTCCCCAAACACTGAAACCTCTTCCCCACACACTGAAACCTCTTCCACACACACTGAAACATCTTCCCCACACACTGAAACATCTTCCCCACACACTGAAACCTCTTCCCCACACACTGAATCCCCTTTACCACATACTGAAACCCATTCCCCACAAACTGAAACCTCTTCCCCACACACTGAAACCCCTTCCCCACACATTGAAAACTCTTCCCCACACACTGAAACCCCTTCCCCACACACTGAAACCACTTCCCCAAACACTGAAACCTCTTCCCCACACACCGAAACACCCTCCCCACACACTGAAACCCATCCCCACACACAGCAACCCCTTCCCCACACAGTGAAACCCATCCCCACACACTGCAACCCTTCCCCAAACACTGAAACATCTTCCCCACACACTGAAACCCCTTCCCAACACACTGAAACCCATCCCCACACACGGAATACACTTCCCCACACACTGAAACCCATCCCCACACACTGAAACCCCTTTCCCACACACTGAAAACTCTTCCCCACACACTGAAACCTCTTCCCCAGACACTGAACCCCCTTTCCCACACACTGAAACCTCTTCGCCACTGACTGAAACCCTTCCCCACACACTGAAACCTCTTCCCCACACACTGAAACCTCTTCCACACACACTGAAACCTCTTCCCCACACACTGAAACCTCTTCCCCACATACTGAAACCCCTTCCATACACACTGAAACATCTCCCCCACACATTGAATCCCCTTTAACACACACTGAAACCCCTTCACCACACACTGAAACCCCTTCCCTACACAGTGAAACCCCTTCCCTACACACTGAAACCTCATCCCCACACACTGAAACCCTTCCCCACACACTGAAAAACATCCCCACACACAGAAACCCCTTCCCCACACACTGTAACACATCCCCACACACTGAAACCCCTCCCCACACACTGAAACCTCTCCCCACACACTGAAACATCTTCCCCACACACTGAAACCTCTTCCCCACACACTGATACCTCTTCCCCAGACACTGAAACCCCTTTCCCGCACACTGAAAACTCTTCCCCACACACTGAATCCCCTTCACCACACACTGAAACCCCTTTCCCACACACTGAAACCACTTCCCCACACACTGAAACCCCTTCCCCACACATTGAAACCCATTCCCACACACTGAAACCCATCCCCACACACTGAAACCTCATCCCCACACACTGAAATCCCTTCCCTACACACTGAAACGCCTTCCCCACACACTGAAACCCATCCCCACACACGGAATGCTCTTCCCCACACACTGAAACCCATCCCCAAACTCTGAAAGACTTTCGCACTCACTGAAAACTCTTCCCCACACACTGAAACCTCTTCGCTACAGACTGAAACCATTCCCCACACACTGAAACCTTTACCCCACACACTGAAACCGCTTCCCCACGCACAGAAACCTCTTCCACACACACTGAAACCTCTTCCCCACACACTGAAACCTCTCCCCACACACTGAAACATCTTCCCCACACACTGAAACCTCTTCCCCACACACTGAAACCTCTTCCCCAGACACTGAAACCCCTTTCCCGCACACTGAAAACTCTTCCCCACACACTGAATCCCCTTCACCACACACTGAAACCCCTTTCCCACGCACTGAAACCACTTCCCCACACACTGAAACCCCTTCCCCACACATTGAAACCCATTCCCACACACTGAAACCCATCCCCACACACTGAAACCTCATCCCCACACACTGAAATCCCTTCCCTACACACTGAAACCCCTTCCCCACACACTGAAACCCATTCCCACACACGGAATGCACTTCCCCACACACTGAAACCCAACCCCAAACTCTGAAAGACTTTCCCACACACTGAAACCTCTTCCCCACACACTGAAACCTCTTCGCTACAGACTGAAACCATTCCCCACACACTGAAACCTCTCCCCCACACACTGAAACCGCTTCCCCACGCACAGAAACCTCTTCCACACACACTGAAACCTCTTCCCCACACACTGAAACCTCTTCCCCACACACTGAAACCCCTTCCCCGCACACTGAAACCACTTCCCCAAACACTGAAACCTTTTCCCCACACACCGAAACATCTTCCCCACACACTGAAACCCATCCCCACACACAGCAACCCCTTCCCCACACAGTGAAACCCATCCCCACACACTGCAACCCTTCCCCACACACTGAAACATCTTCCCCACACACTGAAACTCCTTCCCCACACACTGATACCCATCCCCACATACGGAATGCTCTTCCCCACACACTGAAACCCATCCCCACACACTGAAACCCCTTTCCCACACACTGAAACCTCTTCCCCACACACTGAAACCTCTTCCCCAGACACTGAACCCCCTTTCCCACACACTGAAACCTCTTCGCCACAGACTGAAACCCTTCCCCACACACTGAAACATCTTCCCCACACACTGAAACCTCTTCCACACACACTGAAACCTCTTCCCCACATACTGAAACCCCTTCCATACACACTGAAACATCTTCCCCACACATTGAATCCCCTTCCCCACACACTTAAACCTCATCCCAACACACTGAAACCCTTCCCCACACACTGAAACCCATCCCCACAAACAGAAACCCATTTCGCACACACTGTAACCCATCCCCACACACTGAAACCCTTCCCCACACACTGAAACCTCACCCCACACACTGAAACATCTTACCCACACACTGAAACCTCTTCCCCACACACTGAAACCTCTTCCCCAGACACTGAAACCCCTTTCCCGCACACTGAAAACTCTTCCCCACACACTGAATCCCCTTCACCACACACTGAAACCCCTTCCCCACACACTGAAACCACTTCCTCACACACTGAAACCCCTTCCCGACACACTGAAACCCATCCCCACACACAGAAACCCCTTGCCCACACACTGTAACACATCCCCACACACTGAAACCCTTCCCCACACACTCAAACATCTTCCCCACACACTGAAACCTCTTCCCCACACACTGAAACCTCTTCCACACACACTGAAACACCTTCCCCGCACACTGAAACCTCTTCCCCACACACTGAATCCCCTTCACCACACACTGAAACCCCTTCCCCACACACTGAGACCACTTCTCCACACACTGAAAACCCTTCCCGACACTCTGAAACCCATCCCCACACACAGAAACCCCTTCCGCACACACTGCAACCCATCCCCACACACTGAAACCCTTCCCCACACACTCAAAGCTCTTCCCCACACACTGAAACCTCTTCCCCACGCACTGAAACCTCTTCCCCACACACTGAAACCCCTTCCCCACACACTGAAACCACTTCCCCACAGACTGAAACCTCTTCCCACACACTGAAACCTCTTCGCCACAGACTGAAACACTTCCCCACACATTGAAACCTCTTCCCCACACACTGAAACATCTTCCACACACTCTGAAACCTCTTACCCACACACTGAAACCTCTTCCCCACACACTGAAACCCCTTCCCCACATACTGAAACCTCTTCCCACACACTGAAACCTCTTCGCCACAGACTGAAACCCTTCCCCACACACTGAAACCTCTTCCCCACACACTGAAACCTCTTCCACACACACTGAAACATCTTCCCCACACACTGAAACATCTTCCCCACACACTGAAACCTCTTCCCCACACACTGAATCCCCTTTACCACAAACTGAAACCCATTCCCCACAAACTGAAACCTCTTCCCCACACACTGAAACCCCTTCCCCACATATTGAAAACTCTTCCCCACACACTGAAACCCCTTCCCCACACACTGAAACCTCTTCCACAGACACTGAAACCCCTTTCCCGCACACTGAAAACTCTTCCCCACACACTGAATCCCCTTCACCACTCACTGAAACCCCTTCCCCACACACTGAAACCACTTCCCCACACACTGAAACCCCTTCCCGACACACTGAAACCCATCCCCACACATAGAAACCCCTTCCCCACACACTGTAACACATCCCCACACACTGAAACCCTTCCCCACACACTCAAACATCTTCCCCACACACTGAAACCTCTTCCCCACACACTGAAACCTCTTCCCCACACACTGAAACACCTTCCCCGCACACTGAAACCTCTTACCCACACACTGAATCCCCTTCACCACACACTGAAACCCCTTCCCCACACACTGAGACCACTTCTCCACACACTGAAACCCATCCCCACACACAGAAACCCCTTCCGCACACACTGCAACCCATCCCCACACACTGAAACCCTTCCCCACACACTCAAAGCTCTTCCCCACACACTGAAACCTCTTCCCCACGCACTGAAACCTCTTCCCCACACACTCAAACCCCTTCCCCGCACACTCAAACCCCTTCCCCACACCCTGAAACCTCTTCCCCACACACTGAAAACTCTTCCCCACACACTGAAACCCCTTCCCCACACACTGAATCCCCTTCACCACACACTGAAACCCCTTCCCCACACACTGAAACCTCTTCCCACACACTGAAACCTCTTCGCCACAGACTGAAACCCTTCCCCAAACACTGAAACCTCTTCCCCACACACTGAAACCTCTTCCACAAACACTGAAACATCTTCCCCACACACTGAAACATCTTCCCCACACACTGAAACCTCTTCCCCACACACTGAATCCCCTTTACCACATACTGAAACCCATTCCCCACAAACTGAAACCTCTTCCCCACACACTGAAAACCCTTCCCCACACATTGAAAACTCTTCCCCACACACTGAAACCCCTTCCCCACACACTGAAACCACTTCCCCAAACACTGAAACCTCTTCCCCACACACCGAAAAACACTCCCCACACACTGAAACCCATCCCCACACACAGCAACCCCTTCCCCACACAGTGAAACCCATCCCCACACACTGCAACCCTTCCCCAAACACTGAAACATCTTCCCCACACACTGAAACCCCTTCCCAACACACTGAAACCCATCCCCACACACGGAATACTCTTCCCCACACACTGAAACCCCTTCCCCACACACTGAGACCACTTCTCCACACACTGAAAACCCTTCCCGACACTCTGAAACCCATCCCCACACACAGAAACCCCTTCCGCACACACTGCAACCCATCCCCACACACTGAAACCCTTCCCCACACACTCAAAGCTCTTCCCCACACACTGAAACCTCTTCCCCACGCACTGAAACCTCTTCCCCACACACTGAAACCCCTTCCCCACACACTGAAACCACTTCCCCACAGACTGAAACCTCTTCCCACACACTGAAACCTCTTCGCCACAGACTGAAACACTTCCCCACACATTGAAACCTCTTCCCCACACACTGAAACATCTTCCACACACTCTGAAACCTCTTACCCACACACTGAAACCTCTTCCCCACACACTGAAACCCCTTCCCCACATACTGAAACCTCTTCCCACACACTGAAACCTCTTCGCCACAGACTGAAACCCTTCCCCACACACTGAAACCTCTTCCCCACACACTGAAACCTCTTCCACACACACTGAAACATCTTCCCCACACACTGAAACATCTTCCCCACACACTGAAACCTCTTCCCCACACACTGAATCCCCTTTACCACAAACTGAAACCCATTCCCCACAAACTGAAACCTCTTCCCCACACACTGAAACCCATTCCCCACACATTGAAAACTCTTCCCCACACACTGAAACCCCTTCCTCACACACTGAAACCTCTTCCACAGACACTGAAACCCCTTTCCCGCACACTGAAAACTCTTCCCCACACACTGAATCCCCTTCACCACTCACTGAAACCCCTTCCCCACACACTGAAACCACTTCCCCACACACTGAAACCCCTTCCCGACACACTGAAACCCATCCCCACACATAGAAACCCCTTCCCCACACACTGTAACACATCCCCACACACTGAAACCCTTCCCCACACACTCAAACATCTTCCCCACACACTGAAACCTCTTCCCCACACACTGAAACCTCTTCCCCACACACTGAAACACCTTCCCCGCACACTGAAACCTCTTCCCCACACACTGAATCCCCTTCACCACACACTGAAACCCCTTCCCCACACACTGAGACCACTTCTCCACACACTGAAACCCATCCCCACACACAGAAACCCCTTCCGCACACACTGCAACCCATCCCCACACACTGAAACCCTTCCCCACACACTCAAAGCTCTTCCCCACACACTGAAACCTCTTCCCCACGCACTGAAACCTCTTCCCCACACACTCAAACCCCTTCCCCGCACACTCAAACCCCTTCCCCACACACTGAAACCTCTTCCCCACACACTGAAAACTCTTCCCCACACACTGAAACCCCTTCCCCACACACTGAATCCCCTTCACCACACACTGAAACCCCTTCCCCACACACTGAAACCTCTTCCCACACACTGAAACCTCTTCGCCACAGACTGAAACCCTTCCCCAAACACTGAAACCTCTTCCCCACACACTGAAACCTCTTCCACAAACACTGAAACATCTTCCCCACACACTGAAACATCTTCCCCACACACTGAAACCTCTTCCCCACACACTGAATCCCCTTTACCACATACTGAAACCCATTCCCCACAAACTGAAACCTCTTCCCCACACACTGAAAACCCTTCCCCACACATTGAAAACTCTTCCCCACACACTGAAACCCCTTCCCCACACACTGAAACCACTTCCCCAAACACTGAAACCTCTTCCCCACACACCGAAAAACACTCCCCACACACTGAAACCCATCCCCACACACAGCAACCCCTTCCCCACACAGTGAAACCCATCCCCACACACTGCAACCCTTCCCCAAACACTGAAACATCTTCCCCACACACTGAAACCCCTTCCCAACACACTGAAACCCATCCCCACACACGGAATACTCTTCCCCACACACTGAAACCCATCCCCACACACTGAAACCCCTTTCCCACACACTGAAAACTCTTCCCCACACACTGAAACCTCTTCCCCAGACACTGAACCCCCTTTCCCACACACTGAAACCTCTTCGCCACTGACTGAAACCCTTCCCCACACACTGAAACCTCTTCCCCACACACTGAAACCTCTTCCACACACACTGAAACCTCTTCCCCACACACTGAAACCTCTTCCCCACATACTGAAACCCCTTCCATACACACTGAAACATCTTCCCCACACATTGAATCCCCTTTAACACACACTGAAACCCCTTCACCACACACTGAAACCCCTTCCCTACACAGTGAAACCCTTTTCCTACACACTGAAACCTCATCCCCACACACTGAAACCCTTCCCCACACACTGAAAACCATCCCCACACACAGAAACCCCTTCCCCACACACTGTAACCCATCCCCACACACTGAAACCCTTCCCCACACACTGAAACCTCTCCCCACACACTGAAACATCTTCCCCACACACTGAAACCTCTTCCCCACACACTGAAACCTCTTCCCCAGACACTGAAACCCCTTTCCCGCACACTGAAAACTCTTCCCCACACACTGAATCCCCTTCACCACACACTGAAACCCCTTTCCCACACACTGAAACCACTTCCCCACACACTGAAACCCCTTCCCCACACATTGAAACCCATTCCCACACACTGAAACCCATCCCCACACACTGAAACCTCATCCCCACACACTGAAATCCCTTCCCTACACACTGAAACCCCTTCCCCACACACTGAAACCCATCCCCACACACGGAATGCACTTCCCCACACACTGAAACCCATCCCCAAAATCTGAAAGACTTTCCCACTCACTGAAACCTCTTCCCCACACACTGAAACCTCTTCGCTACAGACTGAAACCATTCCCCACACACTGAAACCTTTACCCCACACACTGAAACCGCTTCCCCACGCACAGAAACCTCTTCCACACACACTGAAACCTCTTCCCCACACACTGAAACCTCTCCCCACACACTGAAACATCTTCCCCACACACTGAAACCTCTTCCCCACACACTGAAACCTCTTCCCCAGACACTGAAACCCCTTTCCCGCACACTGAAAACTCTTCCCCACACACTGAATCCCCTTCACCACACACTGAAACCCCTTTCCCACGCACTGAAACCACTTCCCCACACACTGAAACCCCTTCCCCACACATTGAAACCCATTCCCACACACTGAAACCCATCCCCACACACTGAAACCTCATCCCCACACACTGAAATCCCTTCCCTACACACTGAAACCCCTTCCCCACACACTGAAACCCATTCCCACACACGGAATGCACTTCCCCACACACTGAAACCCAACCCCAAACTCTGAAAGACTTTCCCACACACTGAAACCTCTTTCCCACACACTGAAACCTCTTCGCTACAGACTGAAACCATTCCCCACACAATGAAACCTCTACCCCACACACTGAAACCGCTTCCCCACGCACAGAAACCTCTCCACACAAACTGAAACCTCTTCCCCACACACTGAAACCTCTTCCCCACACACTGAAACCCCTTCCCCGCACACTGAAACCACTTCCCCAAACACTGAAACCTTTTCCCCACACACCGAAACATCTTCCCCACACACTGAAACCCATCCCCACACACAGCAACCCCTTCCCCACACAGTGAAACCCATCCCCACACACTGCAACCCTTCCCCACACACTGAAACATCTTCCCCACACACTGAAACTCCTTCCCCACACACTGAAACCCATCCCCACATACGGAATGCTCTTCCCCACACACTGAAACCCATCCCCACACACTGAAACCCCTTTCCCACACACTGAAACCTCTTCCCCACACACTGAAACCTCTTCCCCAGACACTGAACCCCCTTTCCCACACACTGAAACCTCTTCGCCACAGACTGAAACCTCTTCCCCACACACTGAAACCTCTTCCCCACACACTGAAACCTCTTCCACACACACTGAAACCTCTTCCCCACATACTGAAACCCCTTCCATACACACTGAAACATCTTCCCCACACATTGAATCCCCATTACCACACACTGAAACACCTTCACCACACACTGAAACCCCTTCCCTACATAGTGAAACCCCTTCCCTACACACTGAAACCTCATCCCAACACACTGAAACCCTTCCCCACACACTGAAACCCATCCCCACAAACAGAAACCCCTTCCCCACACACTGTAACCCATCCCCACACACTGAAACCCTTCCCCACACACTGAAACCTCACCCCACACACTGAAACATCTTCCCCACACACTGAAACCTCTTCCCCACACACTGAAACCTCTTCCCCAGACACTGAAACCCCTTTCCCGCACACTGAAAACTCTTCCCCACACACTGAATCCCCTTCACCACACACTGAAACCCCTTCCCCACACACTGAAACCACTTACCCACACACTGAAACCCCTTCCCGACACACTGAAACCCATCCCCACACACAGAAACCCCTTCCCCACACACTGTAACACATCCCCACACACTGAAACCCTTCCCCACACACTCAAACATCTTCCCCACACACTGAAACCTCTTCCCCACACACTGAAACCTCTTCCCCACACACTGATTCACCTTCCCCGCACACTGAAACCTCTTCCCCACACACTGAATCCCCTTCACCACACACTGAAACCCCTTCCCCACACACTGAGACCACTTCTCCACACACTGAAAACCCTTCCCGACACTCTGAAACCCATCCCCACACACAGAAACCCCTTCCGCACACACTGCAACCCATCCCCACACACTGAAACCCTTCCCCACACACTCAAAGCTCTTCCCCACACACTGAAACCTCTTCCCCACGCACTGAAACCTCTTCCCCACACACTCAAACCCATTCCCCGCACACTCAAACCTCTTCCCCACACACTGAAACCTCTTCCCCACACACTGAAAACTCTTCCCCACACACTGAAACCCCTTCCCCACACACTGAAACAACTTCCCCACACACTGAAACCTCTTCCCACACACTGAAACCTCTTCGCCACAGACTGAAACACTTCCCCACACATTGAAACCTCTTCCCAACACACTGAAACATCTTCCACACACTCTGAAACCTCTTACACACACACTGAAACCTCTTCCCCACACACTGAAACCCCTTCCCCACACACTGAAACCCCTTCCCCACACACTGAAACCTCTTCCCACACACTGAAACCTCTTCGCCACAGACTGAAACCCTTCCCCACACACTGAAACCTCTTCCCCACACACTGAAACCTCTTCCACACACACTGAAACATCTTCCCCACACACTGAAACATCTTCCCCACACACTGAAACCTCTTCCCCACACACTGAATCCCCTTTACCACAAACTGAAACCCATTCCCCACAAACTGAAACCTCTTCCCCACACACTGAAACCTCTTCCCCACACATAGAAAACTCTTCCCCACACACTGAAACCCCTTCCCCACACACTGAAACCTCTTCCACAGACACTGAAACCCCTTTCCCGCACACTGAAAACTCTTCCCCACACACTGAATCCCCTTCACCACACACTGAAACCCCTTCCCCACACACTGAAACCACTTCCCCACACACTGAAACCCCTTCCCGACACACTGAAACCCATCCCCACACACAGAAACCCCTTCCCCACACACTGTAACACATCCCCACACACTGAAACCCTTCCCCACATACTCAAACATCTTCCCCACACACTGAAACCTCTTCCCCACACACTGAAACCTCTTCCCCACACACTGAAACACCTTCCACGCACACTGAAACCTCTTCCCCACACACTGAATCCCCTTCACCACACACTGAAACCCCTTCCCCACACACTGAGACCACTTCTCCACACACTGAAACCCAACCCCACACACAGAAACCCCTTCCGCACACACTGCAACCCATCCCCACACAGTGAAACCCTTCCCCACACACTCAAAGCTCTTCCCCACACACTGAAACCTCTTCCCCACGCACTGAAACCTCTTCCCCACACACTCAAACCCCTTCCCCGCACACTCAAACCTCTTCCCCACACACTGAAACCTCTTCCCCACACACTGAAAACTCTTCCCCACACACTGAAATCCCTTCCCCACACACTGAAACCACTTCCCCACACACTGAAACCTCTTCCCACACACTGAAACCTCTTCGCCACAGACTGAAACCCTTCCCCACACACTGAAACCTCTTCCCCACACACTGAAACCTCTTCCACACACACTGAAACATCTTCCCCACAGACTGAAACATCTTCCCCACACACTGAAACCTCTTCCCCACACAATGAATCCCCTTTACCACAAACTGAAACCCATTCCCCACAAACTGAAACCTCTTCCCCACACACTGAAACCCCTTCCCCACACATTGAAAACTCTTCCCCACACACTGAAACCCCTTCCCCACACACTGAAACCACTTCCCCAAACACTGAAACCTCTTCCCCACACACCGAAACACCTTCCCCACACACTGAAACCCATCCCCACACACAGCAACCCCTTCCCCACACAGTGAAACCCATCCCCACACACTGCAACCCTTCCCCAAACACTGAAACATCTTCCCCACACACTGAAACCCCTTCCCAACACACTGAAACCCATCCCCACACACGGAATACTCTTCCCCACACACTGAAACCCATCCCCACACACTGAAACCCCTTTCCCACAAACTGAAACCTCTTCCCCACACACTGAAACCTCTTCCCCAGACACTGAATCCCCTTTCCCACACACTGAAACTACTTCGCCACAGACTGAAACCCTTCCCCACACACTGAAACCTCTTCCCCACACACTGAAACCTCTTCCACACACACTGAAACCTCTTCCCCACACACTGAAACCTCTTCCCCACATACTGAAACCCCTTCCATACACACTGAAACATCTTCCCCACACATTGAATCCCCTTTAACACACACTGAAACCCCTTGACCACACACTGAAACCCCTTCCCTACACAGTGAAACCCCTTCCCTACACACTGAAACCTCATCCCCACACACTGAAACCCTTCCCCACACACTGAAAACCATCCCCACACACAGAAACCCCTTCCCCACACACTGTAACCCATCCCCACACACTGAAACCCTTCCCCACACACTGAAACCTCTCCCCACACACTGAGACCACTTCTCCACACACTGAAACCCATCCCCACACACAGAAACCACTTCCGCACACACTGCAACCCATCCCCACACACTGAAACCCTTCCCCACACACTCAAAGCTCTTCCCCACACACTGAAACCTCTTCCCCACGCACTGAAACCTCTTCCCCACACACTCAAACCCCTTCCCTGCACACTCAAACCTCTTCCCCACACACTGAAACTTCTTCCCCACACACTGAAAACTCTTCCCCACACACTGAAACCCCTTCCCCACACACTGAAACCACTTCCCCACACACTGAAACCACTTCCCCACACACAGAAACCCCTTCCCCACACACTGTAACCCATCCCCACACACTGAAACCCTTCCCCACACACTGAAACCTCTCCCCACACACTGAAACCCCTTCCCCACACACTGAAACCTCTTCCCCACACACTGAAACCTCTTCCCCAGACACTGAAACCCCTTTCCCGCACACTGAAAACTCTTCGCCACACACTGAATCCCCTTCACCACACACTGTAACCCCTTTCCCACACACTGAAACCACTTCCCCTCACACTGAAACCCCTTCCCCACACATTGAAACCCATTCCCATACACTGAAACCCATCCCCACACACTGAAACCTCATCCCCACACACTGAAATCCCTTCCCTACACACTGAAACCCCTTCCCCACACACTGAAACCCATCCCCACACACGGAATGCACTTCCCCACACACTGAAACCCATCCCCAAACTCTGAAAGACTTTCCCACTCACTGAAACCTCTTCCCCACACACTGAAACCTCTTCGCTTCAGACTGAAACCATTCCCCACACACTGAAACCTTTACCCCACACACTGAAACCGCTTCCCCACTCACAGAAACCTCTTCCACACACACTGAAACCACTTCCCCACACACTGAACCCTCTCCCCACACACTGAAACATCTTCCCCACACACTGAAACCTCTTCCCCACACACTGAAACCTCTTCCCCAGACACTGAAACCCCTTTCCCGCACACTGAAAACTCTTCCCCACACACTGAATCCCCTTCACCACACACTGAAACCCCTTTCCCACGCACTGAAACCACTTCCCCACATACTGAAACCCCTTCCCCACACATTGAAACCCATTCCCACACACTGAAACCCATCCCCACACTCTGAAACCTCATCCCCACACACTGAAATCCCTTCCCTACACACTGAAACCCCTTCCCCACACACTGAAACCCATCCCCACACACGGAATGCACTTCCCCACACACTGAAACCCAACCTCAAACTCTGAAAGACTTTCCCACACACTGAAACCTCTTCCCCACACACTGAAACCTCTTCGCTACAGACTGAAACCATTCCCCACACACTGAAACCTCTACCCCACACACTGAAACCGCTTCCCCACGCACAGAAACCACTTCCACACACACTGAAACCTCTTCCCCACACACTGAAACCTCTTCCCCACAAACTGAAACCCCTTCCCCACACTGAAACCACTTCCCCAAACACTGAAACCTTTTCCCCACACACCGAAACATCTTCCCCACACACTGAAACCCATCCCCACACACAGCAACCCCTTCCCCACACAGTGAAACCCATCCCCACACACTGCAACCCTTCCCCACACACTGAAACATCTTCCCCACACACTGAAACTCCTTCCCCACACACTGAAACCCATCCCCACACACGGAATGCTCTTCCCCACACACTGAAACCCATCCCCACACACTGAAACCCCTTCCCCACACACTGAAACCTCTTCCCCACACACTGAAACCTCTTCCCCAGACACTGAACCCCCTGTCCCACACACTGAAACCTCTTCGCCAGAGACTGAAACCCTTCCCCACACACTGAAACCTCTTCCCCACACACTGAAACCTCTTCCACACACACTGAAACCTCTTCCCCACATACTGAAACCCCTTCCATACACACTGAAACATCTTCCCCACACATTGAATCCCCATTACCACACACTGAAACACCTTCACCACACACTGAAACCCCTTCCCTACACAGTGAAACCCCTTCCCTACACACTGAAACCTCATCCCAACACACTGAAACCCTTCCCCACACACTGAAACCCATCCCCACACACAGAAACCCCTTCCCCACACACTGTAACCCATCCCCACACACTGAAACCCTTCCCCACACACTGAAACCTCTCCCCACACACTGAAACATCTTCCCCACACACTGAAACCTCTTGCCCACACACTGAAACCTCTTCCCCAGACACTGAAACCCCTTTCCCGCACACTGAAAACTCTTCCCCACACACTGAATCCCCTTCACCACACACTGAAACCCCTTCCCCACACACTGAAACCACTTCCCCACACACTGAAGCCCCTTCCCGACACACTGAAACCCATCCCCACACACAGAAACCCCTTCCCCACACATTGTAACACATCCCCACACACTGAAACCCTTCCCCACACACTCAAACATCTTCCCCACACACTGAAACCTCTTCCCCACACACTGAAACCTCTTCCCCACACACTGAAACACCTTCCCCGCACACTGAAACCTCTTCCCCACACACTGAATCCCCTTCACCACACACTGAAACCCCTTCCCCACACACTGAGACCACTTCTCCACGCACTGAAACCCTTTCCCGACACTCTGAAACCCATCCCCTCACACAGAAACCCCTTCCGCACACACTGCAACCCATCCCCACACACTGAAACCCTTCCCCACACACTCAAAGCTCTTCCCCACACATTGATACCTCTTCCCCACGCACTGAAACCTCTTCCCCACACACTCAAACCCCTTCCCCGCACACTCAAACCTCTTCCCCACACACTGAAACCTCTTCCCCACACACTGAAATCTCTTCCCCACACACTGAAACCCCTTCCCCACACACTGAAACCACTTCCCCACACACTGAAACCTCTTCCCACACACTGAAACCTCTTCGCCACAGACTGAAACACTTCCCCACACATTGAAACCTCTTCCCATCACACTGAAACATCTTCCACACACTCTGAAACCTCTTACCCACACACTGAAACCTCTTCCCCACACACTGAAACCCCTTCCCCACAGACTGAAACCCCTTCCCCACACACTGAAACCTCTTCCCACACACTGAAACCTCTTCGCCACAGACTGAAACCTTTCCCCACACACTGAAACCTCTTCCCCACACACTGAAACCTCTTCCACACACACTGAAACATCTTCCCCACACACTGAAACATCTTCCCCACACACTGAAAACTCTTCACCACACACTGAATCCCCTTTACCACAAACTGAAACCCATTCCCCACAAACTGAAACCTCTTCCCCACACACTGAAACCCCTTCCCCACACATTGAAAACTCTTCCCCACACACTGAAACCCCTTCCCCACACACTGAAACCTCTTCCCCAGACACTGAAACCCCTTTCCCGCACACTGAAAACTCTTCCCCACACACTGAATCCCCTTCACCACACACTGAAACCCCTTCCCCACACACTGAAACCACTTCCCCACACACTGAAACCCCTTCCCGACACACTGAAACCCATCCCCACACACAGAAACCCCTTCCCCACACACTGTAACACATCCCCACACACTGAAACCCTTCCCCACACACTCAAACATCTTCCCCACACACTGAAACCTCTTCCCCACACACTGAAACCTCTTCCCCACACACTGAAACACTTTCCCCGCACACTGAAACCTCTTCCCCACACACTGAATCCCCTTCACCACACACTGAAACCCCTTCCCCACACACTGAGACCACTTCTCCACACACTGAAACCCCTTCCCGACACCCTGAAACCCATCCCCACACACAGAAACCCCTTCCGCACACACTGCAACCCATCCCCACACACTGAAACCCTTCCCCACACACTCAAAGCTCTTCCCCACACACTGAAACCTCTTCCCCACGCACTGAAACCTCTTCCCCACACACTCAAACCCCTTCCCCGCACACTCAAACCTCTTCCCCACACACTGAAACCTCTTCCCCACACACTGAAAACTCTTCCCCACACACTGAAACCCCTTCCCCACACACTGAAACCACTTCCCCACACACTGAAACCTCTTCCCACACACTGAAACCTCTTAGCCACAGACTGAAACCCTTCCCCACACATTGAAACCTCTTCCCCACACACTGAAACCTCTTCCACACACACTGAAACATCTTCCCCACACACTGAAACATCTTCCCCACACACTGAAACCTCTTCCCCACACACTGAATCCCCTTTACCACAAACTGAAACCCATTCCCCACAAACTGAAACCTCTTCCCCACACACTGAAACCCCTTCCCCACACATTGAAAACTCTTCCCCACACACTGAAACCCCTTCCCCACACACTGAAACCACTTCCCCAAACACTGAAACCTCTTCCCCACACACCGAAACACATTCCCCACACACTGAAACCCATCCCCACACACAGCAACCCCTTCCCCACACAGTGAAACCCATCCCCACACACTGCAACCCTTCCCCAAACACTGAAACATCTTCCCCACACACTGAAACCCCTTCCCAACACACTGAAACCCATCCCCACACACGGAAAACTCTTCCCCACACACTGAAACCCATCCCCACACACTGAAACCCCTTTCCCACACACTGAAACCTCTTCCCCACACACTGAAACCTCTTCCCCAGACACTGAATCCCCTTTCCCACACACTGAAACCTCTTCGCCACAGACTGAAACCCTTCCCCACACACTGAAACCTCTTCCCCACACACTGAAACCTCTTCCCCACATACTGAAACCCCTTCCATACACACTGAAACATCTTCCCCACACATTGAATCCCCTTTATCACACACTGAAACCCCTTCAACACACAATGAAACCCCTTCCCTACACAATGAAACCCCTTCCCTACACACTGAAACCTCATCCCCACACACTGAAACCCTTCCCCACACACTGAAATCCATCCCCACACACAGAAGCCCCTTCCCCACACACTGTATCCCATCCCCACACACTGAAACCCTTCCCCACACACTGAAACCTCTTCCCACACACTGAAACATCTTCCCCACACACTGAAACCTCTTCCCCACACACTGAAACCTCTTCCCCAGACACTGAAACCCCTTTCCCGCACACTGAAAACTCTTCCCCACACACTGAATCCCCTTCACCACACACTGAACCCCCTTTCCCACACACTGAAACCACTTCCCCACACACTGAAACCCCTTCCCCACACATTGAAACCCATTCCCACACACTGAAACCCATCCCCACACACTGAAACCTCATCCCCACACACTGAAATCCCTTCCGTACACACTGAAACCCCTTCCCCACACACTGAAACCCATCCCCACACACGGAATGCACTTCCCCACACACTGGAACCCATCCCCAAACTCTGAAAGACTTTCCCACACACTGAAACCTCTTCCCCACACACTGAAACCTCTTCGCTACAGACTGAAACCATTCCCCACACACTGAAACCTGTACCCCACACACTGAAACCGCTTCCCCACGCACAGAAACCTCTTCCCCACACACTGAAACCTCTTCCCCACACACTGAAACCCCTTCCCCGCACACTGAAACCCCTTTACCACACACTGAAACCCCTTCCCCACACACTGAAACCACTTCCCCAAACAGTGAAACCTCTTCCCCACACACCGAAACATCTTCCCCACACACTGAAACCCATCCCCACACACAGCAACCCCTTCCCCACACAGTGAAACCCATCCCCACACACTGCAACCCTTCCCCACACACTGAAACATCTTCCCCACACACTGAAACTCCTTCGCCGCACACTGAAACACATCCCCACACACGGAATGCTCTTCCCCACACACTGAAACCCATCCCCACAAACTGAAACCCCTTTCCCACGCACTGAAACCTCTTCCCCACACACTGAAACCTCTTCCCCAGACACTGAACCCGCTTTCCCACACACTGAAACCTCTTCGCCACAGACGGAAACCCTTCCCCACACACTGAAACCTCTTCCCCACACACTGAAACCTCTTCCACACACACTGAAACCTCTTCCCCACATACTGAAACCCCTTCCATACACACTGAAACATCTTCCCCACACATTGAATCCCCATTACCACACACTGAAACACCTTCACCACACACTGAAACCCCTTCCCTACACAGTGAAACCCCTTCCCTACACACTGAAACCTCATCCCCACACACTGAAACCCTTCCCCACACACTGAAAGCCATCCCCACACACAGAAACCCCTTCCCCACTCACTGTAACCCATCCCCACACACTGACACCCTTCCCCACACACTGAAACCTCTCCCCACACACTGAAACATCTTCCCCACACACTGAAACCTCTTCCCCACACACTGAAACCTCTTCCCCAGACACTGAAACCCCTTTCCCGCACACTGAAAACACTTCCCCACACACTGAATCCCCTTCACCACACACTGAAACCCCTTCCCCACACACTGAAACCACTTCCCCACACACTGAAACCCCTTCCCGACACACTGAAACCCATCCCCACACACTGAAACCCCTTTCCCGCACACTGAAAACACTTCCCCACACACTGAATCCCCTTCACCACACACTGAAACCCCTTCCCCACACACTGAAACCCTTCCCCACACACTGAAACCTCTTCCCCACACACTGAAACCTCTTCCCCACATACTGAAACCCCTTCCATACACACTGAAACATCTTCCCCACACATTGAATCCCCTTTATCACACACTGAAACCCCTTCAACACACAATGAAACCCCTTCCCTACACAATGAAACCCCTTCCCTACACACTGAAACCTCATCCCCACACACTGAAACCCTTCCCCACACACTGAAATCCATCCCCACACACAGAAGCCCCTTCCCCAAACACTGTATCCCATCCCCACACACTGAAACCCTTCCCCACACACTGAAACCTCTTCCCACACACTGAAACATCTTCCCCACACACTGAAACCTCTTCCCCACACACTGAAACCTCTTCCCCAGACACTGAAACCCCTTTCCCGCACACTGAAAACTCTTCCCCACACACTGAATCCCCTTCACCACACACTGAACCCCCTTTCCCACACACTGAAACCACTTCCCCACACACTGAAACCCCTTCCCCACACATTGAAACCCATTCCCACACACTGAAACCCATCCCCACACACTGAAACCTCATCCCCACACACTGAAATCCCTTCCGTACACACTGAAACCCCTTCCCCACACACTGAAACCCATCCCCACACACGGAATGCACTTCCCCACACACTGGAACCCATCCCCAAACTCTGAAAGACTTTCCCACACACTGAAACCTCTTCCCCACACACTGAAACCTCTTCGCTACAGACTGAAACCATTCCCCACACACTGAAACCTGTACCCCACACACTGAAACCGCTTCCCCACGCACAGAAACCTCTTCCCCACACACTGAAACCTCTTCCCCACACACTGAAACCCCTTCCCCGCACACTGAAACCCCTTTACCACACACTGAAACCCCTTCCCCACACACTGAAACCACTTCCCCAAACAGTGAAACCTCTTCCCCACACACCGAAACATCTTCCCCACACACTGAAACCCATCCCCACACACAGCAACCCCTTCCCCACACAGTGAAACCCATCCCCACACACTGCAACCCTTCCCCACACACTGAAACATCTTCCCCACACACTGAAACTCCTTCCCCGCACACTGAAACCCATCCCCACACACGGAATGCTCTTCCCCACACACTGAAACCCATCCCCACAAACTGAAACCCCTTTCCCACGCACTGAAACCTCTTCCCCACACACTGAAACCTCTTCCCCAAACACTGAACCCGCTTTCCCACACACTGAAACCTCTTCGCCACAGACGGAAACCCTTCCCCACACACTGAAACCTCTTCCCCACACACTGAAACCTCTTCCACACACACTGAAACCTCTTCCCCACATACTGAAACCCCTTCCATACACACTGAAACATCTTCCCCACACATTGAATCCCCATTACCACACACTGAAACACCTTCACCACACACTGAAACCCCTTCCCTACACAGTGAAACCCCTTCCCTACACACTGAAACCTCATCCCCACACACTGAAACCCTTCCCCACACACTGAAACCCATCCCCACACACAGAAACCCCTTCCCCACTCACTGTAACCCATCCCCACACACTGACACCCTTCCCCACACACTGAAACCTCTCCCCACACACTGAAACATCTTCCCCACACACTGAAGCCTCTTCCCCACACACTGAAACCTCTTCCCCAGACACTGAAACCCCTTTCCCGCACACTGAAAACACTTCCCCACACACTGAATCCCCTTCACCACACACTGAAACCCCTTCCCCACACACTGAAACCACTTCCCCACACACTGAAACCCCTTCCCGACACACTGAAACCCATCCCCACACACTGAAACCCCTTTCCCACACACTGAAACCTCTTCCCCACACACTGAAACCTCTTCCCCAGACACTGAATCCCCTTTCCGACACACTGAAACCTCTTCGCCACAGACTGAAACCCTTCCCCACACACTGAAACCTCTTGCCCACACACTGAAACCTCTTCCCCACATACTGAAACCCCTTCCATACACACTGAAACATCTTCCCCACACATTGAATCCCCTTTATCACACACTGAAACCCCTTCACCACACAATGAAACCCCTTCCCTACACAGTGAAACCCCTTCCCTACACACTGAAACCTCATCCCCACACACTGAAACCCTTCCCCACACACTGAAATCCATCCCCACACACAGAAGCCCCTTCCCCACACACTGTAACCCATCCCCACACACTGAAACCCTTCCCCACACACTGAAACCTCTTCCCACACACTGAAACATCTTCCCCACACACTGAAACCTCTTCCCCACACACTGAAACCTCTTCCCCAGACACTGAAACCCCTTTCCCGCACACTGAAACCCCTTTACCACACACTGAAACCCCTTCCCCACACACTGAAACCCATCCCCACACACGGAATGCACTTCCCCACACACTGGAACCCATCCCCAAACTCTGAAAGACTTTCCCACACACTGAAACCTCTTCCCCACACACTGAAACCTCTTCGCTACAGACTGAAACCATTCCCCACACACTGAAACCTGTACCCCACACACTGAAACCGCTTCCCTACGCACAGAAACCTCTTCCCCACACACTGAAACCTCTTCCCCACACACTGAAACCCCTTCCCCGCACACTGAAACCCCTTTACCACACACTGAAACCCCTTCCCCACACACTGAAACCACTTCCCCAAACAGTGAAACCTCTTCCCCACACACCGAAACTTCTTCCCCACACACTGAAACCCATCCCCACACACAGCAACCCCTTCCCCACACAGTGAAACCCATCCCCACACGCTGCAACCCTTCCCCACACACTGAAACATCTTCCCCACACACTGAAACTCCTTCCCCGCACACTGAAACCCATCCCCACACACGGAATGCTCTTCCCCACACACTGAAACCCATCCCCACAAACTGAAACCCCTTTCCCACACACTGAAACCTCTTCCCCACACACTGAAACCTCTTCCCCAGACACTGAACCCGCTTTCCCACACACTGAAACCTCTTCGCCACAGACTGAAACCCTTCCCCACACACTGAAACCTCTTCCCCACACACTGAAACCTCTTCCACACACACTGAAACCTCTTCCCCACATACTGAAACCCCTTCCATACACACTGAAACATCTTCCCCACACATTGAATCCCCATTACCACACACTGAAACACCTTCATCACACACTGAAACCCCTTCCCTACACAGTGAAACCCCTTCCCTACACACTGAAACCTCATCCCCACACACTGAAACCCTTCCCCACACACTGAAACCCATCCCCACACACAGAAACCCCTTCCCCACTCACTGTAACCCATCCCCACACACTGACACCCTTCCCCACACACTGAAACCTCTCCCCACACACTGAAACATCTTCCCCACACACTGAAACCTCTTCCCCACACACTGAAACCTCTTCCCCAGACACTGAAACCCCTTTCCCGCACACTGAAAACTCTTCCCCACACACTGAATCCCCTTCACCACACACTGAAACCCCTTCCCCACCCACTGAAACCACTTCCCCACACACTGAAACCCCTTCCCGACACACTGAAACCCATCCCCACACACAGAAACCCCTTCCCCACACATTGCAACCCATCCCCACACACTGAAACCCTTCCCCACACACTCAAACCTCTTCCCCACACACTGAAACCTCTTCCCCACACACTGAAACCTCTTCCCCACACACTGAAACCTCTTCCCCACACAATGAATCCCCTTCACCACACACTGAAACCCCTTCCCCACACACTGAGACCACTTCTCCACACACTGAAACCCCTTCCCGACACTCTGAAACCCATCCCCACACACAGAAACCCCTTCCGCACACACTGCAACCCATCCCCACACACTGAAACCCTTCCCCACACACTCAAAGCTCTTCCCCACACACTGAAGCCTCTTCCCCACGCACTGAAACCTCTTCCCCACACACTCAAACCCCTTCCCCGCACACTCAAACCTCTTCCCCACACACTGAAACCTCTTCCCCACACACTGAAACCTCTTCCCCACACACTGAAACCCCTTCCCCACACACTGAAACCACTTCCCCACACACTGAAACCTCTTCCCACACACTGAAACCTCTTCGCCACAGACTGAAACACTTCCCCACACATTGAAACCTCTTCCCCACACACTGAAACATCTTCCACACACTCTGAAACCTCTTACCCACACACTGAAACCTCTTCCCCACACACTGAAACCCCTTCCCCACACACTGAAACCTCCTCACCACACACTGAATCCCCTTCACAACACACTGAAACCCCTTCCCCACACACTGAAACCTCTTCCCACACACTGAAACCTCTTCGCCACAGACTGAAACCCTTCCCCACACACTGAAACCTCTTCCCCACACACTGAAACCTCTTCCACACACACTGAAACATCTTCCCCACACACTGAAACATCTTCCCCACACACTGAAACCTCTTCCCCACACACTGAATCCCCTTTACCACATACTGAAACCCATTCCCCACAAACTGAAACCTCTTCCCCACACACTGAAACCCGTTCCCCACACATTGAAAACTCTTCCCCACACACTGAAACCCCTTCCCCACACACTGAAACCACTTCCCCAAACACTGAAACCTCTTCCCCACACACCGAAACACCTTCCCCACTCACTGAAACCCATCCCCATACACAGCAACCCCTTCCCCACACAGTGAAACCCATCCCCACACACTGCAACCCTTCCCCAAACACTGAAACATCTTCCCCACACACTGAAACCCCTTCCCAACACACTGAAACCCATCCCCACACACGGAATACTCTTCCCCACACACTGAAACCCATCCCCACACACTGAAACCCCTTTCCCACACACTGAAACCTCTTCCCCACACACTGAAACCTCTTCCCCAGACACTGAATCCCCTTTCCCGCACACTGAAACCTCTTCGCCACAGACTGAAACCCTTCCCCACACACTGAAACCTCTTCCCCACACACTGAAACCTCTTCCACACACACTGAAACCTCTTCCCCACACACTGAAACCTCTTCCCCACATACTGAAACCCCTTCCATACACACTGAAACATCTTCCCCACACATTGAATCCCCTTTAACACACACTGAAACCCCTTCACCACACACTGAAACCCCTTCCCTACACAGTGAAACCCCTTCCCTACACACTGAAACCTCATCCCCACACACTGAAACCCTTCCCCACACACTGAAATCCATCCCCACACACAGAAACCCCTTCCCCACACACTGTAACCCATCCCCACACACTGAAACCCTTCCCCACACACTGAAACCTCTCCCCACACACTGAAACATCTTCCCCACACACTGAAACCTCTTCCCCACACACTGAAACCTCTTCCCCAGACACTGAAACCCCTTTCCCGCACACTGAACACTCTTCCCCACACACTGAATCCCCTTCACCACACACTGAAACCCCCTTCCCACAGACTGAAACCACTTCCCCACACACTGAAACCCCTTTCCCACACATTGAAACCCATTCCCACACACTGAAACCCATCCCCACACACTGAAACCTCATCCCCACACACTGAAATCCCTTCCCTACACACTGAAACCCCTTCCCCACACACTGAAACCCATCCCCACACACGGAATGCACTTCCCCACACACTGAAATCCATCCCCACACACAGAAACCCCTTCCCCACACACTGTAACCCATCCCCACACACTGAAACCCTTCCCCACCCACTGAAACCTCTCCCCACACACTGAAACATCTTCCCCACACACTGAAACCTCTTCCCCACACACTGAAACCTCTTCCCCAGACACTGAAACCCCTTTCCCGCACACTGAAAACTCTTCCCCACACACTGAATCCCCTTCACCACACACTGAAACCCCTTTCCCACACACTGAAACCAGTTCCCCACACACTGAAACCCCTTCCCCACACATTGAAACACATTCCCACACACTGAAACCCATCCCCACACACTGAAACCTCATCCCCACACACTGAAATCCCTTCCCTACACACTGAAACCCCTTCCCCACACACTGAACCCATCCCCACACACGGAATGCACTTCCCCACACACTGAAACCCATCCCCAAACTCTGAAAGACTTTCCCACACACTGAAACCTCTTCCCCACACACTGAAACCTCTTCGCTACAGACTGAAACCATTCCCCACACACTGAAACCTGTACCCCACACACTGAAACCGCTTCCCCACGCACAGAAACCTCTTCCACACACACTGAAACCTCTTCCCCACACACTGAAACCTCTTCCCCACACACTGAAACCCCTTCCCCGCACACTGAAACCCCTTTACCACACACTGAAACCCCTTCCCCACACACTGAAACCACTTCCCCAAACACTGAAACCTCTTCCCCACACACCGAAACATCTTCCCCACACACTGAAACCCATCCCCACACACAGCAACCCCTTCCCCACACACTGGAACCCTACCCCATCCACTGAAACACCTTCCCCAAACACTAAAACCCCTTCCCCACACACTGAAACACCTTCCCCACACACTGAAACACCTTCCCCACAGACTGAAACCCCTTCCGCACACACTGAAACACCTTCCCCACATACTGAAACACTTCCCCACACACTGAAACACCTTCCCCACACACTGAAACTCTTCCCCACACACTGAAACCCCTTCCCCACACACTGAAACACCTTCCCCACACACTGAAACAACTTCCCCACACACTGAAACCCCTTCCCCACACACACTGAAACACCTTCCCCACACACTGAAACTCCTTCCCCACACACGGAAACCCCTTCCACACACAGTGAAACCCTTCCCCAAACACTGAAACCCCTTCTCCACACACTGAAACACATCCCCACACACTGAAACCCCTTCCCCACACACTGAAACACCTTCCCCACACACTGAAACCCCTTCCCCACTCCCTGAAACACCTTCCCCACACACTGAAACCCCTTCCACGCACACAGAAACATCTTCACCACACACTGACACCCTTCCCCACACACTGAAACCCCTTCCCCACACACTGAAACACCTTTCCCACATACTGAAACAACTTCCTGACACACTGAAACCCCTTCCCCACAAACTGAAACACGTTCCCCATACACTGAAACACCTTCCCCACCCACTGAAACCCCTTCCACACACTCTGAAACAAATTCCCCACACACCGAAACCATTCCCCACACACTGAAACACCTTCCCCACACACTGAAACACTTCCCCACACACTGAAACTCCTTCCCCAGACACTGGAAAACCTTCCCACATACTGAAACACCTTCCCCACAGACTGAAACCCCTTCCTCACACACTAAAACACCTTCCCCACACACTGAAACACCTTCGCCATACACTGAAATACCATCCCCACACACTCAACCACCTTTCCCACACACTGAAACCCCATCCCCAGACACTTAAACACCTTCCACACATACTGACACACCATCCCCACACCATGAAATACCATCCCCACACACTGGAACACCTATCGCACACACTGAAACCCATTCCCCACACACAGGAACCCTACCCCATCCACTGAAACACCTTCCCCAAACACTGAAACCCCTTCCCCACACACTGAAACAGCTTCCCCACACACTGAAATCCCTTCCCCACACACTGAAACACCTTCCCCACACACTGGAACACCTTCCCCACACACTGAAACACCTTCCCCAGACACTGGAAACCCTTCCCCACACACTGAAACCCCTTCCCCACACACTGAAACCCCTTCCACACACAGTGAAACACTTTCCCCACACACTGAAACCCCTTCCGCATACAATGAAACCCATCCCCACACAATAAAACCCATCCCCACACACTGAAAACCATCCCCACACAATGAAACACCTTCCCCACACACCGAAACCCTTCCCGACACACTGAAACACATCCCCACACACTGAAACACATCCCCACACACTAAAACACCTTCCCCACACACTACAACCCCTTCCCCACACACTGAAACACGTTCCCCACACACTGAAACACCTTTCCCACACACAGAAATACCATCCCCCCACACTGAAACACCTTTCCCACAGACTGAAACCCCTTCCCCACACACTGGAACCCTACCCCACACACTGAAACACCTTCCCCAAACACTGAAACACCTACCCCAGACACTGAAACAACTTCCCCACACACTGAAACACCTTCCCCACACACTGTAACCCCTTCCGCACACACTGAAACCCCTTCCCACACATTGAAACACCTTCCCCACACACTGAAACACCTTCCCCACACACTGCAACCCCTTCCCCACACACTGCAACCATTCCTCAAACACTGAAACCCATTCACCACACACTGAAACGCAATCCCCACACACTGAAACCCTTCCAAACACACAGAATCACAATTCCCACACACTGAAACCCCTTCCCCACACACTGAAACGCCTTCCCCACACACTGAAACACCTTCCCCACACACTGAAACCACTTCCGCATACAATGCAACTCATCCCCAAACACTGAAACCCATCGCCACACACTGAAACCCATTCCCACACACTGAAACACCTTCCCCACACACTGAAACCCTTCCCCACACACTGAAACACATCTCCACAAACTGATACACATCCCCACACACTGAAACACCTTCCCCACATACTGAAACCCCTTCCTCACACACTAAAACACCTTCCCCACACACTGAAACACCTTCGCCATACACTGAAATACCATCCCCACACACTGAAACCCCTTCCCCACACACTGAAACACCTTCCCCACACACTGAAACCCCTTCCCCACACCCTGAAACACCTTCCCCACACACTGAAACCCCTTCCGCGCACACTGAAACATCTTCCCCACACACTAAAAACCTTCCCCACACACTGAAACACCTTCCCCACACACTGAAACCCTTCCCCACACACGGAAACCCCTTCCCCACACAATGAAACACCTTTCCCACATACTGTAACAACTTCCTGACACACTGAAACCCCTTCCCCACAAACTGAAACACGTTCCCCATACACTGAAACACCTTCCCCACCCACTGAAACCCCTTCCGCACACTCTGAAACAAATTCCCCACACACCGAAACCCTTCCCCACACACTGAAACACCTTCCCCACACACTGAAACACTTCCCCACACACTGAAACTCCTTCCCCAGACACTGGAAAACCTTCCCACATACTGAAACACCTTCCCCATAGACTGAAACCCCTTCCTCACACACTAAAACACCTTCCCCACACACTGAAACACCTTCACCATACACTGAAATACCATCCCCACACACTCAACCACCTTTCCCACACACTGAAACCCCATCCCCAGACACTTGAACACCTTCCACACATACTGACACACCATCCCCACACCATGAAATACCATCCCCACACACTGGAACACCTATCCCACACACTGAAACCCCTTCCCCACACACTGGAACCCTTCCCCATCCAGTGAAACACCTTCCCCAAACACTGAAACCCCTTCCCCACACACTGAAACAGCTTCCCCACACACTGAAATCCCTTCCCCACTCACTGAAACACCTTCCCCACACACTGGTACACCTTCCCCACACACTGAAACACCTTCCCCAGACACTGGAAACCCTTCCCCACACACTGAAACCCCTTCCCCACACACTGAAACACCTTCCCCACACACTGAAACCCCTTCCACACACAGTGAAACACTTTCCCCACACACTGAAACCCCTTCCGCATACAATGAAACCCATCCCCACACAATAAAACCCATCCCCACACACTGAAAACCATCCCCACACAATGAAACACCTTCCCCACACACCGAAACCCTTCCCGACACACTGAAACACATCCCCACACACTGAAACACATCCCCACACACTAAAACACCTTCCCCACACACTACAACCCCTTCCCCACACACTGAAACACGTTCCCCACACACTGAAACACCTTTCCCACAGACTGAAACCCCTTCCCCACACACTGGAACCCTACCCCACACACTGAAACACCTTCCCCAAACACTGAAACCCCTTCCCCACACACGGAAACAGCTTCCTCACACACTGAAACCGCTTCCCCAAACACTGAAACACCTACCCCAGACACTGAAACACCTTCCCCACACACTGAAACCCCTTCCCCACACACTGTAACCCCTTCCGCACACACTGAAACCCCTTCCCACACATTGAAACACCTTCCCCACACACTGAAACACCTTCCCCACACACTGCAACCCCTTCCCCACACCCTGCAACCATTCCTCAAACACTGAAACCCATTCACCACACACTGAAACGCAATCCCCACACACTGAAACCCTTCCAAACACACAGAATCACAATTCCCACACACTGAAACCCCTTCCCCACACACTGAAACGCCTTCCCCACACACTGAAACACCTTCCCCACACACTGAAACCACTTCCGCATACAATGCAACTCATCCCCAAACACTGAAACCCATCGCCACACACTGAAACCCATTCCCACACACTGAAACACCTTCCCCACACACTGAAACCCTTCCCCACACACTGAAACACATCTCCACAAACTGATACACATCCCCACACACTGAAACACCTTCCCCACATACTGAAACCCCTTCCTCACACACTAAAACACCTTCCCCACACACTGAAACACCTTCGCCACACACTGAAATACCATCCCCACACACTGAACCACCTTTCCCAGACACTGAAACACCATCCCCAGACACTTAAACACCTTCCACACATACTGAAACACCTTCCCCACACCATGAAATACCATCCAAACACACTGGAACACCTATCCCACACACTGAAACCCCTTCCCCACACACTGGAACCCTATCCCATCCACTGAAACACCTTCCCCAAACACTGAAACCCCTTAGCCACACACTGAAACAGCTTCCCCACACACTGAAATCCCTTCCCCACACACTGAAACACCTTCCCCACACACTGAAACACCTTCCCCACACACTGAAACCCCTTCCGCACACACTGAAACACGTTCCCCACACACTGAAACTCTTCCCCACACACTGAAACACCTTCCCCACACACGGAAACTCTTCCCCACACACTGAAACCACTTCCCCACACACTGAAACCCCTTCCCCACACACTGAATCACCTTCCCCATACACTGAAACACCTTCCCCACACACTGAAACCCCTTCCGCACGCACTGAAACACCTTCCCCACACACTGAAACCCTTCCCCACACACTGAAACACCTTCCCCACACACTGAAACACTTCCCCACTCACTGAAACACCTTCCCCAGACACTGGAAACCCTTCTCCACACACTGAAACCCCTTCCCCACGCACTGAAACACCTTCCCCACACACTGAAACCCCTTCCACACACACTGAAACACCTTCCCCACACACTGAAACCTTTTCCGCATACCATGAAACCCATCCCCACACAATAAAACCCATCCCCACACACTGAAAACCATCCCCACACAATGAAACACCATCCCCACACACCGAAACCCTTCCCGACACACTGAAACACATCCCCACACACTGAAACACATCCCCACACACTAAAACACCTTCTCCACCCATACAAAACCCCTTCCCCACACACTGAAACACGTTCCCCACTCACTGAAACACCTTCCCCACACACAGAAATACCATCCCCCCACACTGAAACACCTTTCCCACAGACTGAAACCCCTTCCCCACACACTGGAACCCTACCCCACACACTGAAACACCTTCCCCAAACACTGAAACCCCTTCCCCACACATTGAAACAGCTTCCTCACACACTGAAACCGCTTCCCCAAACACTGAAACACCTACCCCAGACACTGAAACAACTTCCCCACAAACTGAAGCACCATCCCCACACACTGAAACCCCTTCCGCACACACTGAAACCCCTTGCCACACATTGAAACACCTTCCCCACACACTGAAACCCCTTCCGCACACACTGAAACACCTTCCCCACACACTGAAATCCTTCCCCACACACTGAAACCCCTTCCCGACACACTAAAACAGCTTCCCCACGCAACAAAACACCTTTTCACACACAGAAACCCCTTCCGCACACACTGAAACGCCTTCGCCACACACTGAAGCACTTCCCACACATTGTAGCACCTTCCCCACACACTGAAACACCTTCCACACACACTGAAACGCATTCCCCACACACTGCAACACATCACCACACACTGAAACCCCTTCCGCACACACTGAAACATCTTCCCCACACACTGTAACCCTTCCCCACACACTGAAACACATTCCCCACACACTGAAACCCCTTCCCCACACACGGAAACCCCTACCCCACACACTGAAACACCTTCCCCACACACTGAAACAACTTCCCCACACACTGAAACCCCTTCCCCACAAACTGAAACATCTTCCCCATGCACTGAAACACCTTCCCCACCCACTGAAACACCTTCCCCACACACTGAAACACTTTCCCCACACACTGAAACACCTTCCCCACACACAGAAATACCATCCCCACACACTGCAACGCCTTTGCCACACACTGGATCCCCTTCCCCACACACTGGAACCCAACCCCACACAATGAAACACCTTCCCCATAAAACTGAAACCCCTTCCCCACACACTGAAACAGCTTCCCCACACACTGAAAACGCTTCCCCACACACAGAAACACCAACCCCACATGCTGAAACACCTTCCCCACAGACTGAAACACCTTCCCCACACACTGAAACCCCTTCCGCACACACTGAAACACCTTCCCCACTCACTGAAACACTTCCCCACACACTGAAACCCCTTCCCCACACACTGAAACCCTTCCCCACACACTGAAACCCCTTCCCACACATTGAAACACCTTCCCCACACACTGAAACACCTTCCCCACACACAGAAACCCCTTCCCCACACACATAAACACCTTCCCCACGCAACAAAACACCTTCCTCACACACTGAAAGCCCTTCTGCACACACTGAAACACCTTCCACACACACTGAAACCCCTTCCGCACGCACTGAAACACCTTCCCCACACACTGAAACCCTTCCCCACACACTGAAACACCTTCCCCACACACTGAAACACTTCCCCACTCACTGAAACACCTTCCCCAGACACTGGAAACCCTTCTCCACACACTGAAACCCCTTCCCCACGCACTGAAACACCTTCCCCACACACTGAAACCCCTTCCACACACATTGAAACACCTTCCCCACACACTGAAACCCTTTCCGCATACAATGAAACCCATCCCCACACAATAAAACCCATCCCCACACACTGAAAACCATCCCCACATAATGAAACACCATCCCCACACACCGAAACCCTTCCCAACACACTGAAAAACATCCCCACACACTGAAACACATCCCCACACACTAAAACACCTTCCCCACACATACAAAACCCCTTCCCCACACACTGAAACACGTTCCCCACACACTGAAACACCTTCCCCACACACAGAAATACCATCCCCCCACACTGAAACACCTTTCCCACAGACTGAAACCCCTTCCCCACACACTGGAACCCTACCCCACACACTGAAACACCTTCCCCAAACACTGAAACCCCTTCCCCACACACTGAAACACCTTCCCCACTCACTGAAACACTTCCCCACACACTGAAACCCCTTCCCCACACACTGAAACCCTTCCCCACACACTGAAACCCCTTCCCACATATTGAAACACCTTCCCCACACACTGAAACACCTTCCCCACACACTGAATCCCCTTCCCCACACATAAACACCTTCCCCACGCAACAAAACACCTTCCTCACACACTGAAAGCCCTTCCGCACACACTGAAACACCTTCCACAAACACTGAAACCCTTCCCCACACACTGAAACCCCTTCCCCACACACTGAAACAATTCCCCACACACTGAAACCCCTTCCCCACACACACTGAAACACCTTCCCCACACACTGAAACCCCTTCCCCACACACGGAAACCCCTTCCACACACAGTGAAACCCTTCCCCAAACACTGAAACCCCTTCTCCACACACTGAAACACATCCCCACACACTGAAACCCCTTCCCCACACACTGAAACACCTTCCCCACACACTGAAACCCCTTCCCCACACCCTGAAACACCTTCCCCACACACTGAAACCCTATCCGCACACACTGAAACATCTTCCCCACACACTAAAAAACTTCCCCACACACTAAAACACCTTCCCCACACACTGAAAACCTTCCCCACACACGGAAACCCCTTCCCCACACACTGAAACACCTTTCCCACATACTGAAACAACTTCCTGACACACTGAAACCCCTTCCCCACAAACTGAAACACGTTCCCCATACACTGAAAAACCTTCCCCACCCACTGAAACCCCTTTCGCACAATCTGAAACAAATTCCCCACACACCGAAACCCTTCCCCACACACTGAAACACCTTCCCCACACACTGAAACACTTCCCCACACACTGAAACTCCTTCCCCAGACACTGGAAAACCTTCCCACATACTGAAACACCTTCCCCACAGACTGAAACGCCTTCCTCACACACTAAAACACCTTCCACACATAATGACACACCATCCCCACACCATGAAATACCATCCCCACACACTGGAACACCTATCCCACACACTGAAACCCCTTCCCCACACACTGGAACCCTACCCCATCCACTGAAACACCTTCCCCAAACACTGAAACCCCTTCCCCACACACTGAAACAGCTTCCCCACACACTAAAATCCCTTCCCCACACACTGAAACACCTTCCCCACACATTGGAACACCTTCCCCACACACTGAAACTCTTCCCGACACACTGAAACACATCCCCACACACTAAAACACCTTCCCCACACATACAAAACCCCTTCCCCACACACTGAAACACCTTCCCCGCCCACTGAAACCCCTTCCGCACACTCTGAAACAAATTCCCCACACACCGAAACCCTTCCCCACACACTGAAACACCTTCCCCACTCACTGAAACACTTCCCCACACACTGAAACTCCTTCCCCAGACACTGGAAAACCTTCCCACATACTGAAACACCTTCCCCACAGACTGAAACCCCTTCCTCACACACTAAAACACCTTCCCCACACACTGAAACACCTTCGCCATACACTGAAATACCATCCCCACACACTCAACCACCTTTCCCACACACTGAATCCCCATCCCCAGACACTTAAACACCTTCCACACATACTGACACACCATCCTCACACCATGAAATACCATCCCCACACACTGGAACACCTATCCCACACACTGAAACACTTTCCCCACACACTGAAACCCCTTCCGCACACACTGAAACACCGTCCCCACACACTGAAACTCTTCCCCACACACCGAAACCCTTCCCGACACACTGAAACACATCCACACACACTAAAACACCTTCCCCACACATACAAAACCCCTTCCCCACACACTGAAACACCTACCCCGCCCACTGAAACCCCTTCCGCACACTCTGAAACAAATTCCCCACACACCGAAACCCTTCCCCACACACTGAAACACCTTCCCCACACACTGAAACACTTCCCCACACACTGTAACTCCTTCCCCAGACACTGGAAAACCTTCCCACATACTGAAACACCTTCCCCACAGACTGAAACTCCTTCCTCACACACTAAAACACCTTCCCAACACACTGAAACACCTTCGCCATACACTGAAATACCATCCCCACACACTCAACCACCTTTCCCACACACTGAAACCCCATCCCCAGACACTTAAACACCTTCCACACATACTGACACACCATCCTCACACCATGAAATACCATCCCCACACACTGGAACACCTATCCCACACACTGAAACCCCTTCCCCACACACTGGAACCCTACCCCATCCACTGAAACACCTTCCCCAAACACTGAAACCCCTTCCCCACACACTGAAACAGCTTCCCCGCACACTGAAATCCCTTCCCCACACACTGAAACACCTTCCCCACACACTGGAACACCTTCCCCACACACTGAAACACCTTCCCCACACACTGAAACCCCTTCCGCACACACTGAAACACCTTCCCCACACACTGAAACTCTTCCCCACACACCGAAACCCTTCCCGACACACTGAAACACATCCCCACACACTGAAACACATCCCCACACACTAAAACACCGTCCCCACACATACAAAACCCCTTCCCCACACACTGAAACACCTTCCCCACACACTGAAACTCCTTCCCCAGACACTGGAAACCCATCCCCACACACTGAAACGCCTTCCCCACACACTGCAACACATCGCCACACACTGAAACACATTCCGCACACGCTGAAACCCCTTCCCTACACACTGTAAACGCTCCCAAAACACTGATACTCATTCACCACACACTGAAACACATTCCCCACACACTGAAACCCCTTCCCCACACACTGAAACAGCTTCCTCACACACTGAAACCGCTTCCCCAAACACTGAAACACCTACCCCACACACTGAAACACCTTCCCCACACACTGAAACACCATCCCCACACACTGAAACCCTTTCTGCACACACTGAAACCCCTTCCCACACATTGAATCACCTTCCCTACACCATGAAACCCCTTCCGCACACACTGAAACACCTTCCCCACACACTGAAACACTTCCCCACACACTGAAACTCCTTCCCCAGACACTGGAAAACCTTCCCACATACTGAAACACCTTCCCCACAGACTGAAACCCCTTCCTCACACACTAAAACACCTTCCCCACACACTGAAACACCTTCACCATACACTGAAATACCATCCCCACAAACTCAACCACCTTTCCCACACACTGAAACCCCATCCCCAGACACTTAAACACATTCCACACATACTGACACACCATCCTCACACCTTAAAATACCATCCCCACACACTGGAACACCTATCCCACACACTGAAACACTTTCCCCACACACTGAAACCCCTTCCGCACACACTGAAACACCGTCCCCACACACTGAAACTCTTCCCCACACACCGAAACCCTTCCCGACACACTGAAACACATCCCCACACACTAAAACACCTTCCCCACACATACAAAACCCCTTCCCCACACACTGAAACACCTTCCCCGCCCACTGAAACCCCTTCCGCACACTCTGAAACAAATTCCCCACACACCGAAACCCTTCCCCACACACTGAAACACCTTCCCCACACACTGAAACACTTCCCCACACACTGAAACTCCTTCCCCAGACACTGGAAAACCTTCCCACATACTGAAACACCTTCCCCACAGACTGAAACCCCTTCCTCACACACTAAAACACCTTCCCCACACACTGAAACACCTTCGCCATACACTGAAATACCATCCCCACACACTCAACCACCTTTCCCACACACTGAAACCCCATCCCCAGACACTTAAACACCTTCCACACATACTGACACACCATCGTCACACCATGAAATACCATCCCCACACACTGGAACACCTATCCCACACACTGAAACCCCTTCCCCACACACTGGAACCCTACCCCATCCACTGAAACACCTTCCCCAAACACTGAAGCCCCATCCCCACACACTGAAACAGCTTCCCCACACACTGAAATCCCTTCCCAACACACTGAAACACCTTCCCCACACACTGGAACACCTTCCCCACACACTGAAACACCTTCCCCACACACTGAAACCCCTTCCGCACACACTGAAACACCTTCCCCACACACTGAAACTCTTCCCCACACACCGAAACCCTTCCCGACACACTGAAACACATCCCCACACACTGAAACACATCCCCACACACTAAAACACCGTCCCCACACATACAAAACCCCTTCCCCACATACTGAAACACCTTCCCCACACACTGAAACTCCTTCCCCAGACACTGGAAACCCATCCCCACACACTGAAACGCCTTCCCCACACACTGCAACACATCGCCACACACTGAAACACAATCCCCACACGCTGAAACCCCTTCCCTACACACTGTAAACGCTACCAAAACACTGATACTCATTCACCACACACTGAAACACATTCCCCACACACTGAAACCCCTTCCCCACACACTGAAACAGCTTCCTCACACACTGAAACCGCTTCCCCAAACACTGAAACACCTACCCCACACACTGAAACACCTTCCCCACACACTGAAACACCATCCCCACACACTGAAACCCTTTCCGCACACACTGAAACCCCTTCCCACACATTGAAACACCTTCCCCACACACTGAAACCCCTTCCGCACACACTGAAACACCTTCCCCACACACTGAAATCCTTCCCCACACACTGAAACCCCTTCCCGACACACTGAAACAACTTCCCCACGCAACAAAACACATTTTCACACACAGAAACCCCTTCCGCACACACTGAAACGCCTGCGCCACACACTGAAACCCATCCCCACACACTGAAACACCTTCCCCACACACTGAAGCACTTCTCACACATTGTAGCACCTTCCCCACACACTGAAACACCTTCCACACACACTGAAACGCATTCCCCACACACTGCAACACATCACCACACACTGAAACCCCTTCCGCACAGACTGAAACATCTTCCCCACACACTGTAACCCTTCCCCACACACTGAAACACATTCCCCACACACTGAAACCCTTCCCCACACACGGAAACCCCTACCCCACAGACTGAAACACCTTCCCCACACACTGAAACAACTTCCCCACACACTGAAACCCCTTCCCCACTAACTGAAACATCTTCCCCATGCACTGAAACACCTTCCCCACACACTGAAACACCTTCCCCACACACTGAAACACTTTCCCCACACACTGAAACACCTTCCCCACACACAGAAATACCATCCCCAAACACTGCAACGCCTTTGCCACACACTGGAACCCCTTCCCCACACACTGGAACCCAACCCCACACAATGAAACACCTTCCCCATAAAACTGAAACCCCTTCCCCACACAGTGAAACAGCTTCCCCACACACTGAAAACGCTTCCCCACACACAGAAACACCAACCCCACATACTGAAACACCTTCCCCACAGACTGAAACAACTTCCCCACACACTGAAACACCTTCCGCACACACTGAAACACCTTCCCCACTCACTGAAACACTTCCCCACACACTGAAACCCCTTACCCACACACTGAAACCCTTCCCCACACACTGAAACCCCTTCCCACACATTGAAACACCTTCCCCACACACTGAAACACTTTCCCCACACACTGAAACCCCTTCCGCACACACTGAAACACCGTCCCCACACACTGAAACTCTTCCCCACACACCGAAACCCTTCCCGACACACTGAAACACATCCCCACACACTAAAACACCTTCCCCACACATACAAAAACCCTTCCCCACACACTGAAACACCTTCCCCGCCCACTGAAACCCCTTCCGCACACTCTGAAACAAATTCCCCACACACCGAAACCCTTCCCCACACACTGAAACACCTTCCCCACACACTGAAACACTTCCCCACACACTGTAACTCCTTCCCCAGACACTGGAAAACCTTCCCACATACTGAAACACCTTCCCCACAGACTGAAACCCCTTCCTCACACACTAAAACACCTTCCCAACACACTGAAACACCTTCGCCATACACTGAAATACCATCCCCACACACTCAACCACCTTTCCCACACACTGAAACCCCATCCCCAGACACTTAAACACCTTCCACACATACTGACACACCATCCTCACACCATGAAATACCATCCCCACACACTGGAACACCTATCCCACACACTGAAACCCCTTCCCCACACACTGGAACCCTACCCCATCCACTGAAACACCTTCCCCAAACACTGAAACCCCTTCCCCACACACTGAAACAGCTTCCCCGCACACTGAAATCCCTTCCCCACACACTGAAACACCTTCCCCACACACTGGAACACCTTCCCCACACACTGAAACACCTTCCCCACACACTGAAACCCCTTCCGCACACACTGAAACACCTTCCCCACTCACTGAAACTCTTCCCCACACACCGAAACCCTTCCCGACACACTGAAACACATCCCCACACACTGAAACACATCCCCACACACTAAAACACCGTCCCCACACATACAAAACCCCTTCCCCACACACTGAAACACCTTCCCCACACACTGAAACTCCTTCCCCAGACACTGGAAACCCATCCCCACACACTGAAACGCCTTCCCCACACACTGCAACACATCGCCACACACTGAAACACATTCCGCACACGCTGAAACCCCTTCCCTACACACTGTAAACGCTCCCAAAACACTGATACTCATTCACCACACACTGAAACACATTCCCCACACACTGAAACCCCTTCCCCACACACTGAAACAGCTTCCTCACACACTGAAACCGCTTCCCCAAACACTGAAACACCTACCCCACACACTGAAACACCTTCCCCACACACTGAAACACCATCCCCACACACTGAAACCCTTTCTGCACACACTGAAACCCCTTCCCACACATTGAATCACCTTCCCCACACCATGAAACCCCTTCCGCACACACTGAAACACCTTCCCCACACACTGAAACACTTCCCCACACACTGAAACTCCTTCCCCAGACACTGGAAAACCTTCCCACATACTGAAACACCTTCCCCACAGACTGAAACCCCTTCCTCACACACTAAAACACCTTCCCCACACACTGAAACACCTTCACCATACACTGAAATACCATCCCCACAAACTCAACCACCTTTCCCACACACTGAAACCCCATCCCCAGACACTTAAAGACCTTCCACACATACTGACACACCATCCTCACACCATGAAATACCATCCCCACACACTGGAACACCTATCCCACACACTGAAACACTTTCCCCACACACTGAAACCCCTTCCGCACACACTGAAACACCGTCCCCACACACTGAAACTCTTCCCCACACACCGAAACCCTTCCCGACACACTGAAACACATCCCCACACACTAAAACACCTTCCCCACAAATACAAAACCCCTTCCCCACACACTAAAACACCTTCCCCGCCCACTGAAACCCCTTCCGCACACTCTAAAACAAATTCCCCACACACCGAAACCCTTCCCCACACACTGAAACACCTTCCCCACACACTGAAACACTTCCCCACACACTGAAACTCCTTCCCCAGACACTGGAAAACCTTCCCACATACTGAAACACCTTCCCCACAGACTGAAACCCCTTCCTCACACACTAAAACACCTTCCCCACACACTGAAACACCTTCGCCATACACTGAAATACCATCCCCACACACTCAACCACCTTTCCCACACACTGAAACCCCATCCCCAGACACTTAAACACCTTCCACACATACTGACACACCATCCTCACACCATGAAATACCATCCCCACACACTGGAACACCTATCCCATACACTGAAACCCCTTCCCCACACACTGGAACCCTACCCCATCCACTGAAACACCTTCCCCAAACACTGAAACCCCTTCCCCACACACTGAAACAGCTTCCCCACACACTGAAATCCCTTCCCCACACACTGAAACACCTTCCCCACACACTGGAACACCTTCCCCACACACTGAAACACCTTCCCCACACACTGAAACCCCTTCCGCACACACTGAAACACCTTCCCCACACACTGAAACTCTTCCCCACACACCGAAACACTTCCCGACACACTGAAACACATCCCCACACACTGAAACACATCCCCACACACTAAAACACCGTCCCCACACATACAAAACCCCTTCCCCACATACTGAAACACCTTCCCCACACACTGAAACTCCTTCCCCAGACACTGGAAACCCATCCCCACACACTGAAACGCCTTCCCCACACACTGCAACACATCGCCACACACTGAAACACATTCCCCACACGCTGAAACCCCTTCCCTACACACTGTAAACGCTCCCAAAACACTGATACTCATTCACCACACACTGAAACACATTCCCCACACACTGAAACCCCTTCCCCACACACTGAAACAGCTTCCTCACACACTGAAACCGCTTCCCCAAACACTGAAACACCTACCCCACACACTGAAACACCTTCCCCACACACTGAAACACCATCCCCACACACTGAAACCCTTTCCGCACACACTGAAACCCCTTCCCACACATTGAAACACCTTCCCCACACACTGAAACCCCTTCCGCACACACTGAAACACCTTCCCCACACACTGAAAATCTTCCCCACACACTGAAACCCCTTCCCGACACACTGAAACAACTTCCCCACGCAACAAAACACATTTTCACACACAGAAACCCCTTCCGCACACACTGAAACGCCTGCGCCACACACTGAAACCCATCCCCACACACTGAAACACCTTCCCCACACACTGAAGCACTTCTCACACATTGTAGCACCTTCCCCACACACTGAAACACCTTCCACACACACTGAAACGCATTCCCCACACACTGCAACACATCACCACACACTGAAACCCCTTCCGCACATACTGAAACATCTTCCCCACACACTGTAACCCTTCCCCACACACTGAAACACATTCCCCACACACTGAAACCCTTCCCCACACACGGAAACCCCTACCCCACACACTGAAACACCTTCCCCACACACTGAAACAACTTCCCCACACACTGAAACCCCTTCCCCACTAACTGAAACATCTTCCCCATGCACTGAAACACCTTCCCCACACACTGAAACACCTTCCCCACACACTGAAACACTTTCCCCACACACTGAAACACCTTCCCCACACACAGAAATACCATCCCCACACACTGCAACGCCTTTGCCACACACTGGAACCCCTTCCCCACACACTGGAACCCAACCCCACACAATGAAACACCTTCCCCATAAAACTGAAACCCCTTCCCCACACACTGAAACAGCTTCCCCACACACTGAAAACGCTTCCCCACACACAGAAACACCAACCCCACATACTGAAACACCTTCCCCACAGACTGAAACAACTTCCCCACACACTGAAACCCCTTCCGCACACACTGAAACACCTTCCCCACTCACTGAAACACTTCCCCACACACTGAAACCCCTTACCCACACACTGAAACCCTTCCCCACACACTGAAACCCCTTCCCACACATTGAAACACCTTCCCCACACACTGAAACACCTTCCCCACACACTGAAACCCCTTCCCCAAACACATAAACACCTTCCCCACGCAACAAAACACCTTCCTCACACACTGAAAGCCCTTCCGCACACACTGAAACACCTTCAACACACACTGAAACCCTTCCCCACACACTGAAACCCCTTCCCCACACACTGAAACAATTCCCCACACACTGAAACCCCTTCCCCACACACACTGAAATACCTTCCCCACACACTGAAACTCCTTCCCCACACACGGAAACCCCTTCCACACACAGTGAAACCCTTCCCCAAACACTGAAACCCCTTCTCCACACACTGAAACACATCTCCACACACTGAAACCCCTTCCCCACACACTGAAACACCTTCCCCACACACTGAAACCCCTTCCCCACACCCTGAAACACCTTCCCCACACACTGAAACCCCTTCCGCGCACACTGAAACATCTTCCCCACACACAAAAAACCTTCCCCACACACTGAAACAACTTCCCCACACACTGAAACCCTTCCCCACACACGGAAACCCCTTCCACACACACTGAAACATCTTTCCCACATACTGAAACAACTTCCTGACACACTGAAACCCCTTCCCCACAAACTGAAACACTTTCCCCATACACTGAAACACCTTCCCCACACACTGAAACCCCTTCCGCACACTCTGAAACAAATTCCCCACACACCGAACCCCTTCCCCACACTCTGAAACACCTTCCCCACACACTGAAACACTTCCCCATACACTGAAACTCCTTCCCCACACACTGGAAAACCTTCCCCACACACTGAAACACATCCCCACACACTGAAACCCCTTCCCCACACACTGAAACACCTTCCCCACACACTGAAACCCCTTCCGCGCACGCTGAAACATCTTCCCCACACACTAAAAACCTTCCCCACACACTGAAACACCTTCCCCACACACTGAAACCCTTCCCCACACACGGAAAACCCTTCCCCACACACTGAAACACCTTTCCCACATACTGAAACAACTTCCTGACACACTGAAACCCCTTCCCCACAAACTGAAACACGTTCCCCATACACTGAAACACCTTCCCCACACACTGAAACCCCTTCCGCACACTCTGAAACAAATTCCCCACACACCGAAACCCTTCCCCACGCACTGAAACAACTTCCCCACACACTGAAACACTTCCCCACACACTGAAACTCCTTCCCCAGACACTGGAAAACCTTCCCACACACTGAAACACCTTCCCCACACACTGAAACCCCTTCCTCACACACTAAAACACCTTCCCCACACACTGAAACACCTTCGCCATACACTGAAATACCATCCCCACACACTGAACAACCTTTCCCACACACTGAAACCCCATCCCCAGACACTTAAACACCTTCCACACATACTGACACACCATCCCCACACCATGAACTACCATCCCCACACACTGGAACACCTATCCCACACACTGAAACCCCTTCCCCACACACTGGAACCCTACCCCATCCACAGAAACACCTTCCCCAAACACTGAAACCCCTTCCCCACACACTGAAACAGCTTCCCCACACACTGAAATCCCTTCCCCACACACTGAAACACCTTCCCCACACACTGGAACACCTTTCCCACAGACTGAAACCCCTTCCCCACACACTGAAACACCTTCCCCACACACTGAAATCCTTCCCCACACACTGAAACCCCTTCCCGACACACTGAAACAACTTCCCCACGCAACAAAACACCTTTTCACACACAGAAACCCCTTCCGCACACACTGAAACGACTTCGCCACACACTGAAACCCATCCCCACACACTGAAACACCTTCCCCACACACTGAAGCTCTTCCCACACATTGTAGCACCATCCCCACACACTGAAACACCTTCCACACACACTGAAACCCCTTCCCGACACACTGAAACAACTTCCCCACGCAACAAAACACCTTTTCACACACAGAAACCCCTTCTGCACACACTGAAACGCCTTCGCCACACACTTAAACCCATCCCCACACACTGAAACACCTTCCCCACACACTGAAGCACTTCCCACACATTGTAGCACCTTCCCCACACACTGAAACACCTTCCACACACACTGAAACGCATTCCCCACACACTGCAACACATCACCACACACTGAAACCCCTTCCGCACACACTGAAACATCTTCCCCACACACTGTAACCCTTCCCCACACACTGAAACACATTCCCCACACACTGAAACCCTTCCCCACACACGGAAACCCCTACCCCACACACTGAAACACCTTCCCCACATACTGAAACAACTTCCCCACACACTGAAACACCTTCCCCACTAACTGAAACATCTTCCCCATGCACTGAAACACCTTCCCCACACACTGAAACACCTTCCCCACACACTGAAACACTTTCCCCACACACTGAAACACCATCCCCACACACAGAAATACCATCCCCACACACTGCAATGCCTTTGCCACACACTGGAACCCCTTCCCCACACACTGGAACCCAACCCCACACAATGAAACACCTTCCCCATAAAACTGAAACCCCTTCCCCACACACTGAAACAGCTTCCCCACACACTGCAAACGCTTCCCCACACACAGAAACACCAACCCCACATACTGAAACACCTTCCCCACAGACTGAAACACCTTCCCCATACACTGAAACCACTTCCGCACACACTGAAACACATTCCCCACTCACTGAAACACTTCCCCACACACTGAAACCCCTTACCCACACACTGAAACCCTTCCCCACACACTGAAACCCCTTCCCACACATTGAAACACCTTCCCCACACACTGAAACACCTTCCCCACACACTGAAACCCCTTCCCCACACACATAAACACCTTCCCCACGCAGCAAAACACCTTCCTCACACACTGAAAGACCGTCCGCACACACTGAAACACCTTCCACACACACTGAAACCCTTCCCCACACACTGAAACCCCTTCCCCACACACTGAAACAATTCCCCACACACTGAAACCCCTTCCCCACACACACTGAAACACCTTCCCCACACACTGAAACTCCTTCCCCACACACGGAAACCCCTTCCACACACAGTGAAACCCTTCCCCAAACACTGAAACCCCTTCTCCACACACTGAAACACATCCCCACACACTGAAACCCCTTCCCCACACACTGAAACACCTTCCCCACACACTGAAACCCCTTCCCCGCACCCTGAAACACCTTCCCCACACACTGAAACCCCTTCCGCGCACACTGAAAGATCTTCCCCACACACTAAAAACCTTCCCCACACACTGAAACACCTTCCACACACACTGAAACCCTTCCCCACACACGGAAACACCTTCCACACACACTGAAACACCTTTCCCACATACTGAAACAACTTCGTGACACACTGAAACCCCTTCCCCTCAAACTGAAACACGTTCCCCATACACTGAAACACCTTCCCCACACACTGAAACCCCTTCCGCACACTCTGAAACAAATTCCCCACGCACCAAAACCCTTCCCCACACACTGAAACACCTTCCCCACACACTGAAACACTTCCCCACACACTGAAACTCCTTCCCCAGACACTGGAAACCCTTCCCCACACACTGAAACACCTTCCCCACAGACTGAAACCCCTTCCTCACACACTAAAACACCTTCCCCACACACTGAAACACCTTCGCCATACACTGAAATACCATCCATACACACTCAACCACCTTCCCCACACACTGAAACCCCATCCCCAGACACTTAAACACCTTCCACACATACTGACACACCATCCCCACACCATGAAATACCATCCCCACACACTGGAACACCTATCCCACACACTGAAACCCCTTCCCCACACACTGGAACCCTACCTCATCCACTGAAACACCTTCCCCAAACACTGAAACCCCTTCCCCACACAGTGAAACAGCTTCCCCACACACTGAAATCCCTTCCCCACACACTGAAACACCTTCCCCACACACTGGAACACCTTCCCCACACACTGAAACACCTTCCCCACACACTGAAACCCCTTCCGCACACACTGAAACACCTTCCCCACACACTGAAACTTTTCCCCACACACCGAACCCTTCCCGATACACTGAAACACATCCTCACACACTGAAACACATCCCCACACACTAAAACACCTTCCCCACACATACAAAACCCCTTCCCCACACACTGAAACACGTTCCCCACACACTGAAACACCTTCCCCACACACAGAAATACCATCCCCCCACACTGAAACACCTTTCCCACAGACTTAAACCCCTTCCCCACACACTGAAACACTTCCCCACACACTGAAACTCCTTCCCCAGACACTGGAAACCCTTCCCCACACACTGAAACACCTTCCCCACAGACTGAAACCCCTTCCTCACACACTAAAACACCTTCCCCACACACTGAAACACCTTCGCCATACACTGAAATACCATCCATACACACTCAACCACCTTTCCCACACACTGAAACCCCATCCCCAGACACTTAAACACCTTCCACACATACTGACACACCATCCCCACACCATGAAATACCATCCCCACACACTGGAACACCTATCCCACACACTGAAACCCCTTCCCCACACACTGGAACCCTACCCCATCCACTGAAGCACCTTCCCCAAACACTGAAACCCCTTCCCCACACAGTGAAACAGCTTCCCCACACACTGAAATCCCTTCCCCACACACTGAAACACCTTCCCCACACACTGGAACACCTTCCCCACACACTGAAACACCTTCCCCACACACTGAAACCCCTTCCGCACACACTGAAACACCTTCCCCACACACTGAAACTCTTCCCCACACACCGAAACCCTTCCCGACACTGAAACACATCCTCACACACTGAAACACATCCCCACACACTAAAACACCTTCCCCACACATACAAAACCCCTTCCCCACAAACTGAAACACGTTCCCCACACACTGAAACACCTTCCCCACACACAGAAATACCATCCCCCCACACTGAAACACCTTTCCCACAGACTTAAACCCCTTCCCCACACACTGGAACCCTACCCCACACACTGAAACACCTTCCCCAAACACTGAAACCCCTTCCCCACACACTGAAACAGCTTCCTCACACACTGAAACCGCTTCCCCAAACACTGAAACACCTACCCCACACACTGAAACACCTTCCTGACACACTGAAACACCATCCCCACACACTGAAACCCCTTCCGCACACACTGAAACCCCTTCCCACACATTGAAACACCTTCCCCACACACTGAAACCCCTTCCACACACACTGAAACACCTTCCCCACACACTGAAATCCTTCCCCACACACTGAAACCCCTTCCCGACACACTGAAACAACTTCCCCACGCAACAAAACACCTTTTCACACACAGAAACCCCTTCCGCACACACTGAAACGCCTTTGCCACACACTGAAACCCATCCCCACACACTGAAACACCTTCCCCACACACTGAAGCACTTCCCACACATTGTAGCACCTTCCCCACACACTGAAACACCTTCCACACACACTGAAACGCATTCCCCACACACTGCAACACATCACCACACACTGAAACCCCTTCCGCACACACTGAAACATCTTCCCCACACACTGTAACCCTTCCCCACACACTGAAACACATTCCCCACACACTGAAACCCTTCCCCACACACGGAAACCCCTACCCCACACACTAAAACACCTTCCCCACACACTGAAACAACTTCCCCACACACTGAAACACATCCCCACACACTGAAACACATCCCCACACACTAAAACACCTTCCCCACCCATACAAAACCCCTTCCCCACACACTGAAACACGTTCCCCACACACTGAAACACCTTCCCCACACACAGAAATACCATCCCCCCACACTGAAACACCTTTCCCACAGACTGAAACACCTTCCCCACACACTGGAACCCTACCCCACACACTGAAACACCTTCCCCAAACACTGAAACCCCTTCCCCACACACTGAAACAGCTTCCTCACACACTGAAACCGCTTCCCCAAACACTGAAACACCTACCCCACACATTGAAACACCTTCCCCACACACTGAAACACCATCCCCACACACTGAAACCCCTTCCGCACACACTGAAACCCCTTCCCACACACTGAAACACCTTCCCCACACACTGAAATCCTTCCCCACACACTGAAACCCCTTCCCGACACACTGAAACAACTTCCCCACGCAACAAAACACCTTTTCACACAGAAACTCCTTCCACACACACTGAAACGCCTTCGCCACACACTGAAAGACATCCCCACACACTGAAACACCTTCCCCACACACTGAAGCACTTCCCACACATTGTAGCACCTTCCCCACACACTGAAACTCCTTCCACACACACTGAAACGCATTCCCCACACACTGCAACACATCACCACACACTGAAACCCCTTCCGCACACACTGAAACATCTTCCCCACACACTGTCACCCTTCCCCACACACTGAAACACATTCCCCACACACTGAAACCCTTCCCCACACACGGAAACCCCTACCCCACACACTGAAACACCTTCCCCACACACTGAAACAACTTCCCCACACACTGAAACCCCTTCCCCACAAATTGAAACATCTTCCCCATGCACTGAAACACCTTCCCCACACACTGAAACACCTTCCCCACACACTGAAACACTTTCCCCACACACTGAAACACCTTCCCCACACACAGAAATACCATCCCCACACACTGCAACGCCTTTGCCACACACTGGAACCCCTTCCCCACACACTGGAACCCAACCCCACACAATGAAACACCTTCCCCATAAAACTGAAACCCCTTCCCCACACACTGAAACAGCTTCCCCACACACTGAAAAAGCTTCCCCACACACAGAAACACCAACCCCACACACTGAAACACCTTCCCCACAGACTGAAACACCTTCCCCACACACTGAAACACCTTCCGCACACACTGAAACACCTTCCCCACTCACTGAAACACTTCCCCACAAACTGAAACCCCTTCCCCACACACTGAAACCCTTCCCCACACACTGAAACCCCTTCCCACACATTGAAACACCTTCCCCACACACTGAAACACCTTCCCCACACACTGAAACCCCTTCCCCACACACATAAACACCTTCCCCACGCAACAGAACACCTTCCTCACACACTGAAAGCCCTTCCGCACACACTGAAACATCTTCCACACACACTGAATCCCTTCCCCACACACTGAAACCCCTTCCCCACACACTGAAACAATTCCCCACACACTGAAACCCCTTCCCCACACACACTGAAACACCTTCCCCACACACTGAAACTCCTTCCCCACACACGGAAACCCCTTCCACACACAGTGAAACCCTTCCCCAAACACTGAAACCCCTTCTCCACACACTGAAACACATCCCCACACACTGAAACCCCTTCCCCACACACTGAAACACCTTCCCCACACACTGAAACCCCTTCCCCACACACTGAAACACCTTCCCCACACACTGAAACCCCTTCCGCGCACACTGAAACATCTTCCCCACACACTAAAAACCTTCCCCACACACTGAAACAGCTTCCCCACACACTGAAACACCTTCCCCAAACACATTGAAACCCCTTCTACACACGCTGAAACACCTTCCCCACACACTGAAACCCCTTCCGCATACAATGAAACCCATCCCCACACAATAAAACCCATCCCCACACACTGAAAACCATCCCCACACAATGTAACACCTTCCCCACACACTGAAACCCTTCCCGACACACTGCAACACATCCCCACACACTGAAACACATCCCCACACACTAAAACACCTTCCCCACACACTAAAACCCCTTCCCCACACACTGAAACACGTTCCCCACACACTGAAACACCTTCACCACACACAGAAATACCATCCCCCTACACTGAAACACCTTTCCCACAGACTGATACCCCTTCCCCACACACTGGAACCCTACCCCACACACTGAAACTCCTTCCCCAAACACTGAATCCCCTTCCCCACATACTGAAACAGCTTCCACACACACTGAAACCGCTTCCCCAAACACTGAAACACCTACCCCACACACTGAAACACCTTCCCCACACACTGAAACACCTTCCCCACACACTGAAACCCCTTCCGCACACACTGAAACACCTTCCCCACACACTGAAATCCTTCCCCACACACTGAAACCCCTTCCCCACACACTGAAACACTTCCCCACACATTGAAACACCGTCCCCACACACTGAAACACCTACCCCACAAACTGAAACCCCTTCCCCACACACTGAAACACCTTCCCCACGCAAACAAAACACCTTCCCACACGCTGAAACCCCTTCCGCACACACTGAAACACCATTCCCACACACTGTATCACCTTCCCCACACACTGAAACACCTTCCACTCTCACTGAAACGCATTCCCCGCACACTGCAACACATCACCACACACTGAAACACATTCCCACACGCTGAAACCCCTTCCCCACTCACTGTAACCCTTCCCAAAACACTGACACCCATTCACCACACACTGAAACACATTCCCCACACACTGAAACCCTTCCAAACACACTGAAACACATTCCCCACACACTGAAACCCCTTCCCCACACACTGAAACCCCTTCTGCAAACACTGAAACACCTTCCCCACACACTGATAACCCTTCCCCACACACTGAAACCCCTTCCGCACATTCTGAAACACCTTCCCCACACACTGAAACCCCTTCCGCACACACTGAAACCCCTTCCGCACACAGTGAAAACCTTCCCCACACACTGAAACACCTTCCCCACACACTGAAACCCCTTCCGCACACACTGAAACACCTTCCCCACACACTGAAACTCTTCCCCACACACTGAAACACCTTCCCCACACACTGAAACTCTTCCCCACATACTGAAACCCCTTCCCCACACACTGAAACACGTTACCCACGCACTGAAACCACTTCCCCACACACTGAAACCACATCCCCACACACTGAAACACCTTCCCCATACACTGAAACACCTTCCCCACACACTGAAACCCCTTCCCCACACACTGAAACCACTTCCCCACACACTGAAACACCTTCCCCATACACTGAAACACCTTCCCCACACACTGAAACACCTTCAACACACAGTGAAACCCTTCCCCAAACACTGAAACCCCTTCTCCACACACTGAAACACATCCCCACACACTGAAACCCCTTCCCCACATACTGAAACACCTTCCCCACACACTGAAACCCCTTCCCCACACACTGAAACACCTTCCCCACACACTGAAACCCCTTCCGCACACACTGAAACACTTCACCACACACTGAAACTCCTTCCCCAGACATTGGAAAACCTTCCCACACACTGAAACACCTTCCCCACAGACTGAAACCCCTTCCTCACACACTAAAACACCTTCCCCACACACTGAAACACCTTCGCCATACACTGAAATACCATCCCCACACACTCAACCACCTTTCCCACACACTGAAACCCCATCCCCAGACACTTAAACACCTTCCACACATACTGACACACCATCCCCACACCATGAAATACCATCCCCACACACTGGAACACCTATCCCACACACTGAAACCCCTTCCCCACACACTGGAACCCTACCCCATCCACTGAAACACCTTCCCCAAACACTGAAACCCCTTCCCCACACACTGTAACAGCTTCCCCACACACTGAAATCCCTTCCCCACACACTGAAACACCTTCCCCACACACTGGAACACCATCCCCACACACTGAAACCCCTTCCGCACACACTGAAACCCCTTCCCACACATTGAAACACCTTCCCCACACACTGAAACCCCTTCCACACACACTGAAGCACCTTCCCCACACACTGAAATCCTTCCCCACACACTGAAACCCCTTCCCGACACACTGAAACAACTTCCCCACGCAACAAAACACCTTTTCACACACAGAAACCCCTTCCGCACACACTGAAACGCCTTTGCCACACACTGAAACCCATCCCCACACACTGAAACACCTTCCCCACACACTGAAGCACTTCCCACACATTGTAGCACCTTCCCCACACACTGAAACACCTTCCACACACACTGAAACGCATTCCCCACACACTGCAACACATCACCACACACTGAAACCCCTTCCGCACACATTGAAACATCTTCCCCACACACTGTAACCCTTCCCCACACACTGAAACACATTCCCCACACACTGAAACCCTTCCCCACACACGGAAACCCCTACCCCACACACTAAAACACCTTCCCCACACACTGAAACAACTTCCCCACACACTGAAACACATCCCCACACACTGAAACACATCCCCACACACTAAAACACCTTCCCCACCCATACAAAACCCCTTCCCCACACACTGAAACACGTTCCCCACACACTGAAACACCTTCCCCACACACAGAAATACCATCCCCCCACACTGAAACACCTTTCCCACAGACTGAAACACCTTCCCCACACACTGGAACCCTACCCCACACACTGAAACACCTTCCCCAAACACTGAAACCCCTTCCCCACACACTGAAACAGCTTCCTCACACACTGAAACCGCTTCCCCAAACACTGAAACACCTACCCCACACATTGAAACACCTTCCCCACACACTGAAACACCATCCCCACACACTGAAACCCCTTCCGCACACACTGAAACCCCTTCCCACACACTGAAACACCTTCCCCACACACTGAAATCCTTCCCCACACACTGAAACCCCTTCCCGACACACTGAAACAACTTCCCCACGCAACAAAACACCTTTTCACACAGAAACCCCTTCCACACACACTGAAACGCCTTCGCCACACACTGAAAGACATCCCCACACACTGAAACACCTTCCCCACACACTGAAGCACTTCCCACACTTTGTAGCACCTTCCCCACACACTGAAACTCCTTCCACACACACTGAAACGCATTCCCCACACACTGCAACACATCACCACACACTGAAACCCCTTCCGCACACACTGAAACATCTTCCCCACACACTGTAACCCTTCCCCACACACTGAAACACATTCCCCACACACTGAAACCCTTCCCCACACACGGAAACCCCTACCCCACACACTGAAACACCTTCCCCACACACTGAAACAACTTCCCCACACACTGAAACCCCTTCCCCACAAATTGAAACATCTTCCCCATGCACTGAAACACCTTCCCCACACACTGAAACACCTTCCCCACACACTGAAACACTTCCCCCACACACTGAAACACCTTCCCCACACACAGAAATACCATCCCCACACACTGCAACGCCTTTGCCACACACTGGAACCCCTTCCCCACACACTGGAACCCAACCCCACACAATGAAACACCTTCCCCATAAAACTGAAACCCCTTCCCCACACACTGAAACAGCTTCCCCACACACTGAAAAAGCTTCCCCACACACAGAAACACCAACCCCACACACTGAAACACCTTCCCCACAGACTGAAACACCTTCCCCACACACTGAAACACCTTCCGCACACACTGAAACACATTCCCCACTCACTGAAACACTTCCCCACAAACTGAAACCCCTTCCCCACACATTGAAACACCTTCCCCACACACTGAAACACCTTCCCCACACACTGAAACCCCTTCCCCACACACATAAACACCTTCCCCACGCAACAGAACACCTTCCTCACACACTGAAAGCCCTTCCGCACACACTGAAACATCTTCCACACACACTGAATCCCTTCCCCACACACTGAAACCCCTTCCCCACACACTGAAACAATTCCCCACACACTGAAACCCCTTCCCCACACACACTGAAACACCTTCCCCACACACTGAAACTCCTTCCCCACACACGGAAACCCCTTCCACACACAGTGAAACCCTTCCCCAAACACTGAAACCCCTTCTCCACACACTGAAACACATCCCCACACACTGAAACCCCTTCCCCACACACTGAAACACCTTCCCCACACACTGAAACCCCTTCCCCACACACTGAAACACCTTCCCCACACACTGAAACCCCTTCCGCGCACACTGAAACATCTTCCCCACACACTAAAAACCTTCCCCACACACTGAAACAGCTTCCCCACACACTGAAACACCTTCCCCAAACACATTGAAACCCCTTCTACACACGCTGAAACACCTTCCCCACACACTGAAACCCCTTCCGCATACAATGAAACCCATCCCCACACAATAAAACCCATCCCCACACACTGAAAACCATCCCCACACAATGTAACACCTTCCCCACACACTGAAACCCTTCCCGACACACTGCAACACATCCCCACACACTGAAACACATCCCCACACACTAAAACACCTTCCCCACACACTAAAACCCCTTCCCCACACACTGAAACACGTTCCCCACACACTGAAACACCTTCACCACACACAGAAATACCATCCCCCTACACTGAAACACCTTTCCCACAGACTGATACCCCTTCCCCACACACTGGAACCCCACCCCACACACCGAAACTCCTTCCCCAAACACTGAATCCCCTTCCCCACATACTGAAACAGCTTCCACACACACTGAAACCGCTTCCCCAAACACTGAAACACCTACCCCACACACTGAAACACCTTCCCCACACACTGAAACACCTTCCCCACACACTGAAACCCCTTCCGCACACACTGAAACACCTTCCCCACACACTGAAATCCTTCCCCACACACTGAAACCCCTTCCCCACACACTGAAACACTTCCCCACACATTGAAACACCGTCCCCACACACTGAAACACCTACCCCACAAACTGAAACCCCTTCCCCACACACTGAAACACCTTCCCCACGCAAACAAAACACCTTCCCACACGCTGAAACCCCTTCCGCACACACTGAAACACCATTCCCACACACTGTATCACCTTCCCCACACACTGAAACACCTTCCACTCTCACTGAAACGCATTCCCCGCACACTGCAACACATCACCACACACTGAAACACATTCCCACACGCTGAAACCCCTTCCCCACTCACTGTAACCCTTCCCAAAACACTGACACCCATTCACCACACACTGAAACACATTCCCCATACACTGAAACCCTTCCAAACACACTGAAACACATTCCCCACACACTGAAACCCCTTCCCCACACACTGAAACCCCTTCTGCAAACACTGAAACACCTTCCCCACACACTGATAACCCTTCCCCACACACTGAAACCCCTTCCGCACATTCTGAAACACCTTCCCCACACACTGAAACCCCTTCCGCACACACTGAAACCCCTTCCGCACACAGTGAAAACCTTCCCCACACACTGAAACACCTTCCCCACACACTGAAACCCCTTCCGCACACACTGAAACACCTTCCCCACACACTGAAACTCTTCCCCACACACTGAAACACCTTCCCCACACACTGAAACTCTTCCCCACATACTGAAACCCCTTCCCCACACACTGAAACACGTTACCCACGCACTGAAACCACTTCCCCACACACTGAAACCACATCCCCACACACTGAAACACCTTCCCCATACACTGAAACACCTTCCCCACACACTGAAACCCCTTCCCCACACACTGAAACCACTTCCCCACACACTGAAACACCTTCCCCATACACTGAAACACCTTCCCCACACACTGAAACACCTTCAACACACAGTGAAACCCTTCCCCAAACACTGAAACCCCTTCTCCACACACTGAAACACATCCCCACACACTGAAACCCCTTCCCCACATACTGAAACACCTTCCCCACACACTGAAACCCCTTCCCCACACACTGAAACACCTTCCCCACACACTGAAACCCCTTCCGCACACACTGAAACACTTCACCACACACTGAAACTCCTTCCCCAGACACTGGAAAACCTTCCCACACACTGAAACACCTTCCCCACAGACTGAAACCCCTTCCTCACACACTAAAACACCTTCCCCACACACTGAAACACCTTCGCCATACACTGAAATACCATCCCCACACACTCAACCACCTTTCCCACACACTGAAACCCCATCCCCAGACACTTAAACACCTTCCACACATACTGACACACCATCCCCACACCATGAAATACCATCCCCACACACTGGAACACCTATCCCACACACTGAAACCCCTTCCCCACACACTGGAACCCTACCCCATCCACTGAAACACCTTCCCCAAACACTGAAACCCCTTCCCCACACACTGAAACAGCTTCCCCACACACTGAAATCCCTTCCCCACACACTGAAACACCTTCCCCACACACTGGAACACCTTCCCCACACACTGAAACACCTTCCCCACACACTGAAACCCCTTCCGCACACACTGAAACCCCTTCCGCACACAGTGAAAACCTTCCCCACACACTGAAACACCTTCCCCACACACTGAAACCCCTTCCGCACACACTGAAACACCTTCCCCACACACTGAAACTCTTCCCCACACACTGAAACACCTTCCCCACACACTGAAACTCTTCCACACATACTGAAACCCCTTCCCCACACACTGAAACACGTTACCCACACACTGAAACCACTTCCCCACACACTGAAACCACTTCCCCACACACTGAAACCCCTTCCCCATACACTGAAACACCTTCCCCACACACTGAAACACCTTCCCCACACACTGAAACCACTTCCCCACACACTGAAACACCTTCCCCATACACTGAAACACCTTCCCCACACACTGAAACACCTTCAACACACAGTGAAACCCTTCCCCAAACACTGAAACCCCTTCTCCACACACTGAAACACATCCCCACACACTGAAACCCCTTCCCCACATACTGAAACACCTTCCCCACACACTGAAACCCCTTCCCCACGAACTGAAACACCTTCCCCACACACTGAAACCCCTTCCGCACACACTGAAACACTTCCCCACACACTGAAACTCCTTCCCCAGACACTGGAAGACCTTCCCACACACAGAAACACCTTCCCCACAGACTGAAACCCCTTCCTCACACACTAAAACACCTTCCCCACACACTGAAACACCTTCGCCATACACTGAAATACCATCCCCACACACTCAACCACCTTTCCCACACACTGAAACCCCATCCCAAGACACTTAAACACCTTCCACACATACTGACACACCATCCCCACACCATGAAGTACCATCCCCACACACTGGAACACCTATCCCACACACTGAAACCCCTTCCTCACACACTGGAACCCTACCCCATCCACTGAAACACCTTCCCCAAACACTGAAACCCCTTCCCCACACACAGAAACAGCTTCCCCACACACTGAAATCCCTTCCCCACACACTGAAACACCTTCCCCACACACTGGAACACCTTCCCCACACACTGAAACACCTTCCCCACACACTGAAACCCCTTCCGCACACACTGAAACACCTTCCCCACACACTGAAACTCTTCCCCACACACTGAAACACCTTCCCCACAAACTGAAACTCTTCCCCACATACTGAAACCCCTTCCCCACACACTGAAACACCTTACCCACACACTGAAACCACTTCCCCACACACTGAAACCACTTCCCCACACACTGAAACACCTTCCCCATACACTGAAACACCTTCCCCACACACTGAAACCCCTTCCTCACGCACTGAAACACCTTCCCCACACACTTAAACCCTTCCCCACACACTGAAACACCTTCCCCACACACTGAAACACTTCCCCACTCACTGAAACACCTTCCCCAGACACTGGAAAACCTTCCCCACACACAGAAACCCCTTCCCCACACACTGAAACACCTTCCCCAAACACATTGAAACCCCTTCTACACACGCTGAAACACCTTCCCCACACACTGAAACCCCTTCCGCATACAATGAAACCCATCCCCACACAATAAAACCCATCCCCACACACTGAAAACCATCCCCACACAATGTAACACCTTCCCCACACACTGAAACCCTTTCCGACACACTGAAACACATCCCCACACACTGAAACACATCCCCACACACTAAAACACCTTCCCCACACACTAAAACCCCTTCCCCACACACTGAAACACGTTCCCCACACACTGAAACACCTTCACCACACACAGAAATACCATCCCCCCACACTGAAACAACTTTCCCACAGACTGATACCCCTTCCCCACACACTGGAACCCTACCCCACACACTGAAACGCCTTCCCCAAACACTGAATCCCCTTCCCCACATACTGAAACAGCTTCCACACACACTGAAACCGCTTCCCCAAACACTGAAACACCTACCCCACACACTGAAACACCTTCCCCACACACTGAAACACCTTCCCCACACACTGAAACCCCTTCCGCACACACTGAAACACCTTCCCCACACACTGAGATCCTTCCCCACACACTGAAACCCCTTCCCCACACACTGAAACACTTCCCCACACATTGAAACACCGTCCCCACACACTGAAACACCTACCCCACAAACTGAAACCCCTTCCCCACACACTGAAACACCTTCCCCACGCAACAAAACACCTTCCCACACGCTGAAACCCCTTCCGCACACACTGAAACACCTTCCACTCACACTGAAACGCATTCCCCGCACACTGCAACACATCACCACACACTGAAACACATTCCCACACGCTGAAACCCCTTCCCCACTCACTGTAACCCTTCCCAAAACACTGACACCCATTCACCACACACTGAAACACATTCCCCACACACTGAAACCCTTCCAAACACACTGAAACACATTCCCCACACACTGAAACCCCTTCCCCACACACTGAAACCCCTTCTGCACACACTGAAACACCTTCCCCACACACTGATAACCCTTCCCCACACACTGAAACCCCTTCCGCACATTCTGAAACACCTTCCCCACACACTGAAACCCCTTCCGCACACACTGAAACCCCTTCCGCACACAGTGAAAACCTTCCCCACACACTGAAACACCTTCCCCACACACTGAAAACCCTTCCGCACACACTGAAACACCTTCCCCACACACTGAAACTCTTCCCCACACACTGAAACACCTTCCCCAGACACTGAAACTCTTCCCCACATACTGAAACCCCTTCCCCACACACTGAAACACGTTACCCACACACTGAAACCACTTCCCCACACACTGAAACCACTTCCCCACACACTGAAACACCTTCCCCATACACTGAAACACCTTCCCCACACACTGAAACCCCTTCCTCACGCACTGAAACACCTTCCCCACACACTGAAACCCTTCCCCAGAAACTGGAAAACCTTCCCCACACACTGAAACCCCTTCCCCACACACTGAAACACCTTCCCCAAACACATTGAAACCCCTTCTACACACGCTGAAACACCTTCCCCACACACTGAAACCCCTTCCGCATACAATGAAACCCATCCCCACACAATAAAACCCATCCCCACACACTGAAAACCATCCCCACACAATGAAACACCTTCCCCACACACTGAAACCCTTCCCGACACACTGAAACACATCCCCACACACTGAAACACATCCCCACACACTAAAACACCTTCCCCACACACTAAAACCCCTTCCCCACACACTGAAACACGTTCCCCACACACTGAAACACCTTCACCACACACAGAAATACCATCCCCACACACTGAAACACCTTTCCCACAGACTGATACCCCTTCCCCACATACTGAAACCCCTTCCCCACACACTGAAACACCTTACCCACACACTGAAACCACTTCCCCACACACTGAAACCACTTCCCCACACACTGAAACACCTTCCCCAGACACTGAAACACCTTCCCCACACATTGAAACCCTTCCCCACACACTGAAACACCTTCCCCACACACTGAAACACTTCCCCACTCACTGAAACACCTTCCCCAGACACTGGAAAACCTTCCCACACACTAAAACCCCTTCCCCACACACTGAAACACGTTCCCCACACACTGAAACACCTTCACCACATACAGAAATACCATCCCCCCACACTGAAACACCTTTCCCACAGACTGATACCCCTTCCCCACACACTGGAACCCTACCCCACACACTGAAACACCTTCCCCAAACACTGAATCCCCTTCCCCACATACTGAAACAGCTTCCACACACACTGAAACCGCTTCCCCAAACACTGAAACACCTACCCCACACACTGAAACACCTTCCCCACACACTGAAACACCTTCCCCACACACTGAAACCCCTTCCGCACACACTGAAACACCTTCCCCACACACTGAAATCCTTCCCCACACACTGAAACCCCTTCCCCACACACTGAAACACTTCCCCACACATTGAAACACCGTCCCCACACACTGAAACACCTACCCAACAAACTGAAACCCCTTCCCCACACACTGAAACACCTTCCCCACGCAACAAAACACCTTCCCACACGCTGAAACCCCTTCCGCACACACTGAAACACCATTCCCACACACTGTATCACCTTCCCCACACACTGAAACACCTTCCACTCACACTGAAACGCATTCCCCGCACACTGCAACACATCACCACACACTGAAACACATTCCCACACGCTGAAACCCCTTCCCCACTCACTGTAACCCTTCCCAAAACACTGACACCCATTCACCACACACTGAAACACATTCCCCACACACTGAAACCCTTCCAAACACACTGAAACACATTCCCCACACACTGAAACCCCTTCCCCACAGACTGATACCCCTTCTGCACACACTGAAACACCGTCCCCACACACTGATAACCCTTCCCCACACACTGAAACCCCTTCCGCACATTCTGAAACACCTTCCCCACACACTGAAACCCCTTCCGCACACACTGAAACCCCTTCCGCACACAGTGAAAACCTTCCCCACACACTGAAACACCTTCCCCACACACTGAAACCCCTTCCGCACACACTGAAACACCTTCCCCACACACTGAAACTCTTCCCCACACACTGAAACACCTTCCCCACACACTGAAACTCTTCCCCACATACTGAAACCCCTTCCCCACACACTGAAACACGTTACCCACACACTGAAACCTCTTCCCCACACACTGAAACCACTTCCCCACACACTGAAACACCTTCCCCATACACTGAAACACCTTCCCCACACACTGAAACCCCTTCCTCACGCACTGAAACACCTTCCCCACACACTGAAACCCTTCCCCACACACTGAAACACCTTCCCCACAGACTGAAACACTTCCCCACTCACTGAAACACCTTCCCCAGACACTGGAAAACCTTCCCCACACACTGAAACCCCTTCCCCACACACTGAAACACCTTCCCCAAACACATTGAAACCCCTTCTACACACGCTGAAACACCTTCCCCACACACTGAAACCCCTTCCGCATACAATGAAACCCATCCCCACACAATAAAACCCATCCCCACACACTGAAAACCATCCCCACACAATGAAACACCTTCCCCACACACTGAAACACCTTTCCCACAGACTGATACCCCTTCCCCACACACTGGAACCCTACCCCACACACTGAAACACCTTCCCCAAACACTGAATCCCCTTCCCCACATACTGAAACAGCTTCCACACACACTGAAACCGCTTCCCCAAACACTGAAACACCTACCCCACACACTGAAACACCTTCCCCACACACTGAAACACCTTCCCCACACACTGAAACCCCTTCCGCACACACTGAAACACCTTCCCCACACACTGAAATCCTTCCCCACACACTGAAACCCCTTCCCCACACACTGAAACACTTCCCCACACATTGAAACACCGTCCCCACACACTGAAACACCTACCCAACAAACTGAAACACCTTCCCCATACACTGAAACACCTTCCCCACGCAACAAAACACCTTCCCACACGCTGAAACCCCTTCCGCACACACTGAAACACCTTCCCCACACACTGAAATCCTTCCCCACACACTGAAACCCCTTCCCCACACACTGAAACACTTCCCCACACATTGAAACACCGTCCCCACACACTGAAACACCTACCCAACAAACTGAAACACCTTCCCCATACACTGAAACCCCTTCCCCACTCACTGTAACCCTTCCCAAAACACTGACACCCATTCACCACACACTGAAACACATTCCCCACACACTGAAACCCTTCCAAACACACTGAAACACATTCCCCACACACTGAAACCCCTTCCCCACAGACTGATACCCCTTCTGCACACACTGAAACACCGTCCCCACACACTGATAACCCTTCCCCACACACTGAAACCCCTTCCGCACATTCTGAAACACCTTCCCCACACACTGAAACCCCTTCCGCACACACTGAAACCCCTTCCGCACACAGTGAAAACCTTCCCCACACACTGAAACACCTTCCCCACACACTGAAACCCCTTCCGCACACACTGAAACACCTTCCCCACACACTGAAACTCTTCCCCACACACTGAAACACCTTCCCCACACACTGAAACTCTTCCCCACATACTGAAACCCCTTCCCCACACACTGAAACACGTTACCCACACACTGAAACCTCTTCCCCACACACTGAAACCACTTCCCCACACACTGAAACACCTTCCCCATACACTGAAACACCTTCCCCACACACTGAAACCCCTTCCTCACGCACTGAAACACCTTCCCCACACACTGAAACCCTTCCCCACACACTGAAACACCTTCCCCACAGACTGAAACACTTCCCCACTCACTGAAACACCTTCCCCAGACACTGGAAAACCTTCCCCACACACTGAAACCCCTTCCCCACACACTGAAACACCTTCCCCAAACACATTGAAACCCCTTCTACACACGCTGAAACACCTTCCCCACACACTGAAACCCCTTCCGCATACAATGAAACCCATCCCCACACAATAAAACCCATCCCCACACACTGAAAACCATCCCCACACAATGAAACACCTTCCCCACACACTGAAACACCTTTCCCACAGACTGATACCCCTTCCCCACACACTGGAACCCTACCCCACACACTGAAACACCTTCCCCAAACACTGAATCCCCTTCCCCACATACTGAAACAGCTTCCACACACACTGAAACCGCTTCCCCAAACACTGAAACACCTACCCCACACACTGAAACACCTTCCCCACACACTGAAACACCTTCCCCACACACTGAAACCCCTTCCGCACACACTGAAACACCTTCCCCACACACTGAAATCCTTCCCCACACACTGAAACCCCTTCCCCACACACTGAAACACTTCCCCACACATTGAAACACCGTCCCCACACACTGAAACACCTACCCAACAAACTGAAACACCTTCCCCATACACTGAAACACCTTCCCCACGCAACAAAACACCTTCCCACACGCTGAAACCCCTTCCGCACACACTGAAACACCATTCCCACACACTGTATCACCTTCCCCACACACTGAAACACCTTCCACTCACACTGAAACGCATTCCCCGCACACTGCAACACATCACCACACACTGAAACACATTCCCACACGCTGAAACCCCTTCCCCACTCACTGTAACCCTTCCCAAAACACTGACACCCATTCACCACACACTGAAACACATTCCCCACACACTGAAACCCTTCCAAACACACTGAAACACATTCCCCACACACTGAAACCCCTTCCCCACACACTGAAACCCCTTCTGCACACACTGAAACACCGTCCCCACACACTGATAACCCTTCCCCACACACTGAAACCCCTTCCGCACATTCTGAAACACCTTCCCCACACACTGAAACCCCTTCCACACACACTGAAACCCCTTCCGCACACAGTGAAAACCTTCCCCACACACTGAAACACCTTCCCCACACACTGAAACCCCTTCCGCACACACTGAAACACCTTCTCCACACACTGAAACTCTTCCCCACACACTGAAACACCTTCCCCACACACTGAAACTCTTCCCCACATACTGAAACCCCTTCCCCACACACTGAAACACGTTACCCACACACTGAAACCACTTCCCCACACACTGAAACCACTTCCCCACACACTGAAACACCTTCCCCATACACTGAAACACCTTCCCCACACACTGAAACCCCTTCCTCACGCACTGAAACACCTTCCCCACACACTGAAACCCTTCCCCACACACTGAAACACCTTCCCCACACACTGAAACACTTCCCCACTCACTGAAACACCTTCCCCAGACACTGGAAAACCTTCCCCACACACTGAAACCCCTTCCCCACACACTGAAACACCTTCCCCAAACACATTGAAACCCCTTCTACACACGCTGAAACACCTTCCCCACACACTGAAACCCCTTCCGCATACAATGAAACCCATCCCCACACAATAAAACCCATCCCCACACACTGCAAACCATCCCCACACAATGAAACACCTTCCCCACACACTGAAACCCTTCCCGACACACTGAAACACATCCCCACACACTGAAACACATCCCCACACACTAAAACACCTTCCCCACACACTAAAACCCCTTCCCACACACTGAAACACGTTCCCCACACACTGAAACACCTTCACCACACACAGAAATACCATCCCCACACACTGAAACACCTTTCCCACAGACTGATACCCCTTCCCCACACACTGAAACCCCTTCCCCACACACTGAAACACCTTACCCACACACTGAAACCACTTCCCCACACACTGAAACCACTTCCCCACACACTGAAACACCTTCCCCAGACACTGAAACACCTTCCCCACACACTGAAACCCCTTCCTCACGCACTGAAACACCTTCCCCACACATTGAAACCCTTCCCCACACACTGAAACACCTTCCCCACACACTGAAACACTTCCCCACTCACTGAAACACCTTCCCCAGACACTGGAAAACCTTCCCCACACACTGAAACCCCTTCCCCACACACTGAAACACCTTCCCCAAACACATTGAAACCCCTTCTACACACGCTGAAACACCTTCCCCACACACTGAAACCCCTTCCGCATACAATGAAACCCATGCCCACACAATAAAACCCATCCCCACACACTGAAAACCATCCCCACACAATGAAACACCTTCCCCACACACTGAAACCTTTCCCGACACACTGAAACACATCCCCACACACTGAAACACATCCCCACACACTAAAACACCTTCCCCACACACTAAACCCCTTCCCCACACACTGAAACACGTTCCCCACACACTGAAACACCTTCACCACACACAGAAATACCATCCCCCCACACTGAAACACCTTTCCCACAGACTGATACCCCTTCCCCACACACTGGAACCCTACCCCACACACTGAAACACCTTCCCCAAACACTGAATCCCCTTCCCAACATACTGAAACAGCTTCCACACACACTGAAACCGCTTCCCCAAACACTGAAACACCTACCCCTCACACTGAAACACCTTCCCCACACACTGAAACACCTTCCCCACACACTGAAACCCCTTCCGCACACACTGAAACACCTTCCCCACACACTGAAATCCTTCCCCACACACTGAAACACCTTCCACTCACACTGAAACTCTTCCCCACACACTGAAACACCTTCCCCACACACTGAAACTCTTCCCCACATACTGAAACCCCTTCCCCACACACTGAAACACCTTACCCACACACTGAAACCACTTCCCCACACACTGAAACCACTTCCCCACACACTGAAACACCTTCCCCAGACACTGAAACACCTTCCCCACACACTGAAACCCCTTCCTCACGCACTGAAACACCTTCACCACACACTGAAACCCCTCCCCACACACTGAAACACCATCCCCACACACTGAAACACTTCCCCACTCACTGAAACACCTTCCCCAGACACTGGAAAACCTTCCCCACACAATGAAACCCCTTCCCCACACACTGAAACACCTTCCCCAAACACATTGAAACCCCTTCTACAAACGCTGAAACACCTTCCCCACACAGTGAAACCCCTTCCGCATACAATGAAACCCATCCCCACACAATAAAACCCATCCCCACACACTGAAAACCATCCCCACACAATGAAACACCTTCCCCACACACTGAAACCCTTGCCGACACACTGAAACACATCCCCACACACTGAAACACATCCCCACACACTAAAACACCTTCCCCACACACTAAAACCCCTTCCGCACACACTGAAACACGTTCCCCACACACTGAAACACCTTCACCACACACAGAAATACCATCCCCCCTCACTGAAACACCTTTCCCACAGACTGATACCCCTTCCCCACACACTGGAACCCTACCCCACACACGGAAACACCTTCCCCAAACACTGAATCCCCTTCCCCACATACTGAAACAGCTTCCACACACACTGAAACAGCTTCCCCAAACACTGAAACACCTACCCCACACACTGAAACACCTTCCCCACACACTGAAACACATTCCCCACACACTGAAACCCCTTCCACACACACTGAAACACCTTCCCCACACACTGAAATCCTTCCCCACACACTGAAACCCCTTCCCCACACACTGAAACAATTCCCCACACATTGAAACACCGTCCCCACACACTGAAACACCTACCCCACAAACTGAAACCCCTTCCCCACACACTGAAACACCTTCCCCACGCAACAAAACACCTTCCCACACGCTGAAACCCCTTCCGCTCACACTGAAACACCTTTCCCACACACTGTAGCACCTTCCCCACACACTGAAACACCTTCCACTCACACTGAAACGCATTCCCCGCACACTGCAACACATCACCACACACTGAAACACATTCCCACACGCTGAAACCCCTTCCCCACTCACTGTAACCCTTCCCAAAACACTGACACCCATTCACCACACACTGAAACACATTCCCCACACACTGAAACCCTTCCAAACACACTGAAACACATTCCCCACACACTGAAACCCCTTCCCCACACACTGAAACCCCTTCTGCACACACTGAAACACCTTCCCCACACACTGATAACCCTTCCCCACACACTGAAACCCCTTCCGCACATTCTGAAACACCTTCCCCACACACTGAAACCCCTTCCGCACACACTGAAACCCCTTCCGCACACAGTGAAAACCTTCCCCACACACTGAAACACCTTCCCCACACACTGAAACACATCCCCACACACTTAAACCCCCTCCCTAAAGAATGAAACAAATCCCCACACACAGAAACCCCTTCCCCACACACACTGAAACACCTTCCTCACACACTGAAACTCCTTCCCCACACACTGAAACCCTTTCCGCACACAGTGAAACCCTTCCCCACACACAGAAATACCTTCCCCACACCCTGAAACACATTCCCACACACTGAAAACCCTTCCCCACACACTCAAACACCTTCTCCACCCACTGAAACACCTTCCCCACACACTGAAACACCTTCCCCACACACTGAAACCCCTTCTGCACACACTGAATTATCTTCCTCACTCACTGAAAACCTTCCCCACACACTGAAACCCCTTCCCCACACACTGAAACAACTTCCCCACAGACTGAAACCCCTTCCCCGCAGACTGAAACACCTTCCCCACACACTGAAACACTTCCCCACACACTGAAACACCTTCCCCACACACAGAAACTCTTCCCCACACACTGAAACCCCTTCCCCACACACTGAAACACCTTCCCCACACACTGAAACAACTTCCCCACACACTGAAACCCCTTCCCCACACACTGAAACACCTTCCCCATACACTGAAACACCTTCCCCACACACTGAAACCACTTCCGCACGCACTGAAACACCTTCCCCACACACTGAAACCCTTCCCCAAACACTGAAACACCTACCCCACACACTGAAAAACTTCCCCACTCACTGAAACACCTTCCCCAGACACTGGAAACCCTTCCACACACAGTGAAACACTTTCCCCACACACTGAAACCCCTTCCGCATACAATGAAACCCATCCCCACACACTGAAAACCATCCCCACACAATGAAACACCTTCCCCACACACCGAAACCATTCCCGACACACTGAAACACATTCCCACACACTGAAACACAACCCCACACACTAAAACACCTTCCCCACACACTAAAACCCCTTCCCCACACACTGAAACACGTTCCCCACACACTGAAACACCTTCCCCACACACAGAAATACCATCCCCCCACACTGAAACACCTTTCCCACAGACTGAAACCCCTTCCCCACACCCTGGAACCCTACCCCACACACTGAAACACCTTCCCCAAACACTGAAACCCCTTCCCCACACACGGAAACAGCTTCCTCACACACTGAAACCCCTTCCGCACACACTGAAACCCCTTCCCACACATTGAAACACCTTCCCCACACACTGAAACACCTTCCCCACACACTGAAACCCCTTCCCCACACACTGCAACCATTCCCCAAACTGAAACACATTCACCACACACTGAAACGCAATCCCCACACACTGAAACCCTTCCAAACACACAGAATCACAAATCCCACACACTGAAACCCCTTCCCCACACACTGAAACGCCTTCCCCACACACTGAAACAGCTTCCCCACACACTGAAACCACTTCCGCATACAATGCAACTCATCCCCAAACACTGAAACCCATCGCCACACACTGAAACCCATTCCCACACACTGAAACACCTTCCCCAGACACTGAAACCCTTCCCCACACACTGAAACACATCTCCACAAACTGATACACATCCCCACACACTGAGACACCTTCCCCACATACTGAAACCCCTTCCTCACACACTAAAACACCTTCCCCACACACTGAAACATCTTCGCCATACACTGAAATACCATCCCCACACACTGAAACACCTTCCCCACACACTGAAACCCCTTCTGCACACACTGAATTATCTTCCTCACTCACTGAAAACCTTCCCCACACACTGAAACCCCTTCCCCACACACTGAAACAACTTCCCCACAGACTGAAACCCCTTCCGCACACACTGAAACACCTTCCCCACACACTGAAACAATTCCCCACACACTGAAACACCTTCCCCACACATTGAAACTCTTCCCCACACACTGAAACCCCTTCCCCACACACTGAAACAACTTCCCCACACACTGAAACAACTTCCCCACACACTGAAACCCCTTCGCCACACACTGAAACACCTTCCCCATACACTGAAACACATTCCCCACACACTGAAACCCCTTCCGCACGCACTGAAACACCTTCCCCACACACTGAAACCCTTCCCCAATCACTGAAACACCTACCCCACACACTGAAACACTTCCCCACTCACTGAAACACCTTCCCCAGACACTGGAAACCCTTCCCCACACACTGAAACCCCTTCCCCACACACTGAAACACCTTCCCACACACTGAAACCCCTTCCACACACAGTGAAACACTTTCCCCACACACTGAAACCCCTTCCGCATACAATGAAACCCATCCCCACACACTAAAACACCTTTCCGACAGACTGAAACCCCTTCCCCACACACTGAAACCCTACCCCACACACTGAAACACTTTCCCCAAACACTGAAACCCCTTCACCACACACGGAAACACTTCCTCACACACTGAAACCGCTTCCCCAAACACTGAAACACCTTCCCCAGACACTGAATCACCTTCCCCACACACTGAAACACCTTCCCCACACACTGAAACCCCTTCCGCACACACTGAAACCCCTTCCCACACATTGAAACACCTTCCCCACACACTGAAACACCTTCCCCACACACTGCAACCATTCCCCATACACTGAAACCCATTCACCACACACTGAAACGCAATCCCCACACACTGAAACCCTTCCAAACACACAGAATCACAATTCCCACACACTGAAACCCCTTCCCCACACATTGAAACGCCTTCCCCACACACTGAAACACCTTCCCCACACACTGAAACCACTTCCGCATACAATGCAACTCATCCCCAAACACTGAAACCCATCGCCACACACTGAAACCCATTCCCACACACTGAAACACCTTCCCCACACACTGAAACCCTTCCCCACACACTGAAACACATCTCCACAAACTGATACACTTCCCCAAACACTGAAACACCTACCCCACACACTGAAACACTTCCCCACTCACTGAAACACCTTCCCAAGACACTGGAAACCCTTCTCCACAGACTGAAACCCCTTCCCCACACACTGAAACACCTTCCCCACACACTGAAACCCCTTCCACACACAGTGAAACACTTTCCCCACACACTGAAACCCCTTCCGCATACAATGAAACCCATCCCCACACAATAAAACCCATCCCCACACACTGAAAACCATCCCCACACAATGAAACACCTTCCCCACACACCGAAACCCTTCCCGACACACTGAAACACATCCCCACACACTGAAACACATCCCCACACACTAAAACACCTTCCCCACACACTAAAACCCCTTCCCCACACACTGAAACACGTTCCCCACACACTGAAACACCTTCCCCACACACAGAAATACCATCCCCCCACACTAAAACACCTTTCCGACAGACTGAAACACCTTCCCCACACACTGGAACCCTACCCCACACACTGAAACACCTTCCCCAAACACTGAAACCCCTTCCCCACACACGGAAACAGCTTCCTCACACACTGAAACCGCTTCCCCAAACACTGAAACACCTACCCCAGACACTGAAACACCTTCCCCACACACTGAAACACCTTCCCCACACACTGAAACCCCTTCCGCACACACTGAAACCCCTTCCCACACATTGAAACACCTTCCCCACACACTGAAACACCTTCCCCACACACTGAAACCCCTTCCCCACACACTGCAACCATTCCCCATACACTGAAACCCATTCACCACACACTGAAACGCAATCCCCACACACTGAAACCCTTCCAAACACACAGAATCACAATTCCCACACACTGAAACCCCTTCCCCACACATTGAAACGCCTTCCCCACACACTGAAACACCTTCCCCACACACTGAAACCACTTCCGCATACAATGCAACTCATCCCCAAACACTGAAACCCATCGCCACACACTGAAACCCATTCCCACACACTGAAACACCATCCCCACACACTGAAACCCTTCCCCACACACTGAAACACATCTCCACAAACTGATACACTTCCCCAAACACTGAAACACCTACCCCACACACTGAAACACTTCCCCACTCACTGAAACACCTTCCCCAGACACTGGAAACCCTTCCCCACACACTGAAACCCCTTCCCCACACACTGAAACACCTTCCCCACACACTGAAACCCCTTCCACACACAGTGAAACACTTTCCCCACACACTGAAACCCCTTCCGCATACAATGAAACCCATCCCCACACAATAAAACCCATCCCCACACACTGAAAACCATCCCCACACAATGAAACACCTTCCCCACACACCGAAACCCTTCCCGACACACTGAAACACATCCCCACACACTGAAACACATCCCCACACACTAAAACACCTTCCCCACACACTAAAACCCCTTCCCCACACACTGAAACACGTTCCCCACACACTGAAACACCTTCCCCACACACAGAAATACCATCCCCCCACACTGAAACACCTTCCCCAAACACTGAAACCCCTTCCCCACACACTGAAACCGCTTCCCCAAACACTGAAACACCTACCCCAGACACTGAAACACCTTCCCCACACACTGAAACACCTTCCCCACACACTGAAACCCCTTCCGCACACACTGAAACCCCTTCCCACACATTGAAACACCTTCCCCACACACTGAAACACCTTCCCCACACACTGAAACCCCTTCCCCACACACTGCAACCATTCCCCAAACTGAAACACATTCACCACACACTGAAACGCAATCCCCACACACTGAAACCCTTCCAAACACACAGAATCACAATTCCCACACACTGAAACCCCTTCCCCACACACTGAAACGCCTTCCCCACACACTGAAACACCTTTCCCACACACTGAAACCACTTCCGCATACAATGCAACTCATCACCAAACACTGAAACCCATCGCCACACACTGAAACCCATTCCCACAAACTGAAACACCTTCCCCACACACTGAAACCCTTCCCCACACACTGAAACACATCTCCACAAACTGATACACATCCCCACACACTGAAACACCTTCCCCACATACTGAAACCCCTTCCTCACACACTAAAACACATTCCCCACACACTGAAACACCTTCGCCATACACTGAAATACCATCCCCACACACTGAAACACCTTCCCCACACACTGAAACCCCTTCTGCACACACTGAATTATCTTCCTCACTCACTGAAAACCTTCCCCACACACTGAAACCCCTTCCCCACACACTGAAACAACTTCCCCACAGACTGAAACCACTTCCGCACACACTGAAACACCTTCCCCACACACTGAAACACTTCCCCACACACTGAAACACCTTCCCCACACACTGAAACTCTTCCCCACACACTGAAACCCCTTCCCCACACACTGAAACACCTTCCCCACACACTGAAACAACTTCCCCACAAACTGAAACCCCTTCGCCACACACTGAAACACCTTCCCCATACACTGAAACACCTTCCCCACACACTGAAACCCCTTCCGCACGCACTGAAACACCTTCCCCACACACTGAAACCCTTCCCCAAACACTGAAACACCTACCCCACACACTGAAACACTTCCCCACTCACTGAAACACCTTCCCCAGACACTGGAAACCCTTCCCCACACACTGAAACCCCTTCCCCACACACTGAAACACCTTCCCCACACACTGAAACCCCTTCCACACACAGTGAAACACTTTCCCCACACACTGAAACCCCTTCCGCATACAATGAAACCCATCCCCACACAATAAAACCCATCCCCACACACTGAAAACCATCCCCACACAATGAAACACCTTCCCCACACACCTAATCCCTTCCCGACACACTGAAACACATCCCCACACACTGAAACACATCCCCACACACTAAAACACCTTCCCCACACACTAAAACCCCTTCCCCACACACTGAAACACGTTCCCCACACACTGAAACACCTTCCCCACACACAGAAATACCATCCCCCCACACTAAAACACCTTTCCGACAAACTGAAACCCCTTCCCCACACACTGGAACCCTACCCCACACACTGAAGCACCTTCCCCAAACACTGACACCTCCTTCCCCACACACGGAAACAGCTTCCTCACACACTGAAACCGCTTCCCCAAACACTGAAACACCTTCCCCAGACACTGAAACACCTTCCCCACACACTGAAACACCTTCCCCACACACTGAAACCCCTTCCGCACACACTGAAACCCCTTCCCACACATTGAAACACCTTCCCCACACACTGAAACACCTTCCCCACACACTGAAACCCCTTCCCCACACACTGCAACCATTCCCCAAACACTGAAACCCATTCACCACACACTGAAACGCAATCCCCACACACTGAAACCCTTCCAAACACACAGAATCACAATTCCCACACCCTGAAACCCCTTCCCCGCACATTGCAACGCCTTCCCCACACACTGAAACACCTTCCCCACACACTGAAACCACTTCCGCATACAATGCAACTCATCCCCAAACACTGAAACCCATCGCCACACACTGAAACCCATTCCCACACACTGAAACACCTTCCCCAGACACTGAAACCCTTCCCCACACACTGAAACACATCTCCACAAACTGATAAACATCCCCACACACTGAAACACCTTCCCCACACACTGAAACCCCTTCCTCACACACTAAAACACCTTCCCCACACACTGAAACACCTTCGCCATACACTGAAATACCATCCCCACACACTGAACCACCTTTCCCAGACACTGAAGCCCCATCCCCACACACTGAAACACTTCCCCACTCACTGAAACACCTTCCCCAGACACTGGAAACCCTTCCCCACACACTGAAACCCCTTCCCCACACACTGAAACACCTTCCCCACACACTGAAACCCCTTCCACACACAGTGAAACACTTTCCCCACACACTGAAACCCCTTCCGCATACAATGAAACCCATCCCCACACAATAAAACCCATCCCCACACACTGAAAACCATCCCCACACAATGAAACACCTTCCCCACACACCTAATCCCTTCCCGACACACTGAAACACATCCCCACACACTGAAACACATCCCCACACACTAAAACACCTTCCCCACACACTAAAACCCCTTCCCCACACACTGAAACACGTTCCCCACACACTGAAACACCTTCCCCACACACAGAAATACCATCCCCCCACACTAAAACACCTTTCCGACAAACTGAAACCCCTTCCCCACACACTGGAACCCTACCCCACACACTGAAGCACCTTCCCCAAACACTGACACCCCTTCCCCACACACGGAAACAGCTTCCTCACACACTGAAACCGCTTCCCCAAACACTGAAACACCTTCCCCAGACACTGAAACACCTTCCCCACACACTGAAACACCTTCCCCACACACTGAAACCCCTTCCGCACACACTGAAACCCCTTCCCACACATTGAAACACCTTCCCCACACACTGAAACACCTTCCCCACACACTGAAACCCCTTCCCCACACACTGCAACCATTCCCCAAACACTGAAACCCATTCACCACACACTGAAACGCAATCCCCACACACTGAAACCCTTCCAAACACACAGAATCACAATTCCCACACCCTGAAACCCCTTCCCCGCACATTGCAACGCCTTCCCCACACACTGAAACACCTTCCCCACACACTGAAACCACTTCCGCATACAATGCAACTCATCCCCAAACTCTAAAACCCATCGCCACACACTGAAACCCATTCCCACACACTGAAACACCTTCCCCAGACACTGAAACCCTTCCCCACACACTGAAACACATCACCACAAACTGATAAACATCCCCACACACTGAAACACCTTCCCCACACACTGAAACCCCTTCCTCACACACTAAAACACCTTCCCCACACACTGAAACACCTTCGCCATACACTGAAATACCATCCCCACACACTGAACCACCTTTCCCAGACACTGAAACCCCATCCCCAGACACTTAAACACCTTCCACACATACTGCAACACCTTCCCCACACCATGAAATACCATCCAAACACACTGGAACACCTATCCCACACACTGAAACCCCTTCCCCACACACTGGAACCCTATCCCAACCACTGAAACACCTTCCCCAAACACTGAAACCCCTTAGCCACACACTGAAACAGCTTCCCCACACACTGAAATCCCTTCCCCACACACTGAAACACCTTCCCCACACACTGAAACACCTTCCCCACACACTGAAACCCCTTCCGCACACACTGAAACACCTTCCCCACACACTGAAACTCTTCCCCACACACTGAAACACCTTCCCCACACACGGAAACTCTTCCCCACACAGTGAAACCACTTCCCCACACACTGAAACCCGTTCCCCACACACTGAAACACCTTCCCCATACACTGAAACACCTTCCCCACACACTGAAACCCCTTCCGCACGCACTGAAACACCTTCCCCACACGCTGAAACCCTTCCCCACACACTGAAACACCTTCCCCACACACTGAAACACTTCCCCACTCACTGAAACACCTTCCCCAGACACTGGAAACCCTTCCCCGCAAACTGAAACCCCTTCCCCACACACTGAAACACCTACCCCACACACTGAAACCCCTTCCACATACACTGAAACACCTTCCCCACACACTGAAACACCTTCCCCACACACTGAAACAACTTCCCCACAAACTGAAACCCCTTCGCCACACACTGAAACACCTTCCCCACACACTGAAACCCTTCCCCACACACTGAAACACATCTCCACAAACTGATACACTTCCCCAAACACTGAAACACCTACCCCACACACTGAAACACTTCCCCACTCACTGAAACACCTTCCCAAGACACTGGAAACCCTTCTCCACAGACTGAAACCCCTTCCCCACACACTGAAACACCTTCCCCACACACTGAAACCCCTTCCACACACAGTGAAACACTTTCCCCACACACTGAAACCCCTTCCGCATACAATGAAACCCATCCCCACACAATAAAACCCATCCCCACACACTGAAAACCATCCCCACACAATGAAACACCTTCCCCACACACCGAAACCCTTCCCGACACACTGAAACACATCCCCACACACTGAAACACATCCCCACACACTAAAACACCTTCCCCACACACTAAAACCCCTTCCCCACACACTGAAACACGTTCCCCACACACTGAAACACCTTCCCCACACACAGAAATACCATCCCCCCACACTAAAACACCTTTCCGACAGACTGAAACCCCTTCCCCACACACTGGAACCCTACCCCACACACTGAAACACCTTCCCCAAACACTGAAACCCCTTCCCCACACACGGAAACAGCTTCCTCACACACTGAAACCGCTTCCCCAAACACTGAAACACCTACCCCAGACACTGAAACACCTTCCCCACACACTGAAACACCTTCCCCACACACTGAAACCCCTTCCGCACACACTGAAACCCCTTCCCACACATTGAAACACCTTCCCCACACACTGAAACACCTTCCCCACACACTGAAACCCCTTCCCCACACACTGCAACCATTCCCCATACACTGAAACCCATTCACCACACACTGAAACGCAATCCCCACACACTGAAACCCTTCCAAACACACAGAATCACAATTCCCACACACTGAAACCCCTTCCCCACACATTGAAACGCCTTCCCCACACACTGAAACACCTTCCCCACACACTGAAACCACTTCCGCATACAATGCAACTCATCCCCAAACACTGAAACCCATCGCCACACACTGAAACCCATTCCCACACACTGAAACACCATCCCCACACACTGAAACCCTTCCCCACACACTGAAACACATCTCCACAAACTGATACACTTCCCCAAACACTGAAACACCTACCCCACACACTGAAACACTTCCCCACTCACTGAAACACCTTCCCCAGACACTGGAAACCCTTCCCCACACACTGAAACCCCTTCCCCACACACTGAAACACCTTCCCCACACACTGAAACCCCTTCCACACACAGTGAAACACTTTCCCCACACACTGAAACCCCTTCCGCATACAATGAAACCCATCCCCACACAATAAAACCCATCCCCACACACTGAAAACCATCCCCACACAATGAAACACCTTCCCCACACACCGAAACCCTTCCCGACACACTGAAACACATCCCCACACACTGAAACACATCCCCACACACTAAAACACCTTCCCCACACATACAAAACCCCTTCCCCACACACTGAAACACGTTCCCCACACACTGAAACACCTTCCCCACACACAGAAATACCATCCCCCCACACTGAAACACATTTCCCACAGACTGAAACCTCTTCTCCACACACTGGAACCCTACCCCACACACTGAAACACCTTCCCCAAACACTGAAACCCCTTCCCCACACACTGAAACAGCTTCCTCACACACTGAAACCACTTCCCCAAACACTGAAACACCTACCCCACACACTGAAACACCTTCCCCACACACTGAAACAGCATCCCCACACACTGAAACCCCTTCCGCACACACTGAAACCCCTTCCCACACATTGAAACACCTTCCCCACACACTGAAACCCCTTCCGCACACACTGAAACATCTTCCCCACACACTGAAATCCTTCCCCACACACTGAAACCCCTTCCCGACACACTGAAACAACTTCCCCGCGCAACAAAACACCTTCCCCACACGCAGAAACCCCTTCTGCACACACTGAAACGCCTTCGCCACACACTGAAACCCATCCCCACACACTGAAACACCTTCCCCACACACTGAAGCACTTCCCACACATTGTAGCACCTTCCCCACACACTGAAACACCTTCTACACACACTGAAACGCATTCCCCACACACTGCAACACATCACCACACACTGAAACCCCTTCCGCACACACGGAAACATCTTCCCCACACACTGTAACCCTTCCCCACACACTGAAACACATTCCCCACACACTGAAACCCTTCCCCACACACGGAAACCCCTACCCCACACACTGAAACACCTTCCCCACACACTGAAACAACTTCCCCACACACTGAAACCCCTTCCCCACAAACTGAAACATCTTCCCCATGCACTGAAACACCTTCCCCACACACTGAAACACCTTCCCCACACACTGAAACACTTTCCCCACACACTGAAACACCTTCCCCACACACAGAAATACCATCCCCACACACTGCAACGCCTTTGCCACACACTGGAACCCCTTCCCCACACACTGGAACCCAACCCCACACAATGAAACACCTTCCCCATAAAACTGAAACCCCTTCCCCACACACTGAAACAGCTTCCACACTCACTGAAAACGCTTCCCCAAACACAGAAACAACAACCCCACACACTGAAACACCTTCCCCACAGACTGAAACAACTTCCCCACACACTGAAACCCCTTCCGCACACACTGAAGCACTTTCCCCACTCACTGAAACACTTCCCCACACACTGAAACCCCTTCCCCACACACTGAAACCCTTCCCCACACACTGAAACCCCTTCCCACACATTGAAACACCTTCCCCACACACTGAAACACCTTCCCCACACACTGAAACTCCTTCCCCACACACAGAAACACCTTCCCCACGCAACAAAACACCTTCCTCACACACTGAAACCCCTTCCGCACACACTGAAACACCTTCCACACACACTGAAATCCTTCCCCACACACTGAAACCCCGTCCCCACACACTGAAACAATTCGCCACACACTGAATCCCCTTCCCCACACACACTGAAACACCTTCCCCACACACTGAAACTCCTTCCCCACACACGGAAACCCCTTCCACACACAGTGAAACCCTTCCCCAAACACTGAAACCCCTTCTCCACACACTGAAACACATCCCCACACACGGAAACCCCTTCCCCACACACTGAAACACCTTCCCCACACACGGAAACCCCTTCCCCACACACTGAAACACCTTCCCCACACACTGAAACCACTTCCCCACACACTGAAACATCACCCCCACACACTAAAAACCTTCCCCACACACTGAAACACCTTCCCCACACACTGAAACACCTTCCCCACACACTGAAACACTTCCCCACACACTGAAACTCCTTCCCCAGACACTGGAAAACCTTCCCACACACTGAAACACCTTCCCCACAGACTGAAACCCCTTCCTCACACACTAAAACACCTTCCCCACACACTGAAACACCTTCGCGATACACAGAAATACCATCCCCACACACTCAACCACCTTTCCCACACACTGAATCCCCATCCCCAGACACTTACACACCTTCCACACATACTGAAACACCATCCCCACACCATGAAATACCATCCCCACACACTGGAACACCTATCCCACACACTGAAACCCCTTCCCCACACACTGGAACCCTACCCCATCCACTGAAACACCTTCCCCAAATACTGAAACCCCTTCCCCACACACTGAAACAGCTTCCCCACACACTGAAATCCCTTCCCCACACACTGAAACACCTTCCCCACACACTGGAACACCTTCCCCACACACTGAAACACCTTCCCCACACACTGAAACCCCTTCCGCACACACTGAAACACCTTCCCCACACACTGAAACTCTTCCCCACACACTGAAACACCATCCCCACACACTGAAACTCTTCCCCACACACTGAAACCCCTTCCCCACACACTGAAACACCTTACCCACTCACTGAAACAACTTCCCCACACACTGAAACCACTTCCCCACACACTGAAACACCTTCCCCATACACTGAAACACCTTCCCCACACACTGAAACCCCTTCCTCACGCACTGAAACACCTTCCCCACACACTGAAACCCTTCCCCACACACTGAAACACCTTCCCAACACACTGAAACACTTCCCCACTCACTGAAACACCTTCCCCAGACACTGGAAAACCTTCCCCACACACTGATAACCCTTCCCCACACACTGAAACCCCTTCCGCACATTCTGAAACACCTTCCCCACACACTTAAACCCCTTCCCTAAAGAATGAAACAAATCCCCACACACAGAAACCCCTTCCCCACACACACTGAAACACCTTCCTCACACACTGAAACTCCTTCCCCACACACTGAAACCCCTTCCGCACACAGTGAAAACCTTCCCCACACACTGAAACACCGTACACACACACTGAAACACATCCCCACACACTTAAACCCCTTCCCTAAAGAATGAAACAAATCCCCACACACTGAAACCCCTTCCGCACACAGTGAAACCCTTCCCCACACACAGAAATACCTTCCCCACACCCTGAAACACATTCCCACACACTGAAAACCCTTCCCCACACACTCAAACACCTTCTCCACCCACTGAAACACCTTCCCCACACACTGAAACACCTTCCCCACACACTGAAACCCCTTCTGCACACACTGAAACCCCTTCCCCACACACTGAAACCCCTTCTGCACACACTGAAACACTTCCCCACACACTGATAACCCTTCCCCACACACTGAAACCCCTTCCGCACATTCTGAAACACCTTCCCCACACACTGAAACCCCTTCCGCACACACTGAAACCCCTTCCGCATACAGTGAAAACCTTCCCCACACACTGAAGCCCCTTCCCCACACACTGAAACACATCCCCACACACTTAAACCCCTTCCCTAAAGAATGAAACAAATCCCCACACACAGAAACCCCTTCCCCACACACACTGAAACACCTTCCTCACACACTGAAACTCCTTCCCCACACACTGAAACCCCTTCCGCACACAGTGAAACCCTTCCCCACACACAGAAATACCTTCCCCACACCCTGAAACACATTCCCACACACTGAAAACCCTTCCCCACACACTCAAACACCTTCTCCACCCACTGAAACACCTTCCCCACACACTGAAACACCTTCCCCATACACTGAAACCCCTTCTGCACACACTGAATTATCTTCCTCACTCACTGAAAACCTTCCCCACACACTGAAACCCCTTCCCCACACACTGCAACAACTTCGCACACACTGAAACAACTTCCCCACACACTGAAACCCCTTCCCCACACACTGAAACACCTTCCCCATACACTGAAACACCTTCCCCACACACTGAAACTCCTTCCGCACACACTGAAACACCTTCCCCACACACCGAAACCCTTCCCCACACACTGAAACACCTTCCCCACACACTGAAACACTTCCCCACACACTGAAACTCCTTCCCCACACACTGGAAACCCTTCCCCACACACTGAAAACCCTTCCCCACACTCTGAAACACCTTCCCTACACACTGAAAGCCCTTCCCCACCCACCTTTACACCTTCCGCATACAATGCAACTCATCCCCAAACACTGCAAACCATCCCCACACACTGAAACCCCTTCCCCACACACTGGAACCCTACCCCACACTATGAAACACCTTCCCCACACACTGAAATCCCTTCCGCACACACTGAAACAACTTCCCCACACACTGAAACTCTTCCCCACACACTGAAACTCTTCCCCACACACTGAAAACGCTTCCCCACACACAGAAACACCAACCCCACACACTGAAACACCTTCCCCACAGACTGAAACACCTTCCCCACACACTGAAAACCCTTCCGCACACACTGAAGCACCTTCCCCACTCACTGAAACACTTCCCCACACACTGAAACCCCTTCCGCACACACTGAAACAGCTTCCCCACACACCGAAACCCTTCCCCACACACTGAAACACCTTCCCCACACACTGAAACACATCCCCACACACTGAAACTCCTTCCCCACACACTGAAAACCCTTCCCCACACACTGAAAACCCTTCCCCACACTCTGAAACACCTTCCCCACACACTGAAACCCCTTCTCCACACACCTTTACACCTTCCGCATACAATGCAACTCATCCCCACACACTGCAAACCATCCCCACACACTGAAACCCCTTCCCCACACACTGGAACCCTACCCCAAACTATGAAACACCTTCCTCACACACTGAAATCCCTTCCGCACACACTGAAACACCTTCCCCACACACTGAAACTCTTCCCCACACACTGAAACTCTTCCCCACACACTGAAAACGCTTCCGCACACACAGAAACACCAACCCCACACACTGAAACACCTTCCCCACAGACTGAAACACCTTCCCCACACACTGAAACCCCTTCCGCACACACTGAAGCACCTTCCCCACTCACTGAAACACTTCCCCACACACTGAAACCCCTTCCCCACACACTGAAACCCTTCCCCACACACTGAAACCACTTCCCACACATTGAAACACCTTCCCCACACACTGAAACACCTTCCCCACACACTGAAACCCCGTCCCCACACACATAAACACCTTCCCCACGCAACAAAACACCTTCCTCACACACTGAAACCCCTTCCGCACACACTGAAACACCTTCCACACACACTGAAACCCTTCCCCACACACTGAAACCCCTTCCCCACACACTGAAACAATTCGCCACGCACTGAATCTCCTTCCCCACACACACTGAAACACCTTCCCCACACACTGAAACACTTTCCCCAGACACTGGAAAACCTTCCCCACACACTGATAACCCTTCCCCACACACTGAAACCCCTTCAACACATTCTGAAACACCTTCCCCACACACTTAAACCCCTTCCCTAAAGAATGAAACAAATCCCCACACACAGAAACCCCTTCCCCACACACACTGAAACACCTTCCTCACACACTGAAACTCCTTCCCCACACACTGAAACCCCTTCCGCACACAGTGCAAACCTTCCCCACACACTGAAACACCGTACACACACACTGAAACACATCCCCACACACTTAAACCCCTTCCCTGAAGAATGAAACAAATCCCCACACACAGAAACCCCTTCCCCACACACACTGAAACACCTTCCTCACACACTGAAACTCCTTCCCCACACACTGAAACCCCTTCCGCACACAGTGAAACCCTTCCCCACACACAGAAATACCTTCCCCACACCCTGAAACACATTCCCACACACTGAAAACCCTTCCCCACACACTCAAACACCTTCTCCACCCACTGAAACACCTTCCCCACACACTGAAACACCTTCCCCACACACTGAAACCCCTTCTGCACACACTGAAACCCGTTCCCCACACAGTGAAACCCCTTCTGCACACACTGAAACACCTTCCCCTCACACTGATAACCCTTCCCCACACACTGAAACCCCTTCCGCACGTTCTGAAACACCTTCCCCACACACTGAAACCCCTTCCGCACACACTGAAACCCCTTCCGCACACAGTGAAAACCTTCCCCACACACTGAAGCCCCTTCCCCACACACTGAAACACATCCCCACACACTTAAACCCCTTCCCTAAAGAATGAAACAAATCCCCACACACAGAAACCCCTTCCCCACACACACTGAAACACCTTCCTCACACACTGAAACTCCTTCCCCACACACTGAAACCCCTTCCGCACACAGTGAAACCCTTCCCCACACACAGAAATACCTTCCCCACACCCTGAAACACATTCCCACACACTGAAAACCCTTCCCCACACACTCAAACACCTTCTCCACCCACTGAAACACCTTCCCCACACACTGAAACACCTTCCCCACACACTGAAACCCCTTCTGCACACACTGAATTATCTTCCTCACTCACTGAAAACCTTCCCCACACACTGAAACCCCTTCCCCACACACTGCAACAACTTCCCCACACACTGAAACAACTTCCCCACACACTGAAACCCCTTCCCCACACACTGAAACACCTTCCCCATACACTGAAACACCTTCCCCACACACTGAAACCCCTTCTGCACACACTGAAACACCTTCCCCACACACTGAAACACTTCCCCACACACTGAAACTCCTTCCCCACACACTGGAAAACCTTCCCCACACACTGAAAACCCTTCCCCACACTCTGAAACACCTTCCCCACACACTGAAACACTTCCCCACACACTGAAACTCCTTCCCCACACACTGGAAAACCTTCCCCACACACTGAAAACCCTTCCCCACACTCTGAAACACCTTCCCCACACACTGAAAGCCCTTCCCCACACACCTTTACACCTTCCGCATACAATGCAACTCATCCCCAAACACTGCAAACCATCCCCACACACTGAAACCCCTTCCCCACACACTGGAACCCTACCCCACACTATGAAACACCTTCCCCACACACTGAAATCCCTTCCGCACACACTGAAACACCTTCCCCACACACTGAAACTCTTCCCCACACACTGAAACTCTTCCCCACACACTGAAAACGCTTCCCCACACACAGAAACACCAACCCCACACACTGAAACACCTTCCCCACAGACTGAAACACCTTCCCCACACACTGAAAACCCTTCCGCACACACTGAAGCACCTTCCCCACTCACTGAAACACTTCCCCACACACTGAAACCCCTTCCGCACACACTGAAACACCTTCCCCACACACCGAAACCCTTCCCCACACACTGAAACACCTTCCCCACACACTGAAACACATCCCCACACACTGAAACTCCTTCCCCACACACTGAAAACCCTTCCCCACACACTGAAAACCCTTCCCCACACTCTGAAACACCTTCCCCATACACTGAAACCCCTTCTCCACACACCTTTACACCTTCCGCATACAATGCAACTCATCCCCACACACTGCAAACCATCCCCACACACTGAAACCCCTTCCCCACACACTGGAACCCTACCCCAAACTATGAAACACCTTCCTCACACACTGAAATCCCTTCCGCACACACTGAAACACCTTCCCCACACACTGAAACCCCTTCCCCACACACTGAAACATCTTCCCCACACACTGAAACCCCTTCCCCACACACTGAAACATCTTCCCCACACACTGAAACCCCTTCCCCACACACTGAAACATCTTCCCCACACACTAAAAACCTTCCCCACACACTGAAACACCTTCCCCACACACTGAAACCCTTCCCCACACACGGAAACCCCTTCCCCACACTATGAAACACCTTTCCCACATACTGAAACAACTTCCTGACACACTGAAACCCCTTCCCCACAAACTGAAACACGTTCCCCATACACTGAAACACCTTCCCCACACACTGAAACACCTTCCCCACACACTGAAACACTTCCCCACACACTGAAACTCCTTCCCCAGACACTGGAAAACCTTCCCACACACTGAAACACCTTCCCCACAGACTGAAACCCCTTCCTCACACACTGAAACACCTTCCCCACACACTGAAACACCTTCGCCATACACTGAAATACCTTCCCCACACACTCAACCACCTTTCCCACACACTGAAACCCCATCCCCAGACACTTACACACCTTCCACACATACTGATACACCATCCCCACACCATGAAATACCATCCCCACACACTGGAACACCTATCCCACACACTGAAACCCCTTCCCCACACACTGGAACCCTACCCCATCCACTGAAACACATTCCCCACACACTGAAACACCTTCCCCACACACTGGAACAGCTCCCCCACACACTGAAACACCTTCCCCACACACTGAAACCCCTTCCGCACACACTGAAACACCTTCCCCACACACTGAAACTCTTCCCCACACACTGAAACACCTTCCCCACACACTGAAACTCTTCCCCACACACTGAAACCCCTTCCCCACACACTGAAACAACTTCCCCACACACTGAAACAACTCCCCACACACTGAAACCCCTTCCCCACACACTGAAACACCTTCCCCATACACTGAAACACCTTCCCCACACACTGAAACCCCTTCCGCACACACTGAAACACCTTCCCCACACACCAAAACCCTTCCCCACACACTGAAACACCTTCCCCACACACTGAAACACTTCCCCACACACTGAAACTCCTTCCCCACACACTGGAAACCCTTCCCCACACACTGAAAACCCTTCCCCACACTCTGAAACACCTTCCCCACACACTGAAACCCCTTCCCCACACACCTTTACACCTTCCGCATACAATGCAACTCATCCCCACACACTGCAAACCATCCCCACATACTGAAACCCCTTCCCCACACACTGGAACCCTACCCCACACTATGAAACACCTTCCCCACACACCGAAACCCTTCCCCACACACTGAAACACCTTCCCCACACACTGAAACACATCCCCACACACTGAAACTCCTTCCCCACACACTGAAAACCCTTCCCCACACACTGAAAACCCTTCCCCACACTCTGAAACAGCTTCCCCACACACTGAAACCCCTTCTCCACACACCTTTACACCTTCCGCATACAATGCAACTCATCCCCACACACTGCAAACCATCCCCACACACTGAAACCCCTTCCCCACACACTGGAACCCTACCCCAAACTATGAAACACCTTCCTCACACACTGAAATCCCTTCCGCACACACTGAAACACCTTCCCCACACACTGAAACCCCTTCCCCACACACTGAAACATCTTCCCCACACACTGAAACCCCTTCCCCACACACTGAAACATCTTCCCCACACACTGAAACCCCTTCCCCACACACTGAAACATCTTCCCCACACACTAAAAACCTTCCCCACACACTGAAACACCTTCCCCACACACTGAAACCCTTCCCCACACACGGAAACCCCTTCCCCACACTATGAAACACCTTTCCCACATACTGAAACAACTTCCTGACACACTGAAACCCCTTCCCCACAAACTGAAACACGTTCCCCATACACTGAAACACCTTCCCCACACACTGAAACACCTTCCCCACACACTGAAACACTTCCCCACACACTGAAACTCCTTCCCCAGACACTGGAAAACCTTCCCACACACTGAAACACCTTCCCCACAGACTGAAACCCCTTCCTCACACACTGAAACACCTTCCCCACACACTGAAACACCTTCGCCATACACTGAAATACCTTCCCCACACACTCAACCACCTTTCCCACACACTGAAACCCCATCCCCAGACACTTACACACCTTCCACACATACTGATACACCATCCCCACACCATGAAATACCATCCCCACACACTGGAACACCTATCCCACACACTGAAACCCCTTCCCCACACACTGGAACCCTACCCCATCCACTGAAACACATTCCCCACACACTGAAACACCTTCCCCACACACTGGAACAGCTCCCCCACACACTGAAACACCTTCCCCACACACTGAAACCCCTTCCGCACACACTGAAACACCTTCCCCACACACTGAAACTCTTCCCCACACACTGAAACACCTTCCCCACACACTGAAACTCTTCCCCACACACTGAAACCCCTTCCCCACACACTGAAACAACTTCCCCACACACTGAAACAACTCCCCACACACTGAAACCCCTTCCCCACACACTGAAACACCTTCCCCATACACTGAAACACCTTCCCCACACACTGAAACCCCTTCCGCACACACTGAAACACCTTCCCCACACACCAAAACCCTTCCCCACACACTGAAACACCTTCCCCACACACTGAAACACTTCCCCACACACTGAAACTCCTTCCCCACACACTGGAAACCCTTCCCCACACACTGAAAACCCTTCCCCGCACTCTGAAACACCTTCCCCACACACTGAAACCCCTTCCCCACACACCTTTACACCTTCCGCATACAATGCAACTCATCCCCACACACTGCAAACCATCCCCACATACTGAAACCCCTTCCCCACACACTGGAACCCTACCCCACACTATGAAACACCTTCCCCACACACTGAAATCCCTTCCGCACACACTGAAACACCTTCCCCACACACTGAAACTCTTCCCCACACACTGAAACTCTTCCCCACACACTGGAAACGCTTCCCCACACACAGAAACATCAGCCCCACACACTGAAACACCTTCCCCACAGACTGAAACACCTTCCACACACACTGAAACCCCTTCCGCACACAATGAAGCACGTTCCCCACTCACTGAAACACTTACCCACACACTGAAACCCCTTCCCCACACACTGAAACCCTTCCCCACACACTGAAACCCCTTCCCACACATTGATACACCTTCCCCACACACTGAAACACCTTCCCCACACACATAAACACCTTCCCCACGCAACAAAACACCTTCCTCACACACTGAAACCCCTTCCGCACACACTGAAACACCTTCCCCACACACTGAAACTCCTTCCCCACACACGGAAACCCCTTCCACACACAGTGAAACCCTTCCCCAAACACTGAAACCCCTTCTCCACACACTGAAACACATCCCCACACACTGAAACCCCTTCCCCACACACTGAAACATCTTCCCCACACACTGAAACCCCTTCCCCACACACTGAATCACCTTCCCCACACACTGAAACCCCTTCCCCACACACTGAAACATCTTCCCCACACACTAAAAACCTTCCCCACACACTGAAACACCTTCCCCACACACTGAAACCCTTCCCCACACACGGAAACCCCTTCCCCACACACTGAAACACCTTTCCCACATACTGAAACAACTTCCTGACACACTGAAACCCCTTCCCCACAAACTGAAACACGTTCCCCATACACTGCAACACCTTCCCCACACACTGAAACCCCTTCCGCACACTCTGAAACAAATTCCCCACACACCGAAACCCTTCCCCACACACTGAAACACCTTCCCCACACACTGAAACACTTCCCCACACACTGAAACTCCTTCCCCAGACACTGGAAAACCTTCCCACACACTGAAACACCTTCCCCACAGACTGAAACCCCTTCCTCACACACTAAAACACCTTCCCCACACACTGAAACACCTTCGCCATACACTGAAATACCTTCCCCACACACTCAACCACCTTTCCCACACACTGAAACCCCATCCCCAGACACTTACACACCTTCCACACATACTGAAACACCATCCCCACACCATGAAATACCATCCCCGCACACTGGAACACCTATCCCACACACTGAAACCCCTTCCCCACACACTGGAACCCTACCCCATCCACTGAAACACATTCCCCAAACACTGAAACCCCTCCCCACACACTGAAACAGCTTCCCCACACACTGAAATCCCTTCCCCACACACTGAAACACCTTCCCCACACACTGGAACAGCTTCCCCACACACTGAAACACCTTCCCCACACACTGAAACCCCTTCCGCACATACTGAAACACCTTCCCCACACACTGAAACTCTTCCCCACACACTGAAACACCTTCCCCACACACTGAAACTCTTCCCCACACACTGAAACCCCTTCCCCACACACTGAAACACCTTACCCACACACTGAAACAACTTCCCCACACACTGAAACCACTTCCCCACACACTGAAACACCTTCCCCATACACTGAAACACCTTCCCCACACACTGAAACCCCTTCCTCACGCACTGAAACACCTTCCCCACACACTGAAACCCTTCCCTTACACACTGAAACACCTTCCCCACACACTGAAACACTTCCCCACTCACTGAAACACCTTCCCCAGACACTGGAAAACCTTCCCCACAAACTGAAATCCCTTCCACACACACTGAAACACCTTCCCCAAACACATTGAAACCCCTTCCACACATGCTGAAACACCTTCCCCACACACTGAGACCCCTTCCGCATACAATGAAACCCATCCCCACACAATAAAACCCATCCCCACACACTGAAAACCATCCCCACACAATGAAACACCTTCCCCACACACTGAAACCCTTCCCGACACACTGAAACACATCCCCACACACTGAAACACATCTCCACACACTAAAACACCTTCCCCACACACTAAAACCCCATCCCCACACACTGAAACACGTTCCCCACACATTGAAACACCTTCCCCACACACAGAAATACCATCCATCCACACTGAAACACCTTTCCCACAGACTGAAACCCCTTCCCCACACACTGGAACCCGACATCACACACTGAAACACCTTCCCCAAACACTGAAACCCCAACCCCAGACACTTACACACCTTCCACACATACTGAAATACCATCCCCACACACTCAACCACCTTTCCCACACACTGAAATCCCATCCCCAGACACTTACACACCTTCCACACATACTGAAACACCATCCCCACACCATGAAATACCATCCCCACACACTGGAACACCTATCCCACACACTGAAACCCCTTCCCCACACACTGGAACCCTACCCCATCCACTGAAACACATTCCCCAAACACTGAAACCCCTCCCCACACACTGAAACAGCTTCCCCACACACTGAAATCCATTCCCCACACACTGAAACACCTTCCCCACACACTGGAACAGCTTCCCCACACACTGAAACACCTTCCCCACACACTGAAACCCCTTCCGCACACACTGAAACACCTTCCCCACACACTGAAACTCTTCCCCACACACTGAAACACCTTCCCCACACACTGAAACTCATCCCCACACACTGAAACCCCTTCCCCACACACTGAAACACCTTCCCCACACACTGAAAAACCTTCCCCACACACTGAAACACTTCCCCACACACTGAAACTCCTTCCCCACACACTGGAAACCCTTCCCCACACTCTGAAACACCTTCCCCACACACTGAAACCCCTTCCCCACACACCAAAACCGCTTCCGCATACAATGCAACTCATCCCCACACAGTGCAAACCATCCCCACACACTGAAACACCTTCCCCAAACACTGAAACCCTTGCCCACACACTGAAACCCCTTCCCCACACACTGAAACCCTTCCCTACACACTGAAAGCACTAGCCACACACTGAAACACGTGCCCCACACACTGAAACACCTTCCCCACACACTGAAACCCCTTCCCCACACAGTGAAACATCTTCCTCACACACCGAAACACCTTCCCCACACACTGAAACCCCTTCCGCACACACTGAAACACCTTTCACACACAATGAAACCCTCCCCACACACTGAAACAGCTTCCCCACACACTGAAACACCTTCCCCACACACTGGAAACCCTTCCCCACACACTGAAACCCCTTCCCCACACACTGAAACCCCTTCCCCACACACTGAAACACCTTCCCCACACACAGAAACAACTTCCCCACACACTGAAACCCCTTCCCCACACACTGAAACACCTTCCCCATAGACTGAAACACCTTCCCCACACACTGAAACCCATTCCGCACACTCTGAAAGACCTTCCCCACATACCGAAACCCTTCCCCACACACTGAAACACCTTCCCCACACACTGAAACACTTCCCCACACACTGAAACACCTTCCCCACGCAACAAAACACCTTCCCACACGCTGAAACCCCTTCCGCACACACTGAAACACCTTTCCCACACACTGTAGCACCTTCCCCACACACTGAAACACCTTCCACACACACTGAAACGCATTCCACACACACTGCAACACATCACCACACACTGAAACACATTCCCACACGCTGAAACCCCTTCCCCACAGACTGATAACCCTTCCCCACACACTGAAACCACTTCCGCACATTCTGAAACACCTTCCCCACACACGGAAACCCCTTCCGCACACACTGAAATCCCTTCCGCACACAGTGAAAACCTTCCCCACACACTGAAACACCTTCCCCACACACTGAAACACAGCCCCACACACTTAAACCCCTTCCCAAAAGAATGAAACAAATCCCCACACACAGAAACCCCTTCCCCACCCACTGAAACACCTTCCGCACACAGTGAAACCCTTCCCCACACACTGAAATACCTTCCCCACACCCTGAAACACATTCCCACACACTGAAAACCCTTCCCCACACACTGAAACACCTTCTCCACCCACTGAAACACCTTCCCCACACACTGAAACACCTTCCCCACACACTGAAACCCCTTCTGCACATACTGAATTATCTTCCTCACTCACTGAAAACCTTGCCCACACACTGAAACACCTTGCCCACACCCTGAAACCCCTTCCCCACACACTGAAACAACTTCCCCACACACTGAAACAACTTCCCCACACACTGAAACCCCTTCCCCACACACTGAAACACCTTCCCCATACACTGAAACACCTTCCCCACACACTGAAACCCCTTCCGCACACATTGAAACACCTTCCCCACAGACCGAAACCCTTCCCCACAAACTGAAACACCTTCCCCACACACTGAAACACTTTCCCACACACTGAAACTCCTTTCCCACACACTGGAAACCCTTCCCCACACACTTAAAACACTTCCCCACACTCTGAAACACCTTCCCCACACACTGATACCCCTTCCCCACACACTGAAACAGCTTACCCACACACCAAAACCCCTTCCGCATACAATGCAACTCATTCCCACACACTGCAAACCATCCCCACACACTGAAACCACTTCCCCACACACTGGAACCCTACCCCACACACTGAAACACCTTCCCCAAACACTGAAACCCTTTCCCCACACACTGAAACAGCTTCTCCACACACTGAAACCCCTTCCCCACTCACTGAAACACCTTCCCCAAACACTGAGACACCTTCCCCACTCACTGAAAGCCCTTCCACACTCACTGAAACACCTTCCCCAAACACTGAAACCCTTCCCCACACACAGAAACCCCTTCCCCACACACTGAAACCCTTCCCTACACACTGAAAGCACTTCCCACACACTGAAACACCTGCCCCACACACTGAAACACATTCCCCACACAATGAAACCCATTCCCAACACACTGAAACACCTTCCCCACACACAGAAACAACTTCCCCACACACTGAAACCCCTTCCCCACACACTGAAACACCTTCCCCATACACTGAAACACCTTCCCCACACACTGAAACCCATTCCGCACACTCTGAAACACATTCCCCACACACTGAAACCCCTTCCCCACACACTGAAACCCCTTCTGCACACACTGAAACACCTTCCCCACACACTGATAACCCTTCCCCACACACTGAAACCCCTTCCGCACATTCTGAAACACCTTCCCCACACACGGAAACCCCTTCCGCACACACTGAAAACCCTTCCGCACACAGTGAAAACCTTCCCCACACACTGAAACACCTTCCCCACACACTGAAACACAGCCCCACACACTTAAACCCCTTCCCAAAAGAATGAAACAAATCCCCACACACAGAAACCCCTTCCCCACACACTGAAACCCCTTCCGCACACAGTGAAACCCTTCCCCACACACTGAAATACATTCCCCACACCCTGAAACACATTCCCACACACTGAAAACCCTTCCCCACACACTGAAACACCTTCTCCACCCACTGAAACACCTTCCCCACACACTGAAACACCTTCCCCACACACTGAAACCCCTTCTGCACACACTGAATTATCTTCCTCACTCACTGAAAACCTTCCCCACACACTGAAACACCTTGCCCACACACTGAAACCCCTTCCCCACACACTGAAACAACTTCCCCACACACTGAAACAACTTCCCCACACACTGAAACCCCTTCCCCACACACTGGAACCCTACCCCACACACTGAAACACCTTCCCCAAACACAGAAACCCCTTCCCCACACACTGAAACAGCTTCTCCACACACTGAAACCCCTTCCCCACTCACTGAAACACCTTCCCCAAACACTGAGACACCTTCCCCACTCACTGAAAGCCCTTCCACACTCACTGAAACACCTTCCCCAAACACTGAAACCCTTCCCCACAAACAGAAACCCCTTCCCCACACACTGAAACCCTTCCCTACACGCTGAAAGCACTTCCCAAACACTGAAACACCTGCCCCACACACTGAAACACCTTCCCCACACACTGAAACCACTTCCCCACACAGTGAAACTTCTTCCCCACACACCGAAACACCTTCCCCACACACTGAAACCCCTTCCGCACACACTGAAACACCTTCCCCACACAATGAAAACCTCCCCACACACTGAAACAGCTTCCCCACACACTGAAACACCTTCCCCACACACTGGAAACCCTTCCCCACACACTGAAACCCCTTCCCCACACACTGAAACCCCTAACCCACACACTGAAACCGATTCCCCACACACTGAAACACCTTCCCCACACACAGAAACAACTTCCCCACACACTGAAACCCCTTCCCCACACACTGAAACACCTTCCCCATATACTGAAACACCTTCCCCACACACTGAAACACTTCCCCACACACTGAAACTCCTTCCCCAGACACTGGAAAACCTTCCCACACACTGAAACACCTTCCCCACAGACTGAAACCCCTTCCTCACACACTAAAACACCTTCCCCACACACTGAAACACCTTCGCGATACACAGAAATACCATCCCCACACACTCAACCACCTTTCCCACACACTGAATCCCCATCCCCAGACACTTACACACCTTCCACACATACTGAAACACCATCCCCACACCATGAAATACCATCCCCACACACTGGAACACCTATCCCACACACTGAAACCCCTTCCCCACACACTGGAACCCTACCCCATCCACTGAAACACCTTCCCCAAATACTGAAACCCCTTCCCCACACACTGAAACAGCTTCCCCACACACTGAAATCCCTTCCCCACACACTGAAACACCTTCCCCACACATTGGAACACCTTCCCCACACACTGAAACACCTTCCCCACACACTGAAACCCCTTCCGCACACACTGAAACACCTTCCCCACATACTGAAACTCTTCCCCACACACTGAAACACCATCCCCACACACTGAAACTCTTCCCCACACACTGAAACCCCTTCCCCACACACTGAAACACCTTACCCACTCACTGAAACAACTTCCCCACACACTGAAACCACTTCCCCACACACTGAAACACCTTCCCCATACACTGAAACACCTTCCCCACACACTGAAACCCCTTCCTCACGCACTGAAACACCTTCCCCACACACTGAAACCCTTCCCCACACACTGAAACACCTTCCCCACACACTGAAACACTTCCCCACTCACTGAAACACCTTCCCCAGACACTGGAAAACCTTCCCCACACACTGATAACCCTTCCCCACACACTGAAACCCCTTCCGCACATTCTGAAACACCTTCCCCACACACTTAAACCCCTTCCCTAAAGAATGAAACAAATCCCCACACACAGAAACCCCTTCCCCACACACACTGAAACACCTTCCTCACACACTGAAACTCCTTCCCCACACACTGAAACCCCTTCCGCACACAGTGAAAACCTTCCCCACACACTGAAACACCGTACACACACACTGAAACACATCCCCACACACTTAAACCCCTTCCCTAAAGAATGAAACAAATCCCCACACACAGAAACCCCTTCCCCACACACACTGAAACACCTTCCTCACACACTGAAACTCCTTCCCCACACACTGAAACCCCTTCCGCACACAGTGAAACCCTTCCCCACACACAGAAATACCTTCCCCACACCCTGAAACACATTCCCACACACTGAAAACCCTTCCCCACACACTCAAACACCTTCTCCACCCACTGAAACACCTTCCCCACACACTGAAACACCTTCCCCACACACTGAAACCCCTTCTGCACACACTGAAACCCCTTCCCCACAAACTGAAACCCCTTCTGCACACACTGAAACACCTTCCCCACACACTGATAACCCTTCCCCACACACTGAAACCCCTTCCGCACATTCTGAAACACCTTCCCCACACACTGAAACCCCTTCCGCACACACTGAAACCCCTTCCGCACACAGTGAAAACCTTCCCCACACACTGAAACACCTTCCCCACACACTGAAACACATCCCCACACACTTAAACCCCTTCCCTAAAGAATGAAACAAATCCCCACACACAGAAACCCCTTCCCCACACACACTGAAACACCTTCCTCACACACTGAAACTCCTTCCCCACACACTGAAACCCCTTCCGCACACAGTGAAACCCTTCCCCACACACAGAAATACCTTCCCCACACCCTGAAACACATTCCCACACACTGAAAACCCTTCCCCACACACTCAAACACCTTCTCCACCCACTGAAACACCTTCCCCACACACTGAAACACCTTCCCCACACACTGAAACCCCTTCTGCACACACTGAATTATCTTCCTCACTCACTGAAAACCTTCCCCACACACTGAAACCCCTTCCCCACACACTGCAACAACTTCCCCACACACTGAAACAACTTCCCCACACACTGAAACCCCTTCCCCACTCACTGAAACACCTTCCCCATACACTGAAACACCTTCCCCACACACTGAAACCCCTTCCGCACACACTGAAACACCTTCCCCACACACCGAAACCCTTCCCCACACACTGAAACACTTTCCCCACACACTGAAACACTTCCCCACACACTGAAACTCCTTCCCCACACACTGGAAACCCTTCCCCACACACTGAAAACCCTTCCCCACACTCTGAAACACCTTCCCCACACACTGAAAGCCCTTCCCCACACACCTTTACACCTTCCGCATACAATGCAACTCATCCCCAAACACTGCAAACCATCCCCACACACTGAAACCCCTTCCCCACACACTGGAACCCTACCCCACACTATGAAACACCTTCCCCACACACTGAAATCCCTTCCGCACACACTGAAACACCTTCCCCACACACTGGAACTCTTCCCCACACACTGAAACTCTTCCCCACACACTGAAAACGCTTCCCCACACACAGAAACACCAACCCCACACACTGAAACACCTTCCCCACAGACTGAAACACCTTCCCCACACACTGAAACCCCTTCCGCACACACTGAAGCACCTTCCCCACTCACTGAAACACTTCCCCACACACTGAAACCCCTTCCGCACACACTGAAACACCTTCCCCACACACCGAAACCCTTCCCCACACACTGAAACACCTTCCCCACACACTGAAACACATCCCCACACATTGAAACTCCTTCCCCACACACTGGAAACCCTTCCCCACACACTGAAAACCCTTCCCCACACTCTGAAACCCCTTCTCCACACACCTTTACACCATCTGCATACAATGCAACTCATCCCCACACACTGCAAACCATCCCCACACACTGAAACCCCTTCCCCACACACTGGAACCCTACCCCAAACTATGAAACACCTTCCTCACACACTGAAATCCCTTCCGCACACACTGAAACACCTTCCCCACACACTGAAACTCTTCCCCACACACTGAAACTCTTCCCCACACACTGAAAACGCTTCCGCACACACAGAAACACCAACCCCACACACTGAAACACCTTCCCCACAGACTGAAACACCTTCCCCACACACTGAAACCCCTTCCGCACACACTGAAGCACCTTCCCCAATCACTGAAACACTTCCCCACACACTGAAACCCCTTCCCCACACACTGAAACCCTTCCCCACACACTGAAACCACTTCCCACACATTGAAACACCTTCCCCACACACTGAAACACCTTCCCCACACACTGAAACCCCTTCCCCACACACATAAACACCTTCCCCACGCAACAAAACACCTTCCTCACACACTGAAACCCCTTCCGCACACACTGAAACACCTTCCACACACACTGGAACCCTTCCCCACACACTGAAACCCCTTCCCCACACACTGAAACAATTCGCCACGCACTGAATCTCCTTCCCCACACACACTGAAACACCTTCCCCACACACTGAAACGCTTTCCCCACACACTGAAACATCTTCCCCACACACAGAAATACCATCCCCACACACTGCAACGCCTTTGCCACACACTGGAACCCCTTCCCCACACACTGGAACCCAACCCCACACAATGAAACACCTTCCCCATAAAACTGAAACCCCTTCTCCACACACTGAAACAGCTTCCCCACTCACTGAAAACGCTTCCCCACACACAGAAACACCAACCCCACACACTGAAACACCTTCCCCACACACTGAAACACCTTCCCCACACACTGAAACCCCTTCCGCACACACTGAAGCACCTTCCCCACTCACTGAAACACTTCCCCACACTCTGCAACCCCTTCCCCACACACTGAAACACTTCCCCACACACTGAAACCCCTTCCCACACATTGAAACACCTTCCCCACACACTGAAACACCTTCCCCACACACTGAAACTCCTTCCCCACACACATAAACACCTTCCCCACGCAACAAAACACCTTCCTCACACTCTGAAACCCCTTCCGCACACACTGAAACACCTTCCACACACACTGAAACCCTTCCCCACACACTGAAACCCCTTCCCCACACACTGAAACAATTCGCCACACACTGAATCCCCTTCCCCACACACACTGAAACACCTTCCCCACACACTGAAACTCCTTCCCCACACACGGAAACCCCTTCCACACACAGTGAAACCCTTCCCCAAACACTGAAACCCCTTCTCCACACACTGAAACACATCCCCACACACTGAAACCCCTTCCCCACACACTGAAACACCTTCCCCACACACTGAAACCCCTTTCCCACACACTGAAACACCTTCCCCACACACTGAAACCCCTTCCCCACACACTGAAACATCTTCCCCACACACTAAAAACCTTCCCCACACACTGAAACACCTTCCCCATACACTGAAACCCTTCCCGACACACGGAAACCCCTTCCCCACACACTGAAACACCTTTCCCACAGACTGAAACAACTTCCTGATACACTGAAACCCCTTCCCCACAAACTGAAACAGGTTCCCCATGCACTGAAACACCTTCCCCACACACTGAAACCCCTTCCGCACACTCTGAAACAAATTCCCCACACACCGAATCCCTTCCCCACACACTGAAACACCTTCCCCACACACTGAAACACTTCCCCACACACTGAAACTCCTTCCCCAGACACTGGAAAACCTTCCCACACACTGAAACACCTTCCCCACAGACTGAAACCCCTTCCTCACACACTAAAACACCTTCCCCACACACTGAAACACCTTCGCGATACACTGAAATACCATCCCCACACACTCAACCTCCTTTCCCACACACTGAAACCCCATCCCCAGACACTTCCACACCTTCCACACATACTGAAACACCATCCCCACACCATGAAATACCATCCCCACACACTGGAACACCTATCCCACACACTGAAACCCCTTCCCCACACACTGGAACCCTACCCCATCCACTGAAACACCTTCCCCAAACACTGAAACCCCTTCCCCACACACTGAACAGCTTCCCCACACACTGAAATCCCTTCCCCACACACTGAAACACCTTCCCCACACACTGGAACCCCTTCCCCACACACTGAAACACCTTCCCCACACACTGAAACCCCTTCCGCACACACTGAAACACCTTCCCCACACACTGAAACTCTTCCCCACACACTGAAACACCTTCCCCACACACTGAAACTCTTCCCCACACACTGAAACCCCTTCCCCACACACTGAAACACCTTACCCACTCACTGAAACAACTTCCCCACACACTGAAACCACTTCCCCGCACACTGAAACACCTTCCCCATACACTGAAACCCCTTCCCCACACACTTAAACCCCTTCCTCACGCACTGAAACACCTTCCCCACACACTGAAACCCTTCCCCACACACTGAAACACCTTCCCCATACACTGAAACACTTCCCCACTCACTGAAGCACCTTCCCCAGACACCTGAAAACCTTCCCCACACACTGAAACCCCTTCCCCACACACTGATAACCCTTCCCCACACACTGAAACCCCTTCCGCACACACTGAAACCCCTTCCGAACACAGTGAAAACCTTCCCCACACACTGAAACACCTTCCCCACACACTGAAACACATCCCCACACACTTAAACCCCTTCCATAAAGAATGAAACAAATCCCCACACACAGAAACCCCTTCCCCACACACACTGAAACACCTACCTCACACACTGAAACTCCTTCCCCACACACTGAAACCCCGTCCGCACACAGTGAAACCCTTCCCCACACACAGAAATACATTCCCCACACCCTGAAACACATTCCCACACACTGAAAACCATTCCCCACACACTCAAACACCTTCTCCACCCACTGAAACACCTTCCCCACACACTGAAACACCTTCCCCACACACTGAAACCCCTTCTGCACACACTGAAACCCCTTCCCCACACACTGAAACCCCTTCTGCACGCACTGAAACACCTTCCCCACACACTGATAACCCTTCCCCACACACTGAAACCCATTCCGCACATTCTGAAACACCTTCCCCACACACTGAAACCCCTTCCGCACACACTGAAACCCCTTCCGCACACAGTGAAAACCTTCCCCACACACTGAAACACCTTCCCCACACACTGAAACACATCCCCACACACTTAAACCCCTTCCCTAAAGAATGAAACAAATCCCCACACACAGAAACCCCTTCCCCACACACACTGAAACACCTTCCTCACACACTGAAACTCCTTCCCCACACACTAAAACCCCTTCCGCACACAGTGAAACCCTTCCCCACACACAGAAATACCTTCCCCACACCCTGAAACACATTCCCACACACTGAAAAACCTTCCCTACAGACTCAAACACCTTCTCCACCCACTGAAACACCTTCCCCACACACTGAAACACCTTCCCCACACACTGAATTATCTTCCTCACTCACTGAAAACCTTCCCCACACACTGAAACCCCTTCCCCACACACTGAAACAACTTCCCCACACACTGAAACAACTCCCCACACACTGAAACCCCTTCCCCACACACTGAAACACCTTCCCCATACACTGAAACACCTTCCCCACACACTGAAACCCCTTCCGCACACACTGAAACACCTTCCCCACACACCAAAACCCTTCCCCACACACTGAAACACCTTCCCCACACACTGAAACACTTCCCCACACACTGAAACTCCTTCCCCACACACTGGAAACCCTTCCCCACACACTGAAAACCCTTCCCCACACTCTGAAACACCTTCCCCACACACTGAAACCCCTTCCCCACACACCTTTACACCTTCCGCATACAATGCAACTCATCCCCACACACTGCAAACCATCCCCACACACTGAAATCCCTTCCCCACACACTGGAACCCTACCCCACACTATGAAACACCTTCCCCACACACTGAAATCCCTTCCGCACACACTGAAACACCTTCCCCACACACTGAAACCCCTTCCCCACACACTGAAACTCTTCCCCACACACTGGAAACGCTTCCCCACACACAGAAACACCAACCCCACACACTGAAACACCTTCCCCACAGACTGAAACACCTTCCCCACACACTGAAACCCCTTCCGCACACACTGAAGCACCTTCCCCACTCACTGAAACACTTCCCCACACACTGAAACCCCTTCCCCACACACTGAAACCCTTCCCCACACACTGAAACCCCTTCCCACACATTGATACACCTTCCCCACACACTGAAACACCTTCCCCACACACTGAAACCCCTTCCCCACACACATAAACACCTTCCCCACGCAACAAAACACCTTCCTCACACACTGAAAGCCCTTCCGCACACACTGAAACACCTTCCCCACACACTGAAACTCCTTCCCCACACACGGAAACCCCTTCCACACACAGTGAAACCCTTCCCCAAACACTGAAACCCCTTCTCCACACACTGAAACACATCCCCACACACTGAAACCCCTTCCCCACACACTGAAACATCTTCCCCACACACTGAAACCCCTTCCCCACACACTGAAACATCTTCCCCACACACTGAAACCCCTTCCCCACACACTGAAACATCTTCCCCACACACTAAAAACCTTCCCCACACACTGAAACACCTTCCCCACACACTGAAACCCTTCCCCACACACGGAAACCCCTTCCCCACACTATGAAACACCTTTCCCACATACTGAAACAACTTCCTGACACACTGAAACCCCTTCCCCACAAACTGAAACACGTTCCCCATACACTGAAACACCTTCCCCACACACTGAAACACCTTCCCCACACACTGAAACACTTCCCCACACACTGAAACTCCTTCCCCAGACACTGGAAAACCTTCCCACACACTGAAACACCTTCCCCACAGACTGAAACCCCTTCCTCACACACTGAAACACCTTCCCCACACACTGAAACACCTTCGCCATACACTGAAATACCTTCCCCACACACTCAACCACCTTTCCCACACACTGAAACCCCATCCCCAGACACTTACACACCTTCCACACATACTGATACACCATCCCCACACCATGCAATACCATCCCCACACACTGGAACACCTATCCCACACACTGAAACCCCTTCCCCACACACTGGAACCCTACCCCATCCACTGAAACACATTCCCCACACACTGAAACACCTTCCCCACACACTGGAACAGCTCCCCCACACACTGAAACACCTTCCCCACACACTGAAACCCCTTCCGCACACACTGAAACACCTTCCCCACACACTGAAACTCTTCCCCACACACTGAAACACCTTCCCCACACACTGAAACTCTTCCCCACACACTGAAACCCCTTCCCCACACACTGAAACAACTTCCCCACACACTGAAACAACTCCCCACACACTGAAACCCCTTCCCCACACACAGAAACACCTTCCCCATACACTGAAACACCTTCCCCACACACTGAAACCCCTTCCGCACACACTGAAACACCTTCCCCACACACCAAAACCCTTCCCCACACACTGAAACACCTTCCCCACACACTGAAACACTTCCCCACACACTGAAACTCCTTCCCCACACACTGGAAACCCTTCCCCACACACTGAAAACCCTTCCCCACACTCTGAAACACCTTCCCCACACACTGAAACCCCTTCCCCACACACCTTTACACCTTCCGCATACAATGCAACTCATTCCCACACACTGCAAACCATCCCCACATACTGAAACCCCTTCCCCACACACTGGAACCCTACCCCACACTATGAAACACCTTCCCCACACACTGAAATCCCTTCCGCACACACTGAAACACCTTCCCCACACACTGAAACTCTTCCCCACACACTGAAACTCTTCCCCACACACTGGAAACGCTTCCCCACACACAGAAACACCAGCCCCACACACTGAAACACCTTCCCCACAGACTGAAACACCTTCCACACACACTGAAACCCCTTCCGCACACACTGAAGCACGTTCCCCACTCACTGAAACACTTCCCCACACACTGAAACCCCTTCCCCACACACTGAAACCCTTCCCCACACACTGAAACCCCTTCCCACACATTGATACACCTTCCCCACACACTGAAACACCTTCCCCACACACTGAAACCCCTTCCCCACACACATAAACACCTTCCCCACGCAACAAAACACCTTCCTCACACACTGAAACCCCTTCCGCACACACTGAAACACCTTCCCCACACACTGAAACTCCTTCCCCACACACGGAAACTCCTTCCACACACTGTGAAACCCTTCCCCAAACACTGAAACCCCTTCTCCACACACTGAAACACATCCCCACACACTGAAACCCCTTCCCCACACACTGAAACATCTTCCCCACACACTGAAACCCCTTCCCCACACACTGAAACACCTTCCCCACACACTGAAACCCCTTCCCCATACACTGAAACATCTTCCCCACACACTAAAAACCTTCCCCACACACTGAAACACCTTCCCCACACACTGAAACCCTTCCACACACACGGAAACCCCTTCCCCACACACTGAAACACCTTTCCCACATACTGAAACAACTTCCTGACACACTGAAACCCCTTCCCCACAAACTGAAACACGTTCCCCATACACTGAAACACCTTCCCCACACACTGAAACCCCTTCCGCACACTCTGAAACAAATTCCCCACACACCGAAACCCTTCCCCACACACTGAAACACCTTCCCCACAGACTGAAACACTTCCCCACACACTGAAACTCCTTCCCCAGACACTGGAAAACCTTCCCACACACTGAAACACCTTCCCCACAGACTGAAACCCCTTCCTCACACACTAAAACACCTTCCCCACACACTGAAACACCTTCGCCATACACTGAAATACCTTCCCCACACACTCAACCACCTTTCCCACACACTGAAACCCCATCCCCAGACACTTACACACCTTCCACACATACTGAAACACCATCCCCACACCATGAAATACCATCCCCGCACACTGGAACACCTATCCCACACACTGAAACCCCTTCCCCACACACTGGAACCCTACCCCATCCACTGAAACACATTCCCCAAACACTGAAACCCCTCCCCACACACTGAAACAGCTTCCCCACACACTGAAATCCCTTCCCCACACACTGAAACACCTTCCCCACACACTGGAACAGCTTCCCCACACACTGAAACACCTTCCCCACACACTGAAACCCCTTCCGCACATACTGAAACACCTTCCCCACACACTGAAACTCTTCCCCACACACTGAAACACCTTCCCCACACACTGAAACTCTTCCCCACACACTGAACCCCCTTCCCCACACACTGAAACACCTTACCCACACACTGAAACAACTTCCCCACACACTGAAACCACTTCCCCACACACTGAAACACCTTCCCCATACACTGAAACACCTTCCCCACACACTGAAACACCTTCCTCACGCACTGAAACACCTTCCCCACACACTGAAACCCTTCCCTTACAAACTGAAACACCTTCCCCACACACTGAAACACTTCCCCACTCACTGAAACACCTTCCCCAGACACTGGAAAACCTTCCCCACACACTGAAACCCCTTCCACACACACTGAAACACCTTCCCCAAACACATTGAAACCCCTTCCACACATGCTGAAACACCTTCCCCACACACTGAAACCCCTTCCGCATACAATGAAACCCATCCCCACACAATAAAACCCATCCCCACACACTGAAAACCATCCCCACACAATGAAACACCTTCCCCACACACTGAAACCCTTCCCGACACACTGAAACACATCCCCACACACTGAAACACATCTCCACACACTAAAACACCTTCCCCACACACTAAAACCCCATCCCCACACACTGAAACACGTTCCCCACACATTGAAACACCTTCCCCACACACAGAAATACCATCCATCCACACTGAAACACCTTTCCCACAGACTGAAACCCCTTCCCCACACACTGGAACCCGACACCACACACTGAAACACCTTCCCCAAACACTGAAACCCCAACCCCAGACACTGAAACCCCTCCCCACACACTGAAACAGCTTCCCCACACACTGAAATCCATTCCCCACACACTGAAACACCTTCCCCACACACTGGAACAGCTTCCCCACACACTGAAACACCTTCCCCACACACTGAAACCCCTTCCGCACACACTGAAACACCTTCCCCACACACTGAAACTCTTCCCCACACACTGAAACACCTTCCCCACACACTGAAACTCATCCCCACACACTGAAACCCCTTCCCCACACACTGAAACACCTTCCCCACACACTGAAAAACCTTCCCCACACACTGAAACACTTCCCCACACACTGAAACTCCTTCCCCACACACTGGAAACCCTTCCCCACACACTGAAAACCCTTCCCCACACTCTGAAACACCTTCCCCACACACTGAAACCCCTTCCCCACACACCAAAACCGCTTCCGCATACAATGCAACTCATCCCCACACACTGCAAACCATCCCCACACTCTGAAACACCTTCCCCAAACACTGAAACCCTTGCCCACACACTGAAACCCCTTCCCCACACACTGAAACCCTTCCCTACACACTGAAAGCACTAGCCACACACTGAAACACGTGCCCCACACACTGAAACACCTTCCCCACACACTGAAACCCCTTCCCCACACAGTGAAACATCTTCCTCACACACCGAAACACCTTCCCCACACACTGAAACCCCTTCCGCACACACTGAAACACCTTTCACACACAATGAAACCCTCCCCACACACTGAAACAGCTTCCCCACACACTGAAACACCTTCCCCACACACTGGAAACCCTTCCCCACACACTGAAACCCCTTCCCCACACACTGAAACCCCTTCCCCACACACTGAAACACCTTCCCCACACACAGAAACAACTTCCCCACACACTGAAACCCCTTCCCCACACACTGAAACACCTTCCCCATACACTGAAACACCTTCCCCACACACTGAAACCCATTCCGCACACTCTGAAAGACCTTCCCCACATACCGAAACCCTTCCCCACACACTGAAACACCTTCCCCACACACTGAAACACTTCCCCACACACTGAAACACCTTCCCCACGCAACAAAACACCTTCCCACACGCTGAAACCCCTTCCGCACACACTGAAACACCTTTCCCACACACTGTAGCACCTTCCCCACACACTGAAACACCTTCCACACACACTGAAACGCATTCCACACACACTGCAACACATCACCACACACTGAAACACATTCCCACACGCTGAAACCCCTTCCCCACAGACTGATAACCCTTCCCCACACACTGAAACCCCTTCCGCACATTCTGAAACACCTTCCCCACACACGGAAACCCCTTCCGCACACACTGAAACCCCTTCCGCACACAGTGAAAACCTTCCCCACACACTGAAACACCTTCCCCACACACTGAAACACAGCCCCACACGCTTAAACCCCTTCCCAAAAGAATGAAACAAATCCCCACACACAGAAACCCCTTCCCCACACACTGAAACCCCTTCCGCACACAGTGAAACCCTTCCCCACACACTGAAATACCTTCCCCACACCCTGAAACACATACCCACACACTGAAAACCCTTCCCCACACACTCAAACACCTTCTCCACCCACTGAAACACCTTCCCCACACACTGAAACACCTTCCCCACACACTGAAACCCCTTCTGCACATACTGAATTATCTTCCTTACTCACTGAAAACCTTGCCCACACACTGAAACACCTTGCCCACACCCTGAAACCCCTTCCCCACACACTGAAACAACTTCCCCACACACTGAAACAACTTCCCCACACACTGAAACCCCTTCCCCACACACTGAAACACCTGCCCCAACATTGAAACACCTTCCCCACACACTGAAACCCCTTCCCCACACAGTGAAACGTCTTCCCCACACACCGAAACACCTTCCCCACACACTGAAACCCCTTCCGCACACACTGAAACAACTTCCCCACACAATGAAAACCTCCCCACACACTGAAACAGCTTCCCCACACACTGAAACACCTTCCCCACACACTGGAAACCCTTCCCCACACACTGAAACCCCTTCCCCACACACTGAAACCCCTTACCCACACACTGAAACCGATTCCCCACACACTGAAACACCTTCCCCACACACAGAAACAACTTCCCCACACACTGAAACCCCTTCCCCACACACTGAAACACCTTCCCCATATACTGAAACACCTTCCCCACACACTGAAACCCATTCCGCACACTCTGAAACACCTTCCCCACACACCGAAACCCTTCCCCACACACTGATACACCTTCCCCACACACTGAAACACTTCCCCACACACTGAAACTCCTTCCCCAGTCTCTGGAAACCCTTCCCCACCCACTGAAACCCCTTCCCCACACTCTGAAACACCTTCCCCACACACTGAAACCCCATCCCCACAAACTGCAACACATCCCCACACACTGAAACCCATCACCACACACTGAAACCCATCCACACACACTGAAACACCTTCCCCACACACTGAAACACATCCCCACACACTGAAACACCTTCCCCACATAGTGAAACCCTTCCCCACACACTAAAACACCTTCCCCACACACTGAAGCACCTTCCCCACACACTGAAATACCATCCCCACACACTGAAACACCTTTCCCACACACTGAAACCCCTTCCCCACACACTGGAACCCTACCCCACACACTGAAACACCATCCCCAAACACTGAAACCCCTTCCCCACACACTGAAACAGCTTCCCCACACACTGAAACCCCTTCCCCACACACTGAAACACCTTCCCCAAACACTGAGCCACCTTCCCCACACACTGAAAGCCCTTCCACACGCACTGAAACACCTTCCCCAATCACTTAAACCCTTCCCCACACACTGAAACCCCTTCCCCACACACTAAAAACCCTTCCCTACACACTGAAAGCCCTTCCCACACACTGAAACACCTGCCCCACACACTGAAACACCTTCCACACACACTGAAACCCCTTCCCCACACACTGAAACACCTTCCCCACACACCGAAACACCTTCCCCACTCACTGAAACCCCTTCCGCACACACTGAAACACCTTCCCCACACACTGAAACAGCTTTCCCACACACTGAAACACTTCCCTACACACTGAAACACTTCCCCACACACTGAAACACCTTCCCCACACACTGGAAACCCATCCCCACACACTCAAACCCCTTCCCCACACACTGAAACACCGTCCCCACACACTGAAACCCCTTCCCCACACACTGAAACAACTTCCCCACACACTGAAACAACTTCCCCACAAACTGAAACCCCTTCCCCACACACTGAAACACCTTCCCCATACACTGAAACACCTTCCCCACACACTGAAACCCCTTCCGCACACACTGAAACACCTTCCCCACACTGCGAAACCCTTCCCCACACACTGAAACCCCTTCCCCACACACTGAAACACTTCCCCACACACTGAAACCCCTTCCCCAGACACTGGAAACCCTTCCCCACACACTGAAACCCCTTCCCCACACTCTGAAACACCTTCACCACACACTGAAACCCCATCCCCACAAACTGCAACACATCCCCACACACTGAAACACCTTCTCCACACACTGAAACCCCTTCCCCACGCACTGAATCCCTTCCCCAAACACTGAAACCCATTCACCACACACTGAAACACATTTCCCACAAACTTCAACCCTTCCAAACACACAGAATCACAATCCCCACACACTGAAACCCCTTCCCCACACACTGAAACCCCTTCCCCACACACAGAAACACCTTCCCCACACACCGAAACCCCTTCTGCAGACAATGCAACTCATCCCCACACACTGAAACACATCTCCACAGACTGAAACACATCCCCACACACTGAAACACCTTCCCCACATACTGAATCCCTTCCCCACACACTAAAACAACTCCCCACACACAGAATCACCTTCCCCACACACTGAAACCTCTTCCGCACACACTGAAAGACCTTCCCCACACACTGAAACCCCATCCCCACACACTGAAACCCCTTCCACACACACTGAAACCCCTTCCACACACACTGAAACACCTTCCCCACACACTGTAACCCCTTCCACACACAGTGAAACCCTTCCCCACTCACTGAAACCCCTTCCCCACACACGGAAACACCTTCCCCACACACTGAAAACCTTCCCCACTCACTGAAACCTTTCCCCACACAATGAAACCCCTTCCCACACACTGAAACACCTTCCCTGCACACGGAAACACCTTCCCCACACACTGAAACCCCTTCCACACACACAGAAACACCTTCCCCACACACTGAAACACCTTCCCCACACACTGAAACCCCTTCCGCACACACTGAAACACCTTCCCCACACACTGAAACACCTTACCCACACACTGAAACACCTTACCCACACACTGAAATACCATCCCCACACACTGAAACACCTTTCGAACACACTGAAACCCGTTCCCGACACACTGCACCCTACCCCACTCACTGAAACACCTTCCCCACACACTGCAACCCATTCCACACACACTGAAACACCTTCCCCAAACACTGAAACCCTTCCCCACACACTGAAACCGCTTCCCCACACACTGAAACCCTTCCCTACACACTGAAAGCCCTTCCCACACACTGAAACACCTGCCCCACACACTGAAACACATTCCTCACACACTGAAACCCTTCCAAACACACTGAAACACATTCCCTACACAATGAAACCCCTTCCCCACACGAAGAAACCTCTTCCCCACACACTGAAACGCCTTCCGCACTGACTGAAACCCCTTCTGCACACACTGAAACACCTTCCCCACACACTGAAACACCTTCCCCACACACTGAAACCCCTTCCCCACACACTGAAACACATTCCCCACGCAACAAAACACCTCCCCCACACACTGAAACCCCTTCCACACACACTGAAACACCTTCCCCAAACACTGAAACCCTTCCCCACACACTGAAACCCTTCCCCACACACTGAAACCCCTTCCCCACACACTGAAACACCTTCCCCACACACTGAAACGCCATCCCCACTCACTGAAACACATCGCCACACACTGAAACACATTCTCCACATGCTAAAACCCCTTCCCCACACACTGTAAACCTTCCCAAAACACTGATAGCCATTCAGCACACACTGAAACACATTCCCCACACACTGAAACCCTTCCAAACACACTGAAACACATTCCCCACACACTGAAACCCCTTCCCCACACACTGAAACCCCTTCTGCACACACTGAAACACCTTCCCCACACACTGAAACCCCTTCCTCACACACTGAAACCCATTCTGCACATACTGAAACACCTTCCCCACACACTGAAACCCCTTCCCCACACACTGAAACCCCTTCCGCACACAGTGAAAACCTTCCCACACACTGAAACACCTTCCCCACACACTGAGACACATCCGAACACACTTAAACCCCTTCCCTACACAATGAAACAAATCCCCACACACTGAAACCCCTTCCCCACACGAACTGAAACACCTTCCCCACACACTGAAACTCCTTCCCCACGCACTGAAACCCCTTCCGCACACAGTGAAACCCTTCCCCACACACTGAAACCCCTTCCCCACACACTGAAACACCTTCCCCACACACTGAAACAACTTCCCCACACACTGAAGCCCCTTCCCCACACACTGAAACACCTTCCCCACACACTGAAACCTATTCCGCACACTCTGAAACACCTTCCCCACACACCGAAACCCTTCCCCACACACTGATACACCTTCCCCACACACTGAAACACTTCCCCACACACTGAAACTCCTTCCCCAGGCTCTGGAAACCCTTCCCCACACACTGAAACCCCTTCCCCACACTCTGAAACACCTTCCCCACACACTGAAACCCCATCCCCACAAACTGCAACACATCCCCACACACTGAAACCCATCACCACACACTGAAACCCATCCACACACACTGAAACACCTTCCCCACACACTGAAACACATCCCCACACACTGAAACACCTTCCCCACAAACTGAAAACCTTCCCCACACACTAAAACACCTTCCCCACACACTGAAACACCTTCCCCACACACTGAAATACCATCCACGCACACTGAAACACCTTTCCCACACACTGAAACCCCTTCCCCACACACTGGAACCCTACCCCACACACTGAAACACCATCCCCAAACACTGAAACCCCTTCCCCACACACTGAAACAGCTTCCCCACACACTGAAACCCCTTCCCCACACACTGAAACACCTTCCCCAAACACTGAGACACCTTCCCCACACACTGAAAGCCCTTCCACACTCACTGAAACACCTTCCCCAATCACTTAAACCTTTCCCCACACACTGAAACCCCTTCCCCACACACTGAAACCCTTCCCTACACACTGAAAGCCCTTCCCACACACTGAAACACCTGCCCCACACACTGAAACACCTTCCACACACACTGAAACCCCTTCCCCACACACTGAAACACCTTCCCCACACACCGAAACACCTTCCCCACTCACTGAAATCCCTTCCGCACACACTGAAACACCTTCCCCACACACTGAAACAGCTTTCCCACACACTGAAACACTTCCCCACAGACTGAAACACTTCCCCACACACTGAAACACCTTCCCCACACACTGGAAACCCATCCCCACACACTCAAACCCCTTCCCCACACACTGAAACGCCATCCCCACTCACTGAAACACATCGCCACACACTGAAACACATTGTCCACATGCTGAAACCCCTTCCCCACACACTGTAAACCTTCCCAAAACACTGATAGCCATTCAGCACACACTGAAACACATTCCCCACACACTGAAACCCTTCCAAACACACTGAAACACATTCCCCACACACTGAAACCCCTTCCCCACACACTGAAACCCCTTCTGCACACACTGAAGCACCTTCCCCACACACTGAAACCCCTTCCTCACACACTGAAACCCCTTCTGCACATACTGAAACACCTTCCCCACACACTGAAACCCCTTCCCCACACACTGAAACCCCTTCCGCACACAGTGAAAACCTTCCCACACACTGAAACACCTTCCCCACACACTGAGACACATCCCGACACACTTAAACCCCTTCCCTACACAATGAAACAAATCCCCACACACTGAAACCCCTTCCCCACACGAACTGAAACACCTTCCCCACACACTGAAACTCCTTCCCCACGCACTGAAACCCCTTCCGCACACAGTGAAACCCTTCCCCACACACTGAAACCCCTTCCCCACACACTGAAACACCTTCCCCACACACTGAAACAACTTCCCCACACACTGAAGCCCCTTCCCCACACACTGAAACACCTTCCCCAGACACTGAAACCCCTTCCCCACACACTGAAACCCCTTCCCCACACAGTGAAACCGCTTCCCCACACACTGAAACACCTTCCCCTTTCAACAAAACACCTTCCCCACACACTGAAACCCCTTCTGCACACACTGAAACACCTTCTCCACACACTGAAACCCTTCCCCACAGACTGAAACACCTTCCCCACACACTGAAACACCTCTCACACACAGTCGCACCTTCCCCACTCACTGGAAACCCTCCCCCACACACTGAAACCCCTTCCACACACACTGAAACACCTTCCCCACACACTGAAACGCCATCCCCACACACTGCAACACATCGCCTCACACTGAATCACATTCCCCACACGCTGAAACCCCTTCCTCACTCACTGTAAACCTTCCCAAAACACTGATACTCATTCACCACACACTGAAACACATTCCCCACACACTGAAACCCTTCCAAACACACTGAAACACATTCCCCACACACTGAAACCCCTTCCCCACACACTGAAACCCCATCCACACACAATGCAACACATCCCCACACACTGAAACACCTTCGCCACACACTGAAACCCCTTCCCCACACACTGAAACCGTTCCCCAAACACTGATACCCATTCACCACACACTGAAACAAATTGCCCACACACTGAAACCCTTCCAAGCACACTGAAACACATTCTCTACACACTGAAACCCCTTCGCAACACGCAGAAACCCCCTCCCTACACACTGAAACGTCTTCCGCACTGACTGAAACCCCTTCTGCACACACTGAAACACCTTCCACACACACTGAAACACCTTCCCCACACACTGAAACCCCTTCCCCACTCACTGAAACACCTTCCCCACGCAACAAAACACCTCCCCCACACACTGAAACCCCTACCGCACACACTGAAACACCTTCCCCACACACTGAAACGGTTCCCCACACAATGAAACACCTTCCCCACACACTGAAACACCTCCCACTCACTGTAGCACCTTCCCCACTCACTGGAAAAGCTTCCCCACACACTGAAACCCCTTCCCCACACACTGAAACACCTTCCCCAAACACTGAAATGCCATCCCCACTCACTGCAACACATCGCGACACACTGAAACACATTCCCCACACGCTGAAACCCCTTCCCCACACACTGTAAACCTTCCCAAAACACTGATAGCCATTCAGCACACACTGAAACACATTCCCCACACACTGAAACCCTTCCAAACACACTGAAACACATTCCCCACACACTGAAACCCCTTCCCCACACACTGAAACCCCTTCTGCACACACTGAAACACCTTCCCTACACACTAAAACCCCTTCCCCACACACTGACACACTGAAACCCCTTCCGCACATACTGAAACACCTTCCCCACACACTGAAACCCCTTCCCCACACACTGAAACCCCTTCCCCACACACTGTGAACCTTCCCAAAACACTGATAGCCATTCAGCACACACTGAAACACATTCCCCACACACTGAAACCCTTCCAAACACACTGAAACACATTCCCCACACAATGAAACCCCTTCCCTACACACTGAAATCCCTTCTGCACACACTGAAACAGCTTCCCCACACACTGAAACACCTTCCGCACATACTGAAAAACCTTCCCCATACACTGAAACACCTTCCGCACACACTGAAACCCCTTCCGCACACAGTGAAAACCTTCCCCACTCACTGAAACACCTTCCCCACACACTGAGACACATCCCCACACACTTAGACCCCTTCCCGACAATATGAAACAAATCCCCACACACTGAAACACCTTCCGCACACAGTGAAACCCTACCCCACACACTGAAACCCCTTCCATACACACTGAAAAACATCCCCACACACTGAAACCACTTCCCCACACACTAAAACACCTTCCCCACACACTGAAACACCTTCCCCACGCACTGAAACACTTTCCCCACACACTGAAACCCCTTCCGCACACAGTGAAACCCTACCCCACACACTGAAACCCCTTCCATACACACTGAAAAACATCCCCACACACTGAAACCACTTCCCCACACACTAAAACACCTTCCCCACACACTGAAACACCTTCCCCACGCACTGAAACACTTTCCCCACACACTGAAACCCCTTCCGCACACAGTGAAACCCCTTCCCCACACACTGAAACACCTTCCCCACACACTGAAACAACTTCCCCACACACTGAAGCCCCTTCCCCACACACTGAAACCCCTTCCCCATACACTGAAACACCTTCCCCACACACTGAAACCCCTTCCGCACACACTGAAACACCTTCCCCACACACTGAAACCCTTCCCCACACACTGAACCACCTTCCCCACACACTGAAACACTTCCCCAAACACTGAAACACCTTCCCCACAAACTGCAACACAACCCCACACACTGAAACACCTTCAACACACACTGAAACCCCTTCCCCACACACTGAAACCCTTCCCCAAACACTGAAACCCATTCACCACACACTGAAACACATTCCCCACACACTGAAACACTTCCAAACACACAGAATCACAATCTTCGCACAATGAAACCCCTTCCCCACACACTGAAACCCCTTCCCCACACACTGAAACCCCTTCCGCACACACTGAAGCCCCTTCCCCATACACTGAAACACCTTCCCCACACACTGAAACCCTTCGCCACACACTGAAACACCTTCCCCACACACTGAAACACTTCCCCACACACTGAAACTCCATCCCCACAAACTGCACCACATCCCCACACACTGAAACACCTTCCCCACACACTGAAGCCCCTTCCCCACACACTGAAACCCTTCCCCAAACACTGAAACCCATTCACCACACACTGAAACACATTCCCCACACACTGAAACCCTTCCAAACACACAGAATCACAATCCCCACACACTGAAACCCCTTCCCCACACACTGAAACCCCTTCCCCACACACTGAAACACCTTCCCCACACACTGAAACCCCTTCCCCACACATTGAAACACCTTCCCCACGCAACAAAACACCTTCCCCACACACTGAAACCCCTTCCGCACACACTGAAACACCTTCCCCACACACTGAAACCCTTCCCCACACACTGAAACACCTCCCACACACAGTAGCACCTTCCCCACACACTGGAAACCCTCCCCCACACACTGAAACTCCTTCCCCACAAACTGCACCACATCCCCACACACTGAAACCCCTTCCGCACACACTGAAACACCTTCCCCACACAATGAAATCCTTCCCCACACACTGAAACACCTTCTCCACACACTGAAACACATCCCACTCACAGTAGCACCTTCCCCACAGACTGGAAACCCTCCCCCACACACTGAAAACCCTTCCCCACACACTGAAACACCTTCCCCACACACTGAAACGCCATCCCCACACACTGCAACACATGGCCACACACTCAAACACATTCACCACACACTGAAACACATTCCCCACACACTGAAACCCTTCCAAACACACTGAAACACATTCCCCACACACTGAAAGCCCTTCCCCACACACTGAAATCCCTTCTGCACACACTGAAACACATTCCCCACACACTGAAACCCCTTCCGCCCACACTGAAGCCGCTTTCGCACATACTGAAACACCTTCCCCACACACTGAAACCCTTCCCCACACACTGAAACACCTTACCCACACACTGAAACACTTCCCCACACACTGAAACTCCTTCCCCACAAACTGCACCACATCCCCACACACTGAAACACCTTCCCCACACACTGAAGCCCCTTCCCCACACACTGAAACCCTTCCCCAAACACTGAAACCCATTCACCACACACTGAAACACATTCCCCACACACTGAAACCCTTCCAAACACACAGAATCACAATCCCCACACACTGAAACCCCTTCCCCACACACTGAAACCCCTTCCCCACACACTGAAACACCTTCCCCACACACTGAAACCCCTTCCCCACACAGTGAAACACCTTCCCCACGCAACAAAACACCATCCCCATACACTGAAACCCCTTCCGCACACACTGAAACACCTTCCCCACACACTGAAACCCTTCCCCACACACTGAAACACCTTCTCAACACACTGAAACACATCCCACACACAGTAGCACCTTCCCCACACACTGGAAACCCTCCCCCACACACTGAAACCCCTTCCCCACACACTGAAACACCTTCCCCACACACTGAAACGCCATCCCCACACACTGCAACACATCGCCACACACTCAAACACATTCACCACACACTGAAACACATTCCCCACACACTGAAACCCTTCCAAACACACTGAACCACATTCCCCACACACTGAAAGCCCTTCCCCACACACTGAAATCCCTTCTACACACACTGAAACACATTCCCCACACACTGAAACCCTTCCAAACACACTGAAACACATTCCCCACACACTGAAAGCCCTTCCCCACACATTGAAATCCCTTCTGCACACACTGAAACACATTCCCCACACACTGAAACCCCTTCCCCCCACACTGAAGCCGCTTTCGCACATACTGAAACACCTTCCCCACACACTGAAACCCCTTCCCCACACACTGAAACACCTTCTCCACACACTGAAACACCTTCCCCTTTCAACAAAACACCTTCCCCACACACTGAAACCCCTTCTGCACACACTGAAACACCTTCTCCACACACTGAAACCCTTCCCCACACACTGAAACACCTTCCCCACACCCTGAAACACCTCGCACACACAGTCGCACCTTCCCCACACACTGGAAACCCTCCCCCACACACTGAAACCCCTTCCCCACACACTGAAACACCGTCCCCACACACTGAAACGCCATCCCCACACACTGCAACACATCGCCACACACTGAATCACATTCCCCACACGCTGAAACCCCTTCCTCACTCACTGTAAACCTTCCCAAAACACTGATACTCATTCACCACACACTGAAACACATTCCCCACACACTGAAACCCTTCCAAACACACTGAAACACATTCCCCACACACTGAGACCCCTTCCCCACACACTGAAACCCCATCCACACACAATGCAACACATCCCCACACACTGAAACACCTTCGCCACACACTGAAACCCCTTCCCCACACACTGAAACCGTTCCCCAAACACTGATACCCATTCACCACACACTGAAACAAATTGCCCACACACTGAAACCCTTCCAAACACACTGAAACACATTCTCTACACACTGAAACCCCTTCGCAACACGCAGAAACCCCCTCCCTACACACTGAAACGTCTTCCGCACTGACTGAAACCCCTTCTGCACACACTGAAACACCTTCCACACACACTGAAACACCTTCCCCACACACTGAAACCCCTTCCCCACACACTGAAACACCTTCCCCACGCAACAAAACACCTCCCCCACACACTGAAACCCCTTCCGCACACACTGAAACACCTTCCCCACACACTGAAACGGTTCCCCACACAATGAAACACCTTCCCCACACACTGAAACACCTCCCACTCACTGTAGCACCTTCCCCACTCACTGGAAACGCTTCCCCACACACTGAAACCCCTTCCCCACACACTGAAACACCTTCCCCACACACTGAAATGCCATCCCCACTCACTGCAACACATCGCGACACACTGAAACACATTCCCCACACGCTGAAACCCCTTCCCCACACACTGTAAACCTTCCCAAAACACTGATAGCCATTCAGCACACACTGAAACACATTCCCCACACACTGAAACCCTTCCAAACACACTGAAACACATTCCCCACACACTGAAACCCCTTCCCCACACACTGAAACCCCTTCTGCACACACTGAAACACCTTCCCTACACACTAAAACCCCTTCCCCACACACTGAAACCCCTTCCGCACATACTGAAACACCTTCCCCACACACTGAAACCCCTTCCCCACACACTGAAACCCCTTCCCCACACACTGTGAACCTTCCCAAAACACTGATAGCCATTCAGCACACACTGAAACACATTCCCCACACACTGAAACCCTTCCAAACACACTGAAACACATTCCCCACACAATGAAACCCCTTCCCTACACACTGAAATCCCTTCTGCACACACTGAAACACCTTCCCCACACACTGAAACACCTTCCGCACATTCTGAAACACCTTCCCCATACACTGAAACACCTTCCGCACACACTGAAACCCCTTCCGCACACAGTGAAAACCTTCCCCACTCACTGAAACACCTTCCCCACACACTGAGACACATCCCCACACACTTAGACCCCTTCCCGACAATATGAAACAAATCCCCACACACTGAAACACCTTCCGCACACAGTGAAACCCTACCCCACACACTGAAACCCCTTCCATACACACTGAAAAACATCCCCACACACTGAACCCACTTCCCCACACACTAAAACACCTTCCCCACACACTGAAACACCTTCCCCACGCACAGAAACACTTTCCCCACACACTGAAACCCCTTCCGCACACACTGAAACCCCTTCCCCACACACTGAAACACCTTCCCCACACACTGAAACAACTTCCCCACACACTGAAGCCCCTTCCCCACACACTGAAACCCCTTCCCCATACACTGAAACACCTTCCCCACACACTGAAACCCCTTCCCCACACACTGAACCACCTTCCCCACACACTGAAACACTTCCCCAAACACTGAAACTCCTTCCCCACAAACTGCAACACAACCCCACACACTGAAACACCTTCAACACACACTGAAACCCCTTCCCCACACACTGAAACCCTTCCCCAATCACTGAAACCCATTCACCACACACTGAAACACATTCCCCACACACTGAAACACTTCCAAACACACAGAATCATAATCTTCGCACAATGAAACCCCTTCCCCACACACTGAAACCCCTTCCCCACACACTGAAACCCCTTCCGCACACACTGAAGCCCCTTCCCCATACACTGAAACACCTTCCCCACACACTGAAACCCTTCGCCACACACTGAAACACCTTCCCACACACTGAAACACTTCCCCACACACTGAAACTCCATCCCCACAAACTGCACCACATCCCCACACACTGAAACACCTTCCCCACACACTGAAGCCCCTTCCCCACACACTGAAACCCTTCCCCAAACACTGAAACCCATTCACCACACACTGAAACACATTCCCCACACACTGAAACCCTTCCAAACACACAGAATCACAATCCCCACACACTGAAACCCCTTCCCCACACACTGAAACCCCTTCCCCACACACTGAAACACCTTCCCCACACACTGAAACCCCTTCCCCACACATTGAAACACCTTCCCCACGCAACAAAACACCTTCCCCACACACTGAAACCCCTTCCGCACACACTGAAACACCTTCCCCACACACTGAAACCCTTCCCCACACACTGAAACACCTCCCACACACAGTAGCACCTTCCCCACACACTGGAAACCCTCCCCCGCACACTGAAACTCCTTCCCCACAAACTGCACCACATCCCCACACACTGAAACCCCTTCCGCACACACTGAAACACCTTCCCCACACAATGAAACCCTTCCCCACACACTGAAACACCTTCTCCACACACTGAAACGCCATCCCCACACACTGCAACACATGGCCACACACTCAAACACATTCACCACACACTGAAACACATTCCCCACACACTGAAACCCTTCCAAACACACTGAAACACATTCCCCACACACTGAAAGCCCTTCCCCACACACTGAAATCCCTTCTGCACACACTGAAACACATTCCCCACACACTGAAACCCCTTCCGCCCACACTGAAGCCGCTTTCGCACATACTGAAACACCTTCCCCACACACTGAAACCCTTCCCAACACACTGAAACACCTTACCCACACACTGAAACACTTCCCCACACACTGAAACTCCTTCCCCACAAACTGCACCACATCCCCACACACTGAAACACCTTCCCCACACACTGAAGCCCCTTCCCCACACACTGAAACCCTTCCCCAAACACTGAAACCCATTCACCACACACTGAAACACATTCCCCACACACTGAAACCCTTCCAAACACACAGAACCACAATCCCCACACACTGAAACCCCTTCCCCACACACTGAAACCCCTTCCCCACACACTGAAACACCTTCCCCACACACTGAAACCCCTTCCCCACACAGTGAAACACCTTCCCCACGCAACAAAACACCATCCCCATACACTGAAACCCCTTCCGCACACACTGAAACACCTTCCCCACACACTGAAACCCTTCCCCACACACTGAAACACCTTCTCAACACACTGAAACACATCCCACACACAGTAGCACCTTCCCCACACACTGGAAACCCTCCCCCACACACTGAAACCCCTTCCCCACACACTGAAACACCTTCCCCACACACTGAAACGCCATCCCCACACACTGCAACACATCGCCACACACTCAAACACATTCACCACACACTGAAACACATTCCCCACACACTGAAACCCTTCCAAACACACTGAACCACATTCCCCACACACTGAAAGCCCTTCCCCACACACTGAAATCCCTTCTGCACACACTGAAACACATTCCCCACACACTGAAACCCTTCCAAACACACTGAAACACATTCCCCACACACTGAAAGCCCTTCCCCACACACTGAAATCCCTTCTGCACATACTGAAACACATTCCCCACACACTGAAACCCTTCCAAACACACTGAAACACAGTCCCCACACACTGAAAGCCCTTCACCACACACTGAACTCCCTTCTGCACACACTGAAACACATTCCCCACACACTGAAACCCCTTCCCCCCACACTGAAGCCGCTTTCGCACATACTGAAACACCTTCCCCACACACTGTAAACCTTCCCAAAACACTGATACTCATTCACCACACACTGAAACACATTCCCCACACACTCAAACCATTCCAAACACACTTGAAACACATTCCCCACACACTGAAACCCCTTCCCCACACACTGAAACACCTTCCCCACACAGTGAAACCCTTCCCCACACACTGAAACACCTTCCTCACACACTGAAACCCCTTCCGCACACACTGAAACACCTTCCCCACACAATGAAACCCCTTCCCCACACTCTGAAACACCTTCCCCACACACTGTGAACCTTCCCAAAACACTGATACTCATTCACCACACACTGAAACACATTCCCCACACACTGAAACCCTTCCAAACACACTGAAACACATTCCCCACACACTGAAACACCTTCCGCACATACTGAAACACCTTCCCCATACACTGAAACCCCTTCCGCACACACTGAAATCCCTTCCGCACACAGTGAAAACCTTCCCCACACACTGAAACACCTTCCCCACACACTGAGACACATCCCCACACACTTAGACCCCTTCCCGACAATATGAAACAAATCCCCACACACCGAAACACCTTCCGCACACAGTGAAACCCTACCCCACACACTGAAACCCCTTCCATACACACTGAAAAACATCCCCACACACTGAAACCCCTTCCCCACACACTAAAACACCTTCCCCACACACTGAAACACCTTCCCCACGCACTGAAACACTTTCCCCACACACTGAAACCCCTTCCACACAGACTGAAACCCCATCCCCACACACTGAAACACCTTCCCCACACACTGAAACAACTTCCCCACACACTGAAGCCCCTTCCCCACACACTGAAACCCCTTCCGCACACACTGAAACACCTTCCCCACACACTGAAACCCTTCCCCACACACTGAAACACCTTCCCCACACACTGAAACACTTCCCCAAACACTGAAACTCCTTCCCCATAAACTGCAACACAACCCCACACACTGAAACACCTTCAACACACACTGAAACCCCTTCCCCACACACTGAAACCCTTCCCCAAACACTGAAACCCATTCACCACACACTGAAACACATTCCCCACACACTGAAACACTTCCAAACACACAGAATCACAATCTTCACACACTGAAACCCCTTCCCCACACACTGAAACCCCTTCCCCACACACTGAAACCCCTTCCGCACACACTGAAACCCCTTCCCCATACACTGAAACACCTTCCCCACACACTGAAACCCTTCCCCACACACAGAAACACCTTCCCCACACACTGAAACTCCTTCCCCACAAACTGCACCACATCCCCACACACTGAAACACCTTCCCCACACAATGAAACAATTCCCCACACACTGAAACCCTTCCCCAAACACTGAAACCCATTCACCACACACTGAAACACATTCCCCACACACTGAAACCCTTCCAAACACACAGAATCACAATGCCCACACACTGTAACCCCTTCCCCACACACTGAAACCCCTTCCCCACACACTGAAACACCTTCCCCACAAACTGAAACCCCTTCCCCACACAGTGAAACACCTTCCCCACGCAACAAAACACCTTCCCCACACACTGAAACCCCTTCCGCACACACTGAAACACCTTCCCCACACACTGAAACCCTTCCCCACACACTGAAACACCTCCCACACACAGTAGCACCTTCCCCACACACTGGAAACCCTCCCCCACACACTGAAACCCCTTCCCCACACACTGAAACACCTTCCCCACACACTGAAACGCCATCCCCACACACTGCAACACATCGCCACACACTCAAACACATTCACCACACACTGAAACACATTCCCCACACACTGAAACCCTTCCAAACACACTGAAACACATTCCCCACACACTGAAAGCCCTTCCCCACACACTGAAATCCCTTCTGCACACACTGAAACACATTCCCCACACACTGAAACCCCTTCCGCCCACACTGAAGCCGCTTTCGCACATACTGAAACACCTTCCCCACACACTGAGACCCTTCCCCACACACTGAAACACCTTACCCACACACTGAAACACTTCCCGACACACTGAAACTCCTTCCCCACAAACTGCACCACATCCCCACACACTGAAACACCTTCCCCACACACTGAAGCCCCTTCCCCACACACTGAAACCCTTCCCCAAACACTGAAACCCATTCACCACACACTGAAACACATTCCCCACACACTGAAACCCTTCCAAACACACAGAATCACAATCCCCACACTCTGAAACCCCTTCCCCACACACTGAAACCCCTACCCCACACACTGAAACACCTTCCCCACACACTGAAACCCCTTCCCCACACAGTGAAACACCTTCCCCACGCAACAAAACACCATCCCCACACACTGAAACCCCTTCCGCACACACTGAAACCCCTTCCGCACACACTGAAACACCTTCCCCACACACTGAAACCCTTCCCCACACACTGAAACACCTTCTCCACACACTGAAACACATCCCACACACAGTAGCACCTTCCCCACACACTGGAAACCCTCCCCCACACACTGAAACCCCTTCCCCACACACTGAAACACCTTCCCCACACACTGAAACGCCATCCCCACACCATGCAACACATCGCCACAACCTCAAACACATTCACCACACACTGAAACACATTCCCCACACACTGAAACCCTTCCAAACACACTGAAACACATTCCCCACACACTGAAAGCCCTTCGCCACACACTGAAATCCCTTCTGCACACACTGAAACACATTCCCCACACACTGAACCCTTCCAAACACACTGAAACACATTCCCCACACACTGAAAGCCCTTCCCCACACACTGAAATCCCTTCTGCACACACTGAAACACATTCCCCACACACTGAAACCCCTTCCCCCCACACTGAAGCCGCTTTCGCACATACTGAAACACCTTCCCCACACACTGTAAACGTGCCCAAAACACTGATACTCATTCACCACACACTGAAACACATTCCCCACACAATCAAACCCTTCCAAACACACTTGAAACACATACCCCACACACTGAAACCCCTTCCCCACAAACTGAAACACCTTCCCCACACAGTGAAACCCTTCCCCACACACTGAAAATCCTTCCTCACACACTGAAACCCCTTCCGCACACACTGAAACACCTTCCCCACACAATGAAACCCTTCCCCACACACTGAAACACCTTCCTCACATACTGAAACCCCTTCCCCACACACTGAAACCCCTTCCCCACTCACTGAAACACCTTCCCCACACAGTGAAACACTTCCCCACACACTGAAACACCTTCCTCAGACACTGAAACCCCTTCCCCACACACTGAAACTCCTTCCCCACAAACTGCACCACATCCCCACACACTGAAACACCTTCCCCACACTCTGAAGCCCCTTCCCCACACACTGAAACCCTTCCCCAAACACTGAAACCCATTCACCACACACTGAAACACATTCCCCACACACTGAAACCCTTCCAAACACACAGAATCACAATCCCCACACACTGAAACCCCTTCCCCACACACTGAAACCCATTCCCCACACACTGAAACACCTTCCCCACACACTGAAACCCCTTCCCCACACAGTGAAACACCTTCCCCACGCAACAAAACACCATCCCCACACTGAAACCCCTTCCGCACACACTGAAACACCTTCCCACACACTGAAACCCTTCCCCACACACTGAAACACCTTCTCCACACACTGAAACACATCCCACACACAGTAGCACCTTCCCCACACACTTTGGAAACCCTCCCCCACACACTGAAACCCCTTCCCCACACACTGAAACACCTTCCCCACACACTGAAACGCCATCCCCACACACTGCAACACATCGCCACACACTCAAACACATTCACCACACACTGAAACACATTCCCCACACACTGAAACCCTTCCAAACACACTGAATCACATTCCCCACACACTGAAAGCCCTTCCCCACACGCTGAAATCCCTTCTGCACACACTGAAACACATTCCCCACACACTGAAACCCTTCCAAACACACTGAAACACAATCCCCACACACTGAAAGCCCTTCCCCACACATTGAAATCCCTTCTGCACACACTGAAACACATTCCCCACACACTGAAACCCCTTCCCCCCACACTGAAGCCGCTTTCGCACATACTGAAACACCTTCCCCACACACTGTAAACCTTCCCAAAACACTGATACTCATTCACCACACACTGAAACACATTCCCCACACAATCAAACCCTTCCAAACACACTTGAAACACATTCCCCACACACTGAAACCCCTTCCCCACACACTGAAACACCTTCCCCACACAGTGAAACCCTTCCCCACACACTGAAACACCTTCCTCACACACTGAAACCCCTTCCGCACACACTGAAACACCTTCCCCACACAATGAAACCCTTCCCCACACACTGAAACACCTTCCTCACACACTGAAACCCCTTCCCCACACACTGAAACCCCTTCCCCACACACTGAAACACCTTCCCCACACAGTGAAACACTTCCCCACACACTGAAACACCTTCTTCACACACTGAAACCCCTTCCCCATACACTGAAACACCTTCCCCACACAGTGAAACACCTTCCCCACACACTGAAACCCTTCCCCACACACTGAAACACCTTCTCCACACACTGAAACACATCCCACACACAGTAGCACCTTCCCCACACACTGGAAACCCTCCCCCACACACTGAAACCCCTTCCCCACACACTGAAACACCTTCCCCACACACTGAAACGCCATCCCCACACACTGCAACACATCGCCACACATTCAAACACATTCACCACACACTGAAACACATTCCCCACACACTGAAACCCTTCCAAACACACTGAAACACATTCCCCACACACTGAAAGCCCTTCCCCACACACTGAAATCCCTTCTGCACACACTGAAACACATTCCCCACACACTGAAACCCTTCCAAACACACTGAAACACATTCCCCACACACTGAAAGCCCTTCCCCACACACTGAAATCCCTTCTGCACACACTGAAACACATTCCCCACACACTGAAACCCCTTCCCCCCACACTGAAGCCGCTTTCGCACATACTGAAACACCTTCCCCACACACTGTAAACCTTCCCAAAACACTGATACTCATTCACCACACACTGAAACACATTCCCCACACAATCAAACCCTTCGAAACACACTTGAAACACATTCCCCACACACTGAAACCCCTTCCCCACACACTGAAACACCTTCCCCACACAGTGAAACCCTTCCCCACACACTGAAACACCTTCCTCACACACTGAAACCCCTTCCGCACACACTGAAACACCTTCCCCACACAATGAAACCCTTCCCCACACACTGAAACACCTTCCTCACACTCTGAAACCCCTTCCCCACACACTGAAACCCCTTCCCCACACACTGAAACACCTTCCCCACACAGTGAAACACTTCCCCACACACTGAAACACCTTGCTCACACACTGAAACCCCTTCCCCACACACTGAAACGCCTTCCCCACAAACTGCACCACATCCCCACACACTGAAACACCTTCCCCACACACTGAAGCCCCTTCCCCACACACTGAAACCCTTCCCCAAACACTGAAACCCATTCACCACACACTGAAACACATTCCCCACACACTGAAACCCTTCCAAACACACAGAATCACAATCCCCACACACTGAAACCCCTTCCCCACACACTGAAACCCCTTCCCCACACACTGAAACACCTTCCCCACACACTGAAACACCTTCCCCACACACTGAAACAACTTCCCCACGCAACAAAACACCATCCCCACACACTGAAACCCCTTCCGCACACACTGAAACACCTTCCCCACACACTGAAACCATTCCCCACACACTGAAACACATTCTCCACACACTGAAACACATCCCACACACAGTAGCACCTTCCCCACACACTGGAAACCCTCCCCCACACACTGAAACCCCTTCCCCACACACTGAAACACCTTCCCCAAACACTGAAACGCCATCCCCACACACTGCAACCCATCGCCACACACTCAAACACATTCACCACACACTGAAACACATTCCCCACACACTGAAACCCTTCCAAACACACTGAAACACATTCCCCACACACTGAATGCCCTTCTCCACACACTGACATCCCTTCTGCACACACTGAAACACATTCCCCACACACTGAAACCCTTCCAAACACACTGAAACACATTCACCTCACACTGAAAGCCCTTCCCCACACACTGAAATCCCTTCTGCACACACTGAAACACCTTCCCCACACACTGAAACCCCTTCCCCCCACACTGAAGCCGCTTTCGCACATACTGAAACACCTTCCCCACACACTGTAAACCTTCCCAAAACACTGATACTCATTCACCACACACTGAAACACATTCCCCACACACTCAAACCCTTCCAAACAAACTTGAAACACATTCCCCACACTCTGAAACCCCTTCCCCACACACTGAAACACCTTCCCCACACAGTGAAACCCTTCCCCACACACTGAAACACCTTCCTCACACACTGAAACCCCTTCCACACACACTGAAACACCTTCCCCACACAATGAAACCCCTTCCCCACACTCTGAAACACCTTCCCCACGCAACAAAGCACCTTCCTTACACACTGAAACCCCTTCCGCAAACACTGAAACACCTTCCCCACACACTGATACCCTTCCCCACACACTGAAATACCTTCCCCACACACAGAAACACCTACCACACACAGTAGCACCTGCCCCACACACTGGAAACCCTCCCCCACACACTGAAACCCCTTCCCCACACACTGAAACACCTTCCGCACACACTGAAACGCCATCCCCACACACTGTAACACATCGCCACACACTGAAACACATTCCCCACACGCTGAAACCCCTTCCCCACACACTGTAAACCTTCCCAAAACACTGATACTCATTCACCACACACTGAAACACCTTCCCCACACACTGAAACCCTTCCAAACACACTTGAAACACCATCCCCACACACTGAAACCCCTTCCCCACACACTGAAGCCCCTTCCGCACATCCTGAAACACCTTCCCCACACACTGAATCTCCTTCCCCACACACTGAAACCCCTTCCGCACACAGTGAAAACCTTCCCCACACACGGAAACTCCTACCCCACACACTGAGACACATCCCCACACACTTAGACCCCTTCCATACACAATGAGACAAACCCACACACACTGAAACCCCTTCCCCACACGCACTGAAACACCTTCCCCACACACTGAAACTCCTTCCCCACACACTGAAACCCCTTCCGCACACAGTGAAACCCTTCCCCACACACTGAAACCACTTCCCCACATACTGAAACACATCCCCACACACTGAAACCCCTTCCCCACACACTGAAACACCTTCCCCACACACTGAAACACCTTCCCCAGACACTGAAACACCTTCCCCACACACTGAAACCCCTTCCGCACACACTGAAACCCCTACCCCACACACTGAAACACCTTCCCCACACACTGAAACAACTTCCCCACACACTGAAGCCCCTTCCCCACACAGTGAAATACCTTCCCCACACACTGAAACATCTTCCCTACACACTGAAACCCCTTCCACACACACTGAAACACCTTCCTCACACACTGAAACCCTTCCCCACACACAGAAACACCTTCCCCACACACTGAAACACTTCCCCACACACTGAAACTCCTTCCCCACAAACTGCAACACATTCCCACAAACTTAAACACCTTCCCCACGCAGTGAAACCCCTTCCCCACACACTGAAACCCTTCCCCAAACACTGAAACCCATTCATCACACACTGAAACACATTTGCCACACACTGAAACCCTTCCAAACACACAGAATCACAATCCCCACAAACTGAAACCCCTTCCCCGCACACAGAAACCCCTTCCCCACACACTGAAACACCTTCCCCACACACTGAAACCCCTTCCCCACACACTGAAGCACCTTCCCCACGCAACAAAACACCTTCCCCACACACTGAAACCCCTTCCGCACACGCTGAAACACCTTCCCCACACACTGAAACCCTTCCCCACACACTGAAACACCTTCCCCACACACTGAAACACCTCCCACACACAGTAGCACCTTCCCCACACACTGGAAACCCTACCCCACACACTGAAACCCCTTCCCCACACACTGAAACGCCATCCCCACACACTGCAACACATCGCCACACACTGAAACATATTCCCCACACGCTGAAACCCCTTCCCCACACACTGTAAACGTTCCCAAAAGACTGATACTCATTCACCACACACTGAAACAAATTCCCCACACACTGAAACCCCTTCCCCACACACTGAAATACCTTCTGCACACACTGAAACAACTTCCCCACACACTGAAACCCCTTCCCCACACAATGAAGCCCCTTCCGCACATACTGAAACACCTTCCCCATACACTGAAACCCCTTCCCCATACACTGAAACCCCTTCTGCACACAGTGAAAACCTTCCCCACACACTGATACACATTTCCCACACACTGATACACATCCCCACACACTTAAAGCCCTTCCCTACACAATGAAACAAATCCTCACACACTGAAACCCCTTCCCCACACACACTGAAACAACTTCCCCACACACTGAAACTCCTTCCCCACGCACTGAAACCCCTTCCGCACACAGTGAATCCCTTCCCCACACACTGAAACCCCTTCCCCACACACTGAAACGCCATCCCCACACACTGCAACACATCGCCACACACTGAAACATATTCCCCACACGCTGAAACCCCTTCCCCACACACTGTAAACGTTCCCAAAAGACTGATACTCATTCACCACACACTGAAACAAATTCCCCACACACTGAAACCCCTTCCCCACACACTGAAATACCTTCTGCACACACTGAAACAACTTCCCCACACACTGAAACCCCTTCCCCACACAATGAAGCCCCTTCCGCACATACTGAAACACCTTCCCCATACACTGAAACCCCTTCCCCATACACTGAAACCCCTTCTGCACACAGTGAAAACCTTCCCCACACACTGATACACATTTCCCACACACTGATACACATCCCCACACACTTAAAGCCCTTCCCTACACAATGAAACAAATCCTCACACACTGAAACCCCTTCCCCACACACACTGAAACAACTTCCCCACACACTGAAACTCCTTCCCCACGCACTGAAACCCCTTCCGCACACAGTGAATCCCTTCCCCACACACTGAAACCCCTTCCCCACACACTGAAACACCTTCCCCACACACTGAAACAACTTCCCCACACACTGAAGCCCCTTCCCCACACACTGAAACACCTTCCCCAGACACTGAAGCCCCTTCCCCACACACTGAAACCCCTTCCCCACACACTGAAACCCCTTCCCCACACACTGAAACACCATCCCCACGCACCAAAACACCTTCCCCACACACTGAAACCCCTTCCGCACACACAGAAACACCTTCTCCACACACTGAAACCCTTCCCCACACACTGAAACAACTTCCCCACACACTGAAACACCTCGCACACACAGTAGCACCTTCCCCACACACTGAAACACCTTCCCCACACACTGTAACGCCATCCCCACACACTGCAACACATCGCCACACACTGAAACACATTCCCCACACGCTGAAACCCCTTCCCCACTCACTGTAAACCTTCCCAAAACACTGATACTCATTCACCACACACTGAAACACATTCCCCACACACTGAAACCCTTCCAAACACACTGAAACACATTCCCCACACACTGAAACCCCTTCCCCACACACTGAAACCCCATCCACACACAATGCAACACATCCCCACACACTGAAACACCTTCGCCACACACTGAAACCTATTCCCCATGCACTGAAACCGTTCCCCAAACACTGATACCCATTCACCACACACTGAAACACCTTCCCCACGCAACAAAACACCTCCCCCACACACTGAAACCCCTTCCGCACACACTGAAGCACCTTCCCCACACAGTGAAACCCTTCCCCACACAATGAAACACCTTCCCCACACACTGAAACACCTCCCACTCACTGTAGCACCTTCCCCACACACTAGAAACGCTTCCCCACACACTGAAACCCCTTCCCCACACACTGAAACACCTTCCCCACACACTGAAACGCCATCCCCACTCACTGCAACACATCGCGACACACTGAAACACATTCCCCACACGCTGAAACCCCTTCCCCACACACTGTAAACCTTCCCAAAACACTGATAGCCATTCAGCACACACTGAAACACATTCCCCACACACTGAAACCCGTCCAAACACACTGAAACACATTCCCCACACACTGAAACCCCTTCCCCACACACTGAAACCCCGTCTGCACACACTGAAACACCTTCCCCACACACTAAAACCCCTTCCCCACACACTGAATCCACTTCCGCACATACTGAAACACCTTCCCCACACACTGAAACCCCTTCCCCACACACTGTAAATCTTCCCAAAACACTGATACTCATTCACCACACACTGAAACACATTCCCCACACACTGAAACCCTTCCAAACAGACTGAAACACCTTCCCCACACACTGAAGCACCTTCCGCACATACTGAAACACCTTCCCATGCACTGAAACCCCTTCCGCACACACTGAAATCACTTCTGCACACACTGAAACACCTTCCCCACACACTGAAACACCTTCAGCACATACTGAAACACCTTCCCCATGCACTGAAACCCCTTCCGCACACACTGAAACCCCTTCCGCACACACTGAAACACCTTCCCCACACACTGAAACACCTTCCCCACACACTGAGACACATCCCCACACACTTAAACCCCTTCCCTACAATATGAAACAAATCCCCACACACTGAAACCCCTTCCGCACACAGTGAAACCTTACCCCACATACTGAAACCCTTTCCATACACACTGAAACACATCCCCACACACTGAAACCACTTCCCCACACACTAAAACACCTTCCCCACACACTGAAACACCTTCCCCACACACTGAAACACTTTCCCCACACACTGAAACCCCTTCCGCACACACTGAAACCCCTTCCCCACACACTGAAACACCTTCCCCACACACTGAAACAACTTCCCCACACACTGAAGCCCGTTCCCCACAAACTGAAACACCTTCCCCATACACTGAAACACCTTCCCCACACACTGAAACCCCTTCCGCACACACTGAAACACCTTCCCTACACACTGAAACCCTTCCCCACACACTGAAACACCTTCCCCACAGACTGAAACACTTCCCCAAACACTGAAACTCCTTCCCAAAAACTGCAACACAACCCCACACACTGAAACCCTTCCCCAAACACTGAAACCCGTTCACCACACACTGAAACACATTCCCCACACACTGAAACACTTCCAAACACACAGAATCACAATCCCCACACACTGTAACCCCTTCCCCACACACTGAAACACCTTCCCCACACACTGAAACCCCTTCCGCATACACTGAAACCCCTTCCCCACACAGTGAAACACCTTTCCCACACAGTGAAACTACTTCCCCACACACTGATGCCCCTTCCCCACACACTGAAACACCTTCCCCATACACTGAAACACCTTCCCCACACACTGAAACCCCTTCCGCACACACTGAAACACCTTCCCCACACACTGAAACCCTTCCCCACAAACTAAAACACCTTCCCCACACACTGAAACACTTCCCCACACTCTGAAACTCCTTCCCCACAAACTGCACCACATCCCCACACACTGAAACACCTGCCCCACACACTGAAGCCCCTTCCCCACACACTGAAACCCTTCCCCAGACACTGAAACACATTCACCACACACTGAAACACATTCCCCACACACTGAAACCCTTCCAAACACACAGAATCACAATCCCCACACACTGAAACCCCTTCCCCACACACTGAAACCCATTCCCCACACACTGAAACACCTTCCCCACACACAGAAACCCCTTCCCCACACAATGAAACACCTTCCCCACGCAACAAAACAGCTTCCCCACACACTGAAACCCCTTCCGCACACACTGAAACACCTTCCCCACACACTGAAACCCTTCCCCACACACTGAAACACCTTCCCCACACACTGAAACACCTCCCACACACAGTAGCACCTTCCCCACACACTGGAAACCCTCTTCCACACACTGAAACCCCTTCCTCACACAGTGAAACACCTTCCCCACACACTGAAACGCCATCCCCACACACTGCAACACATCGCCACACACTCAAACATAGTCACCACACACTGAAACACATTCCCCACACACTGAAACCCTTCCAAACACACTGAAACACATTCCCCACACACTGAAAGCCCTTCCCAAAACACTGAAATCCCTTCTGCACACACTGAAACATATTCCGCACACACTGAAACCCCTTTCCCCCACACTGAAGCCGCTTTCGCACATACTGAAACACCTTCGCCATACACTGAAACCCCTTCCCCACACACTGAAACCCCTTCCGCACACAGTGAAACCCTTCCCCAAACACTGAAACACCTTCCCCACACAATGAAACACCTTCCCCACACAATGAAACCCCTTCCCCACACACTGAAACACCTTCCCCACGCAACAAAACACCTTCCCCACACTCTGAAACCCCTTCCGCACACACTGAAACACCTTCCCCACACACTGAAACCCTTCCCCACACACTGAAACACCTTCCCCACACACAGAAACACCTCCCACACGCATGAGCCCCTTCCCCACACATTGGAACCCCTCCCCCACACACTGAAACCCCTTCCCCACACACTGAAACACCTTCCCCACACACTGAAACGCCATCCCCACACACTGCAACACATCGCCACACACTGAAACACATTCCCCACACGCTGAAACCCCTTCTCCACACACTGTAAACCTTCCCAAAACACTGACACTCATTCACCACACACTGAAACACATTCCCCACACACTGAAACCCTTCCAAACACACTTGAAACACATTCCCCACACACTGAAACCCCTTCCCCACACACTGAGACACATCCCCACACACTTAGACCCCTTCCATACACAATGAGACAAATCCCCACACACTGAAACCCCTTCCCCACACACACTGAAACACCTTCCCCACACACTGAAACTCCTTCCCCACACACTGAAACCCCTTCCGCACACAGTGAAACCCTTCCCCACACACTGAAACCCCTTCCCCACACACTGAAACACATCCCCACACACTGAAACCCCTTCCCCACACACTGAAACCCCTACCCCACACACTGAAACACCTACCCCACACACTGAAACAACGTCCCCACACACTGAAGCCCCTTCCCCACACACTGAAACACCTTCCCCATACACTGAAACATCTTCCTAACACACTGAAACCCCTTCCCCACACACTGAAACACATCCCCACACACTGAAACCCCTTCCCCACACACTGAAACACCTTCCCCACACACTGAAACACCTTCCCCACTCACTGAAACACCTTCCCCACACACTGAAACCCCTTCCGCACACACAGAAACCCCATCCCCACACACTGAAACACCTTCCCCACACACTGAAACAACTTCCCCACACACTGAAATCCCTTCCCCACACACTGAAACACCTTCCCCATACACTGAAACACCTTCCCCACACACTGAAACCCCTTCCGCACACACTGAAACACCTTCCCCACACACTGAAACCCTTCCCCACACACTGAAACACCTTCCCCACACACTGAAACACTTCCCCACACACTGAAACTCCTTCCACTCAAACTGCAACACATCCCCACACACTGAAACACCTTCCCCACACACTAAAACCCCTTCCCCACACACTAAAACCCTCCCCAAACACTGAAACCCATTCACCACACACTGAAACACCTTCCCCACACACCAAAACCCCTTCCGCACACAATGCAACTCATCCCCACACACTGAAACCCATCGCCACACACTGAAACCCATCCCCACACACTGAAACACATTCAACACACTCTGAAACCCTTCCCCACACACTGAAACCCTTCCCCACACACTGAAACGCATCTCCACACACTGAAACACATTCCCCACACACTGCAACCCTTCCAAACACACAGAATCACAAACCCCACACACTGAAAACACTTCCCCACACACTGAAACCCCTTCCCCACACACTGAAACACCTTCCCCACACACCAAAACCCTTTCCGCACACAATGCAACTCATCCCCACACACTGAAACCCATCGCCACACACTGAAACCCATCCCCACACACTGAAACACATTCAACACACACTGAAACCCTTCCCCACACACTGAAACACATCTCCACACACTGAAACACATACCCACACACTGAAACACCTTCCCCACATACTGAAACCGCTTCCCCACACACTAAGACATCTTCCCCACACACTGAAACAACTTCCCCACACACTGAAATACCATCCCCACACAATGAAACACCTTTCTCACACACTGAAACCCCTTCCCCACACACTGAAACACCTTCCCCACACACTGAAACCCCTTCCCCACACACTGAAACACCTTCCCCACATACTGAAACCCCATCCCCAGACACTTTAACACCTTCCACACATACTGAAACACCTTCGCCACACACTTATATACCATCCCCACACACTGGAAAACCTATCCCAAACCCTGAAACCCCTTCCCCACACACTGAAACACTTCCCCACACACTGAAACTCCTTCGCCAGACACTGGAAACCCATCCCCATACACTGAAACACCTTCCCCACACACTGAAACACCTTCCCCACACACTGAAACCCCTTCCACACACACTGAAACACCTTCCCCACACACTGAAACCCCTTCTGCACACGCTGAAACACCTTCCCCACACACTGAAACCCTTCCCCACACACTGAAACACCTTCCCAGACACTGAAACACCTCCCACACACAGTAGCACCTTCCCCACACACTGGAAACCCTACCCCACACACTGAAAACCCTTCCCCACACACTGAAACACCTTCCCCACACACTGAAACGCCATCCCCACACACTGCAACACATCGCCACACACTGAAACACATTCCCCACACGCTGAAACCCCTTCCCTACACATTGTAAACGTTCCCAAAACACTGATACTCATTCACCACACACTGAAACAAATTCCCCACACACTGAAACCCTTCCAAACACACTGAAACACATTCCCCACACACTGAAACCCCTTCCCCACACACTGAAATAACTTCTGCACACACTGAAACAACTTCCCCACACACTGAAACCCCTTCCCCACACACTGAAGCCCCTTCCGCACATACTGAAACACCTTCCCCATACACTGAAACCCCTTCCCCACACACTGAAACCCCTTCCGCACACAGTGAAAACCTTCCCCACACACTGATACACCTTTCCCACACACTGCGATACATCCCCACACACCTAAACCCCTTCCCTACACAATGAAACAAATCCTCACACACTGAAACCCCTTCCCCACACACACTGAAACACCTTCCCCACACACTGAAACTCCTTCCCCACACACTGAAACGCCTTCCGTACACAGTGAAACCCTTCTCCACACACTGAAACCCCTTCCCCACACATTGAAACACATCCCCACACACTGAAACCCCTTCCCCACACACTGAAACACCTTCCCCACACACTGAAACACCTTCCCCACACACTGAAACCCCTTCCGCACACACAGAAACCCCATCCCCACACACTGAAACACCTTCCCCACACACTGAAACAACTTCCCCACACACTGAAGCCCCTTCCCCACACAATGAAACACCTTCCCCACACACTGAAACACCTTCCCCACACACTGAAACCCTTCCCCACACACTGAAACACCTTCCCCACACACTGAAACACCTCCCACACACATGGGCACCTTCCCCACACACTGGAAACCCTCCCCCACACACTGAAACCCCTTCCCCACACACTGAAACACCTTCCTCACACACTAAAACGCCATCCCCACACACTGCAACACATCGCCACACACTGAAACACATTCCCCACACGCTGAAACCCCTTCCCCACACACTGTAAACCTTCCCGAAACACTGATACTCATTCACCACACACTGAAACACATTCCCCACACACTGAAACCCTTCCAAACACACTTGAAACACATTCCCCACACACTGAAACCCCTTCCCCACACACTGAAGCCCCTTCCGCTCATCCTGAAACAGTTTCCCCACACATTGAAACTCCTTCCCCACACACTGAAACCCCTTCCGCACACAGTGAAAACCTTCCCCACACACGGAAACACCTACCCCACACACTGAGACACATCCCCACACACTTAGACCCCTTCCATACACAATGAGACAAATCCCCACACACTGAAACCCCTTCCCCACACACACTGAAACACCTTCCCCACACACTGAAACTCCTTCCCCACACACTGAAACCCCTTCCGCACACAGTGAAACCCTTCCCCACACACTGAAACCCCTTCCCCAAAAACTGAAACACATCCCCACACACTGAAACCCCCTCCCCACACACTGAAACCCCTACCCCACACATTGAAACACCTTCCCCACACACTGAAACAACTTCCCCACACACTGAAGCCGCTTCCCCACACACTGAAACACCTTCCCCATACACTGAAACATCTTCCTAACACACTGAAACCCCTTCCACACACACTGTAACACCTTCCTCACACACTGAAACCCTTCCCCACACACAGAAACACCTTCCCCACATACTGAAACACTTCCCCACACACTGGAACTCCTTCCCCACAAACCGCAACACATTCCCACAAACTGAAACACCTTCCCCACACAGTGAAACCCCTTCCCCACACACTGAAACCCTTCCCCAAACACTGAAACCCATTCACCACACACTGAAACACATTTGCCACACACTGAAACCCTTCCAAACACACAGAATCACAATCCCCACACACTGAAACCCCTTTCCCACACACAGAAACCCCTTCCCCACACACTGAAACACCTTCCCCACACACTGAAACCCCTTCCCCACACACTGAAGCACCTTCCCCACGCAACAAAACACCTTCCCCACACACTGAAACCCCTTCTGCACACGCTGAAACACCTTCCCCACACACTGAAACCCTTCCCCACACACTGAAACACCTTCCCCACACACTGAAACACCTCCCACACACAGTAGCACCTTCCCCACACACTGGAAACCCTAACCCACACACTGAAACCCCTTCCCCACACACTGAAACACCTTCCCCACACACTGAAACGCCATCCCCACACACTGCAACACATCGCCACACACTGAAACACATTCCCCACACGCTGAAACCCCTTCCCCACACACTGTAAACGTACCCAAAAGACTGATACTAATTCACCACACACTGAAACAAATTCCCCACACACTGAAACCCTTCCAAACACACTGAAACACATTCCCCACACACTGAAACCCCTTCCCCACACACTGAAATACCTTCTGCACACACTGAAACAACTTCCCCACACACTGAAACCCCTTCCCCACACACTGAAGCCACTTCCGCACATACTGAAACACCTTCCCCATACACTGAAACACCTTCCCCACACACTGAAACCCCTTCCGCACACAGTGAAAACCTTCCCCACACACTGATACACCTTTCCCACACACTGAGATACATCCCCACACACCTAAACCCCTTCCCTACACAATGAAACAAATCCTCACACACTGATACCCCTTCCCCACACACTGATATACCATCCCCACACACTGGAACACCTATCCCAAACCCTGAAACCCCTTCCCCACACACTGAAACACTTCCCCACACACTGAAACTCCTTCCCCAGACACTGGAAACCCATCCCCATACACTGAAACCCCTTCCCCACACACTGAAACACCTTCCCCACACACTGAAACCCCTTCCACACACACTGAAACACCTTCCCCACACACTGAAACCCCTTCTGCACACGCTGAAACACCTTCCCCACACACTGAAACCCTTCCCCACACACTGAAATACCTTCCCACACACTGAAACACCTCCCACACACAGTAGCACCTTCCCCACACACGGGAAACCCTACCCCACACACTGAAACCCCTTCCCCACACACTGAAACACCTTCCCCACACACTGAAACGCCATCCCCACACACTGCAACACATCGCCACACACTGAAACACATTCCCCACACGCTGAAACCCCTTCCCTACACACTGTAAACGTTCCCAAAACACTGATACTCATTCACCACACACTGAAACCCTTCCAAACACACTGAAACCCTTCCAAACACACTGAAACACATTCCCCACACACTGAAACCCCTTCCCCACACACTGAAGCCCCTTCCGCACATACTGAAACACCTTCCCCATACACTGAAACCCCTTCCCCACACACTGAAACCCCTTCCGCACACAGTGAAAACCTTCCCCACAAACTGATACACCTTTCCCACACACTGAGATACATCCCCACACACCTAAACCCCTTCCCTACACAATGAAACAAATCCTCACACACTGAAACCCCTTCCCCACACACACTGAAACACCTTCCCCAAACACTGAAACTCCTTCCCCACACACTGAAACGCCTTCCGTACACAGTGAAACACCTTCTCCACACACTGAAACCCCTTCCTCACACACTGAAACACATCCCCACACACTGAAACCCCTTCCCCACACACTGAAACACCTTCCCCACACACTGAAACACCTTCCCCACACACTGAAACCCCTTCCGCACACACAGAAACCCCATCCCCACACACTGAAACACCTTCCCCACACACTGAAACAACTTCCCCACACACTGAAGCCCCTTCCCCACACACTGAAACACCTTCCCCACACACTGAAACCCCTTCCGCACACACTGAAACACCTTCCCCACTCACTGAAACCCTTCCCCACACACTGAAACACCTTCCCCACACACTGAAACACCTCCCACACACATGAGCACCTTCCCCACACACTGGAAACCCTCCCCCACACACTGAAACCCCTTCCCCACACACTGAAACACCTTCCCCACACACTGAAACGCCATCCCCACACACTGCAACACATCGCCACACACTGAAACACATTCCCCACACGCTGAAACCCCTTCCCCACACACTGTAAACCTTCCCAAAACACTGATACTCATTCACCACACACTGAAAGACATTCCCCACACACTGAAACCCTTCCAAACACACTTGAAACACATTCCCCACACACTGAAACCCCTTCCCCACACACTGAAGCCCCTTCCGCTCATCCTGAAACAGTTTCCCCACACACTGAAACTCCTTCCCCACACACTGAAACCCCTTCCGCACACAGTGAAAACCTTCCCCACACACGGAAACACCTACCCCACACACTGAGACACATCCCCACACACTTAGACCCCTTCCATACACAATGAGACAAATCCCCACACACTGAAACCCCTTCCCCACACACACTGAAACACCTTCCCCACACACTGAAACTCCTTCCCCACACACTGAAACCCCTTCTGCACACAGTGAAACCCTTCCCCACACACTGAAACCCCTTCCCCAAAAACTGAAACACATCCCCACACACTGAAACCCCTTCCCCACACACTGAAACCCCTACCCCATTCATTGAAACACCTTCCCCACGCACTGAAACAACTTCCCCACACACTGAAGCCGCTTCCCCACACACTGAAACACCTTCCCCATTCACTGAAACACCTTCCCCACACACTGAAACCCCTTCCACACACACTGTAACACCTTCCTCACACACTGAAACCCTTCCCCACACACAGAAACACCTTCCCCACACACTGAAACACTTCCCCACACACTGAAACTCCTTCCCCACAAACTGCAACACATTCCCACAAACTGAAACACCTTCCCCACACAGTGAAACCCCTTCCCCACACACTGAAACCCTTCCCCAAACACTGAAACCCATTCAACACACACTGAAACACATTTGCCACACACTGAAACCCTTCCAAACACACAGAATCACAATCCCCACACACTGAAACACCTTCTCCACACACTGAAACCCCTTCCCCACACACTGAAACACATCCCCACACACTGAAACCCCTTCCCCACACACTGAAACACCTTCCCCACACACTGAAACACCTTCCCCACACACTGAAACCCCTTCCGCACACACAGAAACCCCATCCCCACACACTGAAACACCTTCCCCACACACTGAAACAACTTCCCCACACACTGAAGCCCCTTCCCCACACACTGAAACACCTTCCCCACACACTGAAACCCCTTCCGCACACACTGAAACACCTTCCCCACACACTGAAACCCTTCCCCACACACTGAAACACCTTCCCCACACACTGAAACACCTCCCACACACATGAGCACCTTCCCCACACACTGGAAACCCTCCCCCACACACTGAAACCCCTTCCCCACACACTGAAACACCTTCCCCACACACTGAAACGCCATCCCCACACACTGCAACACATCGCCACACACTGAAACACATTCCCCACACGCTGAAACCCCTTCCCCACACACTGTAAACCTTCCCAAAACACTGATACTCATTCACCACACACTGAAACACATTCCCCACACACTGAAACCCTTCCAAACACACTTGAAACACATTCCCCACACACTGAAACTCCTTCCCCACAAACTGCAACACATTCCCACAAACTGAAACACCTTCCCCACACAGTGAAACCCCTTCCCCACACACTGAAACCCTTCCCCAAACACTGAAACCCATTCAACACACACTGAAACACATTTGCCACACACTGAAACCCTTCCAAACACACAGAATCACAATCCCCACACACTGAAACACCTTCTCCACACACTGAAACCCCTTCCCCACACACTGAAACACATCCCCACACACTGAAACCCCTTCCCCACACACTGAAACACCTTCCCCACACACTGAAACACCTTCCCCACACACTGAAACCCCTTCCGCACACACAGAAACCCCATCCCCACACACTGAAACACCTTCCCCACACACTGAAACAACTTCCCCACACACTGAAGCCCCTTCCCCACACACTGAAACACCTTCCCCACACACTGAAACCCCTTCCGCACACACTGAAACACCTTCCCCACACACTGAAACCCTTCCCCACACACTGAAACACCTTCCCCACACACTGAAACACCTCCCACACACATGAGCACCTTCCCCACACACTGGAAACCCTCCCCCACACACTGAAACCCCTTCCCCACACACTGAAACACCTTCCCCACACACTGAAACGCCATCCCCACACACTGCAACACATCGCCACACACTGAAACACATTCCCCACACGCTGAAACCCCTTCCCCACACACTGTAAACCTTCCCAAAACACTGATACTCATTCACCACACACTGAAACACATTCCCCACACACTGAAACCCTTCCAAACACACTTGAAACACATTCCCCACACACTGAAACCCCTTCCCCACACACTGAAGCCCCTTCCGCTCATCCTGAAACAGTTTCCCCACACACTGAAACTCCTTCCCCACACACTGAAACCCCTTCCGCACACAGTGAAAACCTTCCCCACACACGGAAACACCTACCCCACACACTGAGACACATCCCCACACACTTAGACCCCTTCCATACACAATGAGACAAATCCCCACACACTGAAACCCCTTCCCCACACACACTGAAACACCTTCCCCACACACTGAAACTCCTTCCCCACACACTGAAACCCCTTCCGCACACAGTGAAACCCTTCCCCACACACTGAAACCCCTTCCCCAAAAACTGAAACACATCCCCACACACTGAAACCCCTTCCCCACACACTGAAACCCCTACCCCACTCATTGAAACACCTTCCCCACGCACTGAAACAACTTCCCCACACACTGAAGCCGCATCCCCACACACTGAAACACCTTCCCCATACACTGAAACACCTTCCCCACACACTGAAACCCCTTCCACACACACTGTAACACCTTCCTCACACACTGAAACCCTTCCCCACACACAGAAACACCTTCCCCACACACTGAAACACTTCCCCACACACTGAAACTCCTTCCCCACAAACTGCAACACATTCCCACAAACTGAAACACCTTCCCCACACAGTGAAACCCCTTCCCCACACACTGAAACCCTTCCCCAAACACTGAAACCCATTCACCACACACTGAAACACATTTGCCACACACTGAAACCCTTCCATACACACAGAATCACAATCCCCGCACACTGAAACCCCTTTCCCACACATAGAAACCCCTTCCCCACACACTGAAACACCTTCCCCACACACTGAAACCCCTTCCCCACACACTGAAGCACCTTCCCCACGCAACAAAACACCTTCCCCACACACTGAAACCCCTTCTGCACACGCTGAAACACCTTCCCCACACACTGAAACCCTTCCCCACACACTGAAACACCTTCCCCACACACTGAAACACCTCCCACACACAGTAGCACCTTCCCCACACACTGGAAACCCTACCCCACACACTGAAACCCCTTCCCCACACACTGAAACACCTTCCCCACACACTGAAACGCCATCCCCACACACTGCAACACATCGCCACACACTGAAACACATTCCCCACACGCTGAAACCCCTTCCCCACACACTGTAAACGTTCCCAAAAGACTGATACTCATTCACCACACACTGAAACAAATTCCTCACACACTGAAACCCTTCCAAACACCCTGAAACACATTCCCCACACACTGAAACACCTTCCTCACACACTAAAACGCCATCCCCACACACTGCAACACATCGCCACACACTGAAACACATTCCCCACACGCTGAAACCCCTTCCCCACACACTGTAAACCTTCCCGAAACACTGATACTCATTCACCACACACTGAAACACATTCCCCACACACTGAAACCCTTCCAAACACACTTGAAACACATTCCCCACACACTGAAACCCCTTCCCCACACACTGAAGCCCCTTCCGCTCATCCTGAAACAGTTTCCCCACACATTGAAACTCCTTCCCCACACACTGAAACCCCTTCCGCACACAGTGAAAACCTTCCCCACACACGGAAACACCTACAACACACACTGAGACACATCCCCACACACTTAGACCCCTTCCATACACAATGAGACAAATCCCCACACACTGAAACCCCTTCCCCACACACACTGAAACACCTTCCCCACACACTGAAACTCCTTCCCCACACACTGAAACCCCTTCCGCACACAGTGAAACCCTTCCCCACACACTGAAACCCCTTCCCCAAAAACTGAAACCCATCCCCACACACTGAAACCCCTTCCCCACACACTGAAACCCCTACCCCACACATTGAAACACCTTCCCCACACACTGAAACAACTTCCCCACACACTGAAGCCGCTTCCCCACACACTGAAACACCTTCCCCATACACTGAAACATCTTCCTAACACACTGAAACCCCTTCCACACACACTGTAACACCTTCCTCACACACTGAAACCCTTCCCCACACACAGAAACACCTTCCCCACATACTGAAACACTTCCCCACACACTGGAACTCCTTCCCCACAAACCGCAACACATTCCCACAAACTGAAACACCTTCCCCACACAGTGAAACCCCTTCCCCACACACTGAAACCCTTCCCCAAACACTGAAACCCATTCACCACACACTGAAACACATTTGCCACACACTGAAACACTTCCAAACACACAGAATCACAATCCCCACACACTGAAACCCCTTTCCCACACACAGAAACCCCTTCCCCACACACTGAAACACCTTCCCCACACACTGAAACCCCTTCCCCACACACTGAAGCACCTTCCCCACGCAACAAAACACCTTCCCCACACACTGAAACCCCTTCTGCACACGCTGAAACACCTTCCCCACACACTGAAACCCTTCCCCACACACTGAAACACCTTCCCCACACACTGAAACACCTCCCACACACAGTAGCACCTTCCCCACACACTGGAAACCCTAACCCACACACTGAAACCCCTTCCCCACACACTGAAACACCTTCCCCACACACTGAAACGCCATCCCCACACACTGCAACACATCGCCACACACTGAAACACATTCCCCACACGCTGAAACCCCTTCCCCACACACTGTAAACGTACCCAAAAGACTGATACTAATTCACCACACACTGAAACAAATTCCCCACACACTGAAACCCTTCCAAACACACTGAAACACATTCCCCACACACTGAAACCCCTTCCCCACACACTGAAATACCTTCTGCATACACTGAAACAACTTCCCCACACACTGAAACCCCTTCCCCACACACTGAAGCCACTTCCGCACATACTGAAACACCTTCCCCATACACTGAAACACCTTCCCCACACACTGAAACCCCTTCCGCACACAGTGAAAACCTTCCCCACACACTGATACACCTTTCCCAAACACTGAGATACATCCCCACACACCTAAACCCCTTCCCTACACAATGAAACAAATCCTCACACACTGATACCCCTTCCCCACACACTGATATACCATCCCCACACACTGGAACACCTATCCCAAACCCTGAAACCCCTTCCCCACACACTGAAACACTTCCCCACACACTGAAACTCCTTCCCCAGACACTGGAAACCCATCCCCATACACTGAAACCCCTTCCCCACACACTGAAACACCTTCCCCACACACTGAAACCCCTTCCACACACACTGAAACACCTTCCCCACACACTGAAACCCCTTCTGCACACGCTGAAACACCTTCCCCACACACTGAAACCCTTCCCCACACACTGAAATACCTTCCCACACACTGAAACACCTCCCACACACAGTAGCACCTTCCCCACACACGGGAAACCCTACCCCACACACTGAAACCCCTTCCCCACACACTGAAACACCTTCCCCACACACTGAAACGCCATCCCCACACACTGCAACACATCGCCACACACTGAAACACATTCCCCACACGCTGAAACCCCTTCCCTACACACTGTAAATGTTCCCAAAACACTGATACTCATTCACCACACACTGAAACCCTTCCAAACACACTGAAACCCTTCCAAACACACTGAAACACATTCCCCACACACTGAAACCCCTTCCCCACACACTGAAGCCCCTTCCGCACATACTGAAACACCTTCCCCATACACTGAAACCCCTTCCCCACACACTGAAACCCCTTCCGCACACAGTGAAAACCTTCCCCACAAACTGATACACCTTTCCCACACACTGAGATACATCCCCACACACCTAAACCCCTTCCCTACACAATGAAACAAATCCTCACACACTGAAACCCCTTCCCCACACACACTGAAACACCTTCCCCAAACACTGAAACTCCTTCCCCACACACTGAAACGCCTTCCGTACACAGTGAAACACCTTCTCCACACACTGAAACCCCTTCCTCACACACTGAAACACATCCCCACACACTGAAACCCCTTCCCCACACACTGAAACACCTTCCCCACACACTGAAACACCTTCCCCACACACTGAAACCCCTTCCGCACACACAGAAACCCCATCCCCACACACTGAAACACCTTCCCCACACACTGAAACAACTTCCCCACACACTGAAGCCCCTTCCCCACACACTGAAACACCTTCCCCACACACTGAAACCCCTTCCGCACACACTGAAACACCTTCCCCACTCACTGAAACCCTTCCCCACACACTGAAACACCTTCCCCACACACTGAAACACCTCACACACACATGAGCACCTTCCCCACACACTGGAAACCCTCCCCCACACACTGAAACCCCTTCCCCACACACTGAAACACCTTCCCCACACACTGAAACGCCATCCCCACACACTGCAACACATCGCCACACACTGAAACACATTCCCCACACGCTGAAACCCCTTCCCCACACACTGTAAACCTTCCCAAAACACTGATACTCATTCACCACACACTGAAACACATTCCCCACACACTGAAACCCTTCCAAACACACTTGAAACACATTCCCCACACACTGAAACCCCTTCCCCACACACTGAAGCCCCTTCCGCTCATCCTGAAACAGTTTCCCCACACACTGAAACTCCTTCCCCACACACTGAAACCCCTTCCGCACACAGTGAAAACCTTCCCCACACACGGAAACACCTACCCCACACACTGAGACACATCCCCACACACTTAGACCCCTTCCATACACAATGAGACAAATCCCCACACACTGAAACCCCTTCCCCACACACACTGAAACACCTTCCCCACACACTGAAACTCCTTCCCCACACACTGAAACCCCTTCTGCACACAGTGAAACCCTTCCCCACACACTGAAACCCCTTCCCCAAAAACTGAAACACATCCCCACACACTGAAACCCCTTCCCCACACACTGAAACCCCTACCCCACTCATTGAAACACCTTCCCCACGCACTGAAACAACTTCCCCACACACTGAAGCCGCTTCCCCACACACTGAAACACCTTCCCCATACACTGAAACACCTTCCCCACACACTGAAACCCCTTCCACACACACTGTAACACCTTCCTCACACACTGAAACCCTTCCCCACACACAGAAACACCTTCCCCACACACTGAAACACTTCCCCACACACTGAAACTCCTTCCCCACAAACTGCAACACATTCCCACAAACTGAAACACCTTCCCCACACAGTGAAACCCCTTCCCCACACACTGAAACCCTTCCCCAAACACTGAAACCCATTCAACACACACTGAAACACATTTGCCACACACTGAAACCCTTCCAAACACACAGAATCACAATCCCCACACACTGAAACACCTTCTCCACACACTGAAACCCCTTCCCCACACACTGAAACACATCCCCACACACTGAAACCCCTTCCCCACACACTGAAACACCTTCCCCACACACTGAAACACCTTCCCCACACACTGAAACCCCTTCCGCACACACAGAAACCCCATCCCCACACACTGAAACACCTTCCCCACACACTGAAACAACTTCCCCACACACTGAAGCCCCTTCCCCACACACTGAAACACCTTCCCCACACACTGAAACCCCTTCCGCACACACTGAAACACCTTCCCCACACACTGAAACCCTTCCCCACACACTGAAACACCTTCCCCACACACTGAAACACCTCCCACACACATGAGCACCTTCCCCACACACTGGAAACCCTCCCCCACACACTGAAACCCCTTCCCCACACACTGAAACACCTTCCCCACACACTGAAACGCCATCCCCACACACTGCAACACATCGCCACACACTGAAACACATTCCCCACACGCTGAAACCCCTTCCCCACACACTGTAAACCTTCCCAAAACACTGATACTCATTCACCACACACTGAAACACATTCCCCACACACTGAAACCCTTCCAAACACACTTGAAACACATTCCCCACACACTGAAACCCCTTCCCCACACACTGAAGCCCCTTCCGCTCATCCTGAAACAGTTTCCCCACACACTGAAACTCCTTCCCCACACACTGAAACCCCTTCCGCACACAGTGAAAACCTTCCCCACACACGGAAACACCTACCCCACACACTGAGACACATCCCCACACACTTAGACCCCTTCCATACACAATGAGACAAATCCCCACACACTGAAACCCCTTCCCCACACACACTGAAACACCTTCCCCACACACTGAAACTCCTTCCCCACACACTGAAACCCCTTCCGCACACAGTGAAACCCTTCCCCACACACTGAAACCCCTTCCCCAAAAACTGAAACACATCCCCACACACTGAAACCCCTTCCCCACACACTGAAACCCCTACCCCACTCATTGAAACACCTTCCCCACGCACTGAAACAACTTCCCCACACACTGAAGCCGCTTCCCCACACACTGAAACACCTTCCCCATACACTGAAACACCTTCCCCACACACTGAAACCCCTTCCACACACACTGTAACACCTTCCTCACACACTGAAACCCTTCCCCACACACAGAAACACCTTCCCCACACACTGAAACACTTCCCCACACACTGAAACTCCTTCCCCACAAACTGCAACACATTCCCACAAACTGAAACACCTTCCCCACACAGTGAAACCCCTTCCCCACACACTGAAACCCTTCCCCAAACACTGAAACCCATTCACCACACACTGAAACACATTTGCCACACACTGAAACCCTTCCAAACACACAGAATCACAATCCCCGCACACTGAAACCCCTTTCCCACACATAGAAACCCCTTCCCCACACACTGAAACACCTTCCCCACACACTGAAACCCCTTCCCCACACACTGAAGCACCTTCCCCACGCAACAAAACACCTTCCCCACACACTGAAACCCCTTCTGCACACGCTGAAACACCTTCCCCACACACTGAAACCCTTCCCCACACACTGAAACACCTTCCCCACACACTGAAACACCTCCCACACACAGTAGCACCTTCCCCACACACTGGAAACCCTACCCCACACACTGAAACCCCTTCCCCACACACTGAAACACCTTCCCCACACACTGAAACGCCATCCCCACACACTGCAACACATCGCCACACACTGAAACACATTCCCCACACGCTGAAACCCCTTCCCCACACACTGTAAACGTTCCCAAAAGACTGATACTCATTCACCACACACTGAAACAAATTCCTCACACACTGAAACCCTTCCAAACACCCTGAAACACATTCCCCACACACTGAAACCCCTTCCCCACACACTGAAATACCTTCTGCACACACTGAAACAACTTCCCCACACACTGAAACCCCTTCCCCACACACTGAAGCCACTTCCGCACATACTGAAACACCTTCCCCATACACTGAAACCCCTTCCCCACACACTGAAACCCCTTCCGCACACAGCGAAAACCTTCCCCACACACTGATACACCTTTCCCACACACTGAGATACATCCCCACACACCTAAACCCCTTCCCTACACAATGAAACAAATCCTCACACACTGATCCCCCTTCCCCACACACACTGAAACACCTTCCCCACACACTGAAACTCCTTCCCCACACACTGAAACGCCTTCCGTACACAGTGAAACCCTTCCCCACACACTGAAACCCCTTCCCCACACACTGAAACACATCCCCACACACTGAAACCCCTTCCCCACACACTGAAACACCTTCCCCACACACTGAAACACCTTCCCCACACACTGAAACAACTTCCCCACACACTGAAGCCGCTTCCCCACACACTGAAACCCCTTCCGCACACACTGAAACACCTTGCCCACACACTGAAACCCTTCCCCACACACTGAAACACCTTCCCCACACACTGAAACACCTCCCACACACATGAGCACCTTCCCCACACACTGGAAACCCTCCCCCACACACTGAAACCCCTTCCCCACACACTGAAACACCTTCCCCACACACTGAAACGCCATCCCCACACACTGCATCACATTGCCACACACTGAAACACATTCCCCACACGCTGAAACCCCTTCCCCACACACTGTAAACCTTCCCGAAACACTGATACTCATTCACCACACACTGAAACACATTCCCCACAAACTGAAACACTTCCAAACACACTTGAAACTCATTCCCCACACACTGAAACCCCTTCCCCACACACTGAAGCCCCTTCCGCACATCCTGAAACAGTTTCCCCATACACTGAAACTACTTCCCCACACACTGAAACCCCTTCCGCACACAGTGAAAACCTTCCCCACACACGGAAACACCTACCCCACACACTGAGACACATCTCCACACACTTAGACCCCTTCCATACACAATGAGACAAATCCCCACACACTGAAACCCCTTCCCCACACACACTGAAACACCTTACCCACACACTGAAACTCCTTCCCCATACACTGAAACCCCTTCCGCACACAGTGAAAACCTTCCCCACACACTGAAACCCCTTCCCCACACACTGAAACACATCCCCACACACTGAAACCCCTTCCCCACACACTGAAACCCCTACCCCACACACTGAAACTCCTTCCCCACACACTGAAACAACTTCCCCACACACTGAAGCCCCTTCCGCACACACTGAAACACCTTCCCCATACACTGAAACATCTTCCTAACACACTGAAACCCCTTCCACACACACTGAAACACCTTCCTCACACACTGAAACCCTTCCCCACAAACTGAAACACCTTCCCCACACACTGAAACAGCTTCCCCACACACTGAAGCCCCTTCCCCACACACTGAAACACCTTCCCCATACACTGAAACATCTTCCTAACACACTGAAACCCCTTCCACACACACTGAAACACCTTCCTCACACACTGAAACCCTTCCCCACACACAGAAACTCCTTCCCCACACACTGAAACACTTCCCCACACACTGAAACTCCTTCCCCACAAACTGCAACACATTCCCACAAACTGAAACACCTTCCCCACACAGTGAAACCCCTTCCCCACACACTGAAACCCTTCCCCAAACACTGAAACCCATTCACCACACACTGAAACACATTTGCCACACACTGAAACCATTCCAAACACACAGAATCACAATCCCCACACACTTAAACCCCTTCCCCACACACAGAAACCCCTTCCCCACACACTGAAACACCTTCCCCACACACTGAATCCCCTTCCCCACACACTGAAGCACCTTCCCCACGCAACAAAACACCTTCCCCACACACTGAAACCCCTTCTGCACACGCTGAAACACCTTCCCCACACACTGAAACCCTTCCCCGCACACTGAAACACCTTCCCCACACACTGAAACACCTCCCACACACAGTAGCACCTTCCCCACACACTGGAAACCCTACCCCACACACTGAAACCCCTTCCCCACACACTGAAACACCTTCCCCACACACTGAAACGCCATCCCCACACACTGCAACACATCACCACACACTGAAACACATTCCCCACACGCTGAAACCCCTTCCCCACACACTGTAAACGTTCCCAAAAGACTGATACTCATTCACCACACACTGAAACAAATTCCCCACACACTGAAACCCTTCCGAACACACTGAAACACATTCCCCACACACTGAAACCCCTTCCCCACACACTGAAATACCTTCTGCACACACTGAAACAACTTCCCCACACACTGAAACCCCTTCCCCACACACTGAAGCCCCTTCCGCACATACTGAAACACCTTCCCCATACACTGAAACCCCTTCCCCACACACTGAAACCCCTTCTGCACACTGTGAAAACCTTCCCCACACACTGATACACCTTTCCCACACACTGAGATACATCCCTACACACTTAAACCCCTTCCCTACACAATGAAACAAATCCTCACACACTGAAACCCCTTCCCCACAAACACTGAAACACCTTCCCCACACACTGAAACTCCTTCCCCACACACTGAAACGCCTTCCGTACACAGTGAAACCCTTCCCCACACACTGAAACCCCTTCCCCACACACTGAAACACATCCCCACACACTGAAACCCCTTCCCCACACACTGAAACACCTTCCCCACGCAACAAAACACCTTCCCCACACACTGAAACCCCTTCTGCACACGCTGAAACACCTTCCCCACACACTGAAACCCTTCCCCACACACTGAAACACCTTCCCCACACACTGAAACACCTCCCACACACAGTAGCACCTTCCCCACACACTGAAACACCTTCCCCACTCACTGAAACACCTTCCCCACACACTGAAACCCCTTCCGCAAACACAGAAACCCCATCCCCACACACAGAAACACCTTCCCCACACACTGAAACAACTTCCCCACACACTGAAGCCCCTTCCCCACACACTGAAACACCTTCCCCATACACTGAAACACCTTCCCCACACACTGAAACCCCTTCCGCACACACTGAAACACCTTCCCCACACACTGAAACCCTTCCCCACACACTGAAAAACCTTCCCCACACACTGAAACACTTCCCCACACACTGAAACTCCTTCCCCACAAACTGCAACACATCCCCACACACTGAAACACCTTCCCCACACACTAAAACCCCTTCCTCACACACTGAAACACTCCCCAAACACTGAAACCCATTCACCACACACTGAAACACATTCCCCACACACTGCAACCATTCCAAACACACAGAATCACAAACCCCACACACTGAAACCCCTTCCCCGGACACTGAAACCCCTTCCCCACAGACTGAAACACCTTGCCCACACACCAAAACCCCTTCCGCACACAATGCAACTCATCCCCACACACTGAAACCCATCGCCACACACTGAAACACCTTCCCCACACACTGAAACACATTCAACACACACTGAAACCCTTCCCCACACACTGAAACACATCTCCACACACTGAAACACATACCCACACACTGAAACACCTTCCCCACATACTGAAACCCCTTCCCCACACACTAAGACACCTTCCCCACACACTGAAACAACTTCCCCACACACTGAAATACCATCCCCACACAATGAAACACCTTTCTCACACACTGAAAGCCCTTCCCCACACACTGAAACACCTTCCCCACACACTGAAACCCCTTCCCCACACACTGAAACACCTTCCCCACATACTGAAACCCCATCCCCAGACACTTTAACACCTTCCACACATACTGAAACACCTTCCCCACACACTGAAACTCCTTCCCCAGACACTGGAAACCCATCCCCACACACTGAAACGCCATCCCCACACACTGCAACACATCGCCACACACTGAAACACATTCCCCACACGCTGAAACCCCTTCCCTACACACTGTAAACGCTCCCAAAACACTGATACTCATTCACCACACACTGAAACACATTCCCCACACACTGAAACCCCTTCCCCACACACTGAAATACCTTCTGCACACACTGAAACAACTTCCCCACACACTGAAAACCCTTCCCCACAAACTGAAGCCCCTTCCGCACATACTGAAACACCTTCCCCATACACTGAAACCCCTTGCCCACACATTGAAACCCCTTCCACACACAGTGAAAACCTTCCCCACACACTGATACACCTTTCCCACACACTGAGATACATCCCCACACACTTAAACCCCTTCCCTACACAATGAACCAAATCCTCACACACTGAAACCCCTTCGCCACACACACTGAAACACATTCCCCACACACTGAAACACCTTCCCCACACACTGAAACGCCTTCCGTACACAGTGAAACCCTTCCCCACACACTGAAACCCCTTCCCCACACACTGAAACACATCCCCACATACTGAAACCCCTTCCCCACACACTGAAACACCTTCCCCACACACTGAAACACCTTCCCCACTCACTGAAACACCTTCCCCACACACTGAAACCCCTTCCGCACACACAGAAACCCCATCCCCACACACTGAAACACCTTCCCCACACACTGAAACAACTTCCCCACAAACTGAAGCCCCTTCCCCACACACTGAAACACCTTCCCCACACACTGAAACCCCTTCCGCACACACTGAAACACCTTCCCCACACACTGAAACCCTTCCCCACACACTGAAACACATTCCCCACACACTGCAACCCTTCCAAACACACAGAATCACAAACCCCACACACTGAAACCCCTTCCCCACACACTGAAACCAATTCCCCACACACTGAAACACCTTGCCCACACACCAAAACCCCTTCCGCACACAATGCAACTCATCCCCACACACTGAAACCCATCGCCACACACTGAAACCCATCCCCACACACTGAAACACATTCAACACACACTGAAACCCTTCCCCACACACTGAAACACATCTCCACACATTGAAACACATACCCACACACTGAAACACCTTCCCCACAAACTGAAACCCCTTCCCCACACACTAAGACACCTTCCCCACACACTGAAACAACTTGCCCACACACTGAAGTACCATCCCCACACAATGAAACACCTTTCTCACACACTGAAACCCCATCCCCAGACACTTTAACACCTTCCACACATACTGAAACACCTTCCCCACACACTGAAACTCCTTCCCCAGACACTGGAAACCCATCCCCACACACTGAAACGCCATCCCCACACACTGCAACACATCGCCACACACTGAAACACATTCCCCACACGCTGAAACCCCTTCCCTACACACTGTAAACGCTCCCAAAACACTGATACTCATTCACCACACACTGAAACACATTCTCCACACACTGAAAACCCTTCCCCACACACTGAAATACCTTCTGCACACACTGAAACAACTTACCCACACACTGAAAACCCTTCCCCACACACTGAAGCCCCTTCTGCACATACTGAAACACCTTCCCCATACACTGAAACCCCTTGCCCACACATTGAAACCCCTTCCGCACACAGTGAAAACCTTCCCCACACACTGATACACCTTTCCCACACACTGAGATACATCCCCACACACTTAAACCCCTTCCCTACACAATGAAACAAATCCTCACACACTGAAACCCCTTCCCCACACACACTGAAACACCTTCCCCACACACTGAAACTCCTTCCCCACACACAGAAACGCCTTCCGTACACAGTGAAACCCTTCCCCACACACTGAAACCCCTTCCCCACTCACTGAAACACATCCCCACACTGAAACCCCTTCCCCACACACTGAAACACCTTCCCCATACACTGAAACCCCTTCCCCACACATTGAAACCCCTTCCGCACACAGTGAAAACCTTCCCCACACACTGATACACCTTTCCCACACACTGAGATACATCCCCACACACTTAAACCCCTTCCCTACACAATGAAACAAATCCTCACACACTGAAACCCCTTCCCCACACACACTGAAACACCTTCCCCACACACTGAAACTCCTTCCCCACACACAGAAACGCCTTCCGTACACAGTGAAACCCTTCCCCACACACTGAAACCCCTTCCCCACTCACTGAAACACATCCCCACACTGAAACCCCTTCCCCACACACTGAAACACCTTCCCCACACACTGAAACACCTTCCCCACTCACTGAAACACCTTCCCCACACACTGAAACCCCTTCCGCACACACAGAAACCCCATCCCCACACACTGAAACACCTTCCCCACACACTGAAACAACTTCCCCACACACTGAAGCCCCTTTCCCACACACTGAAACACCTTCCCTACACACTGAAACCCCTTCCGCACACACTGAAACACCTTCCCCACACACTGAAGCCCTTCCCCACACACTGAAACACCTTCCCCACTCACAGAAACACCTCCCACACACATGAGCACCTTCCCCACACACTGGAAACCCTCCCCCACACACTGAAACCCCTTCCCCACACACTGAAACATCTTCCCCACACACTGAAACGCCATCCCCACACACTGCAACACATCGCCACACACTGAAACACATTCCCCACACGCTGAAACCCCTTCCCCACACACTGTAAACTTTCCCAAAACACTGATACTCATTCACCACACACTGAAACACATTCCCCACACACTGAAACCCTTCCAAACACACTTGAAACACATTCCCCACACACTGAAGCCCCTTCCGCACATCCTGAAACAGTTACCCCACACACAGAAACACCTACCCCACACACTGAGACACATCCCCACACACTTAGACCCCTTCCATACACATTGAGACAAATCCCCACACACTGAAACCCCTTCCCCACACACACTGAAACACCTTCCCCACACACTGAAACTCCTTCCCCACACACTGAAACCCCTTCCGCACACAGTGAAACCCTTCCCCACACACTGAAACCCCTTCCCCACACACTGAAACACATCCCCACACACTGAAACCCCTTCCCCACACACTGAAACCCCTACCCCACACACTGAAACACCTTCCCCACACACTGAAACAACTTCCCCACACACTGAAGCCCCTTCCCCACACACTGAAACACCTTCCCCATACACTGAAACATCTTCCTAACACACTGAAACCCATTCCACACACACTGAAACACCTTCCTCACACACTGAAACCCTTCCCCACACACTGAAACACCTTCCCCACAGACTGAAACAACTTCCCCACACACTGAAGCCCCTTCCCCACACACTGAAACACCTTCCCCATCCACTGAAACATTTTGCTTACACACTGAAACCCCTTCGACACACACTGAAACACCTTCCTCACACACTGAAACCCTTCCCCACACACAGAAACACCTTCCCCACACACTGAAACACTTACCCACACACTGAAACTCCTTCCCCACAAACTGCAACACATTCCCACAAACTGAAACAACTTCCCCACACAGTGAAACCCCTTCCCCACACACTGAAACCCTTCCCCAAACACTGAAACCCATTCACCACACACTGAAACACATTTGCCACACACTGAAACCCTTCCAAACACACAGAATCACAATCCCCACACACTGAAACCCCTTCCCCACACACAGAAACCCCTTCCCCACACACTGAAACACCTTCCCCACACACTGAAACCCCTTCCCCACACACTGAAGCACCTTCCCCACGCAACAAAGCACCTTCCCCACACACTGAAACCCCTTCTGCACACACTGAAATACCTTCTGCACACACTGAAACAACTTCCCCACACACTGAAAACCCTTCCCCACACACTGAAGCCCCTTCCGCACATACTGAAACACCTTCCCCATACACTGAAACCCCTTCCCCACACATTGAAACCCCTTCCGCACACAGTGAAAACCTTCCCCACACACTGATACACCTTTCCCACACACTGAGATACATCCCCACACACTTAAACCCCTTCCCTACACAATGAAACAAATCCTCACACACTGAAACCCCTTCCCCACACACACTGAAACACCTTCCCCACACACTGAAACTCCTTCCCCACACACTGAAACGCCTTCCGTACACAGTGAAACCCTTCCCCACACACTGAAACCCCTTCCCCACACACTGAAACACATCCCCACACACTGAAACCCCTTCCCCACACACTGAAACACCTTCCCCACACACTGAAACACCTTCCCCACTCACTGAAACACCTTCCCCACACACTGAAACCCCTTCCGCACACACAGAAACCCCATCCCCAAACACTGAAACACCTTCCCCTCTCACTGAAACAACTTCCCCACACACTGAAGCCCCTTTCCCACACACTGAAACACCTTCCCCACACACTGAAACCCCTTCCGCACACACTGCAACACCTTCCCCACACACTGAAACCCTTCCCCACACACTGAAACACCTTCCCCACACATAGAAACACCTCCCACACACATGAGCACCTTCCCCACACACTGGAAACCCTCCCCCACACTCTGAAACCCCTTCCCCACACACTGAAACACCTTCCCCACACACTGAAACGCCATCCCCACACACTGCAACACATCGCCACACACTGAAACACATTCCCCACACGCTGAAACCCCTTCCCCACACACTGTAAACCTTCCCAAAACACTGATACTCATTCACCACACACTGAAACACATTACCCACACACTGAAACCTTCCAAACACACTTGAAACACATTCCCCACACACTGAAACCCCTTCCCCACACCCTGAAGCCCCTTCCGCACATCCTGAAACAGTTTCCCCATACACTGAAACTCCTTCCCCACACACTGAAACCCCTTCCGCACACAGTGAAAACCTTCCCCACACACGGAAACACCTACCCCACACACTGAGACACATCCCCACACACTTAGACCCCTTCCATACACATTGAGACAAATCCCCACACACTGAAACCCCTTCCCCACACAGACTGAAACACCTTCCCCACACACTGAAACTCCTTCCCCACACACTGAAACCCCTTCCGCACACAGTGAAACCCTTCCCCACACACTGAAACCCCTTCCCCACACACTGAAACACATCCCCGCACACTGAAACCCCTTCCCCACACACTGAAACCTCTACCCCACACACTGAAACACCTTCCCCACACACTGAAACAACTTCCCCACACACTGAAGCCCCTTCCCCACACACTGAAACACCTTCCCCATACACTGAAACATCTTCCTAACACACTGAAACCCATTCCACACACACTGAAACACCTTCCTCACACACTGAAACCCTTCCCCACACACTGAAACACCTTCCCCACACACTGAAACAACTTCCCCACACACTGAAGCCCCTTCCCCACACACTGAAACACCTTCCCCATCCACTGAAACATCTTCCTAACACACTGAAACCCCTTCGACACACACTGAAACACCTTCCTCACACACTGAAACCCTTCCCCACACACAGAAAGACCTTCCCCACACACTGAAACACTTCCCCACACACTGAAACTACTTCCCCACAAACTGCAACACATTCCCACAAACTGAAACACCTTCCCCACACAGTGAAACCCCTTCCCCACACACTGAAACCCTTCCCCAAACACTGAAACCCATTCACCACACACTGAAACACATTTGCCACACTCTGAAACCCTTCCAAACACACAGAATCACAATCCCCACACACTGAAACCCCTTCCCCACACACAGAAACCCCTTCCCCACACACTGAAAAACCTTCCCCACACACTGAAACCCCTTCCCCACACACTGAAGCACCTTCCCCACGCAACAAAGCACCTTCCCCACACACTGAAACCCCTTCTGCACACGCTGAAACACCTTCCCCACACACTGAAACCCTTCCCCACACACTGAAACACCTTCCCCACACACTGAAACACCTCCCACACACAGTAGCACCTTCCCCACACACTGAAAACCCTACCCCACACACTGAAACCCCTTCCCCACACACTGAAACACCTTACCCACACACTGAAACGCCATCCCCACACACTGCCACACATCGCCACACACTGAAACACATTCCCCACAGGCTGAAACCCCTTCCCCACACACTGTAAACGTTCCCAAAAGACTGATACTCATACACCACACACTGATGCAAATTCCCCACACACTGAAACCCTTCCAAACACACTGAAACACATTCCCCACACACTGAAACCCCTTCCCCACACACTGAAATACCTTCTGCACACACTGAAACAACTTCCCCACACACTGAAACCCCTTCCCCACACACTGAAGCCCCTTCCGCACATACTGAAACACCTTCCCCATACACTGAAACCCCTTCCCCAAACACTGAAACCCCTTCCGCACACAGTGAAAACCTTCCCCACACACTGATACACCTTTCACACACACTGAGATACATCCCCACACACTTAAACCCCTTCCCTACACAATGAAACAAATCCTCACACACTGAAACCCCTTCCCCACAAACACTGAAACACCTTCCCCACACACTGAAACTCCTTCCCCAAACACTGAAACGCCTTCCGTACACAGTTAAACCCTTCCCCACACACTGAAACCCCTTCCCCACACACTGAAACACATCCTCACACACTGAAACCCCTTCCCCACACACTGAAACACCTTCCCCACAAACTGAAACACCTTCCCCACTCACTGAAACACCTTCCCCACACACTGAAACCCCTTCCGCACACACAGAAACCCCATCCCCACACACTGAAACACCTTCCCCACACACTGAAACAACTTCCCCACACACTGAAGGCCCTTCCCCACACACTGAAACACCTTCCCCATACACTGAAACACCTTCCCCACAAACTGAAACCCCTTCCGCACACACTGAAACACCTTCCCCACACACTGAAACCCTTCCCCACACACTGAAACTCCTTCCCCACACACTGAAACACTTCCCCACACACTGAAACGCCTTCCCCACAAACCGCAACACATCCCCACACACTGAAACACCTTCCCCACACACTAAAACCCCTTCCCCACACACTGAAACACTCCCCAAACACTGAAACCCATTCACCACACACTGAAACACATTCCCCACACACTGCAACCCTTCCAAACACACAGAATCACAAACCCCACACACTGAAACCCCTTCCCCACACACTGACACCCCTCCCCCACACACTGAAACACCTTCCCCACACACCAAAATCCATTCCGCACACAATGTAACTCATCCCCACACACTGAAACCCATCGCCACACACTGAAACCCATCCCCACACACTGAAACACATTCAACACACACTGAAACCCTTCCCCACACACTGAAACACATCTCCACACACTGAAACACATACCCACACACTGAAACACCTTCCCCACATACTGAAACCCCTTCCCCACACACTAAGACACCTTCCCCACACACTGAAATAACTTCCCCACACACTGAAATACCATCCCCACACAATGAAACACCTTTCTCACACACTGAAACCCCTTCCCCACACACTGAAACACCTTCCCCACACACTGAAACCCCTTCCCCACACACTGAAACACCTTCCCCACATACTGAAACCCCATCCCCAGACACTTTAACACCTTCCACACATACTGAAACACTTTCCCCACACACTGATATACCATCCCCACACACTGGAACACCTATCCCAAACCCTGAAACCCCTTCCCCACACTGAAACACTTCCGCACACACTGAAACTCCTTCCCCAGACACTGAAATACCTTCTGCACACACTGAAACTCCTTCCCCACACACTGAAACCCCTTCCCCACACACTGAATCCTCTTCCGCACATACTGAAACACCTTCCCCACACACTGAAACTCCTTCCCCACAAACTGCAACACATCCCCACACACTGAAACACCTTCCCCACACACTGAAACGCCATCCCCACACACTGGAACACATCGCCACACACTGAAACACATTCCCCACACACTGAAACAAATTCCCCACACACTGAAACCCCTTCCCCACACACTGAAACCCCTTCCCCATACACTGAAGCATCTTCCTAACACACTGAAACCCCATCCACACACACTGAAACACCTTCCTCACACACTGAAACCCTTCCCCACACACAGAAACACGTTCCCCACACACTGAAATACTTCCCCACACACTGAAACTCCTTCCCCACACACTGAAACCCCTTCCCCACACACTGAAACACAGCCCCACACACTGAAACCCCTTCCCCACACACTGAAACACCTTCCCCACACACTGAAACACCTTCCCACTCACTGAAACACCTTCCCCACACACTGAAACCCCTTCCGCATACACAGAAACCCCATCCTCACACACAGAAACACCTTCCCCACACACTGAAACAACTTCCCCACACACTGAAGCCCCTTCCCCAAACACTGAAACACCTTCCCCATACACTGAAACACCTTCCCCACACACTGAAACCCCTTCCGCACACACTGAAACACCTTCCCCACACACTGAAACCCATCCCCACACACTGAAACACCTTCCCCACACACTGAAACCCCTTCTGCTCACGCTGAAACACCTTCCCCACACACTGAAACCCTTCCCCACACACTGAAATACCTTCCCCACACACTGAAACACCTCCCACACACAGTAGCACCTTCCCCACACACTGGAAACCCTACCCCACACACTGAAACCCCTTCCCCACACACTGAAACACCTTCCCCACACACTGAAACGCCATCCCCACACACTGCAACACATCGCCACACACTGAAACACATTCCCCACACGCTGAAACCCCTTCCCTACACACTGTAAACGTTCCCAAAACACTGATACTCATTCACCACACACTGACACAAATTCCCCACACACTGAAACCCCTTCCCCACACACTGAAACACCTTCCCCATACACTGAAACATCTTCCTAACACACTGAAACCCCTTCCACACACACTGAAACACCTTCCTCACACACTGAAACCCTTCCCCAAACACAGAAACACCTTCCCAACACACTGAAACACTTCCCCACACACTGAAACTCCTTCCCCACAAACGGCAACACATCCCCACACATTGAAACCCCTTCCGCACACAGTGAAAACCTTCCCCACACACTGATACACCTTTCCCACACACTGAGATACATCCCCACACACTTAAACCCCTTCCCTACACAATGAAACAAATCCGCACACACTGAAACCCCTTCCCCACACACACTGAAACACCTTCCCCACACACTGAAACTCCTTCCCCACACACTGAAACGCCTTCCGTACACAGTGAAACCCTTCCCCACACACTGAAACCCCTTCCCCACACACTGAAACACATCCCCACACACTGAAACCCCTTCCCCACACACTGAAACACCTTCCCCACACACTGAAACACCTTCCCCACTCACTGAAACACCTTCCCCACACACTGAAACCCCTTCCGCACACACAGAAACCCCATCCCCAAACACTGAAACACCTTCCCCTCTCACTGAAACAACTTCCCCACACACTGAAGCCCCTTTCCCACACACTGAAACACCTTCCCCACACACTGAAACCCCTTCCGCACACACTGCAACACCTTCCCCACACACTGAAACCCTTCCCCACACACTGAAACACCTTCCCCACACATAGAAACACCTCCCACACACATGAGCACCTTCCCCACACACTGGAAACCCTCCCCCACACTCTGAAACCCCTTCCCCACACACTGAAACACCTTCCCCACACACTGAAACGCCATCCCCACACACTGCAACACATCGCCACACACTGAAACACATTCCCCACACGCTGAAACCCCTTCCCCACACACTGTAAACCTTCCCAAAACACTGATACTCATTCACCACACACTGAAACACATTACCCACACACTGAAACCTTCCAAACACACTTGAAACACATTCCCCACACACTGAAACCCCTTCCCCACACCCTGAAGCCCCTTCCGCACATCCTGAAACAGTTTCCCCATACACTGAAACTCCTTCCCCACACACTGAAACCCCTTCCGCACACAGTGAAAACCTTCCCCACACACGGAAACACCTACCCCACACACTGAGACACATCCCCACACACTTAGACCCCTTCCATACACATTGAGACAAATCCCCACACACAGAAACCCCTTCCCCACACAGACTGAAACACCTTCCCCACACACTGAAACTCCTTCCCCACACACTGAAACCCCTTCCGCACACAGTGAAACCCTTCCCCACACACTGAAACCCCTTCCCCACACACTGAAACACATCCCCGCACACTGAAACCCCTTCCCCACACACTGAAACCTCTACCCCACACACTGAAACACCTTCCCCACACACTGAAACAACTTCCCCACACACTGAAGCCCCTTCCCCACACACTGAAACACCTTCCCCATACACTGAAACATCTTCCTAACACACTGAAACCCATTCCACACACACTGAAACACCTTCCTCACACACTGAAACCCTTCCCCACACACTGAAACACCTTCCCCACACACTGAAACAACTTCCCCACACACTGAAGCCCCTTCCCCACACACTGAAACACCTTCCCCATCCACTGAAACATCTTCCTAACACACTGAAACCCCTTCGACACACACTGAAACACCTTCCTCACACACTGAAACCCTTCCCCACACACAGAAAGACCTTCCCCACACACTGAAACACTTCCCCACACACTGAAACTACTTCCCCACAAACTGCAACACATTCCCACAAACTGAAACACCTTCCCCACACAGTGAAACCCCTTCCCCACACACTGAAACCCTTCCCCAAACACTGAAACCCATTCACCACACACTGAAACACATTTGCCACACTCTGAAACCCTTCCAAACACACAGAATCACAATCCCCACACACTGAAACCCCTTCCCCACACACAGAAACCCCTTCCCCACACACTGAAAAACCTTCCCCACACACTGAAACCCCTTCCCCACACACTGAAGCACCTTCCCCACGCAACAAAGCACCTTCCCCACACACTGAAACCCCTTCTGCACACGCTGAAACACCTTCCCCACACACTGAAACCCTTCCCCACACACTGAAACACCTTCCCCACACACTGAAACACCTCCCACACACAGTAGCACCTTCCCCACACACTGAAAACCCTACCCCACACACTGAAACCCCTTCCCCACACACTGAAACACCTTACCCACACACTGAAACGCCATCCCCACACACTGCCACACATCGCCACACACTGAAACACATTCCCCACAGGCTGAAACCCCTTCCCCACACACTGTAAACGTTCCCAAAAGACTGATACTCATACACCACACACTGATGCAAATTCCCCACACACTGAAACCCTTCCAAACACACTGAAACACATTCCCCACACACTGAAACCCCTTCCCCACACACTGAAATACCTTCTGCACACACTGAAACAACTTCCCCACACACTGAAACCCCTTCCCCACACACTGAAGCCCCTTCCGCACATACTGAAACACCTTCCCCATACACTGAAACCCCTTCCCCAAACACTGAAACCCCTTCCGCACACAGTGAAAACCTTCCCCACACACTGATACACCTTTCACACACACTGAGATACATCCCCACACACTTAAACCCCTTCCCTACACAATGAAACAAATCCTCACACACTGAAACCCCTTCCCCACAAACACTGAAACACCTTCCCCACACACTGAAACTCCTTCCCCAAACACTGAAACGCCTTCCGTACACAGTTAAACCCTTCCCCACACACTGAAACCCCTTCCCCACACACTGAAACACATCCTCACACACTGAAACCCCTTCCCCACACACTGAAACACCTTCCCCACAAACTGAAACACCTTCCCCACTCACTGAAACACCTTCCCCACACACTGAAACCCCTTCCGCACACACAGAAACCCCATCCCCACACACTGAAACACCTTCCCCACACACTGAAACAACTTCCCCACACACTGAAGGCCCTTCCCCACACACTGAAACACCTTCCCCATACACTGAAACACCTTCCCCACAAACTGAAACCCCTTCCGCACACACTGAAACACCTTCCCCACACACTGAAACCCTTCCCCACACACTGAAACTCCTTCCCCACACACTGAAACACTTCCCCACACACTGAAACGCCTTCCCCACAAACCGCAACACATCCCCACACACTGAAACACCTTCCCCACACACTAAAACCCCTTCCCCACACACTGAAACACTCCCCAAACACTGAAACCCATTCACCACACACTGAAACACATTCCCCACACACTGCAACCCTTCCAAACACACAGAATCACAAACCCCACACACTGAAACCCCTTCCCCACACACTGACACCCCTCCCCCACACACTGAAACACCTTCCCCACACACCAAAATCCATTCCGCACACAATGTAACTCATCCCCACACACTGAAACCCATCGCCACACACTGAAACCCATCCCCACACACTGAAACACATTCAACACACACTGAAACCCTTCCCCACACACTGAAACACATCTCCACACACTGAAACACATACCCACACACTGAAACACCTTCCCCACATACTGAAACCCCTTCCCCACACACTAAGACACCTTCCCCACACACTGAAATAACTTCCCCACACACTGAAATACCATCCCCACACAATGAAACACCTTTCTCACACACTGAAACCCCTTCCCCACACACTGAAACACCTTCCCCACACACTGAAACCCCTTCCCCACACACTGAAACACCTTCCCCACATACTGAAACCCCATCCCCAGACACTTTAACACCTTCCACACATACTGAAACACTTTCCCCACACACTGATATACCATCCCCACACACTGGAACACCTATCCCAAACCCTGAAACCCCTTCCCCACACTGAAACACTTCCGCACACACTGAAACTCCTTCCCCAGACACTGAAATACCTTCTGCACACACTGAAACTCCTTCCCCACACACTGAAACCCCTTCCCCACACACTGAATCCTCTTCCGCACATACTGAAACACCTTCCCCACACACTGAAACTCCTTCCCCACAAACTGCAACACATCCCCACACACTGAAACACCTTCCCCACACACTGAAACGCCATCCCCACACACTGGAACACATCGCCACACACTGAAACACATTCCCCACACACTGAAACAAATTCCCCACACACTGAAACCCCTTCCCCACACACTGAAACCCCTTCCCCATACACTGAAGCATCTTCCTAACACACTGAAACCCCATCCACACACACTGAAACACCTTCCTCACACACTGAAACCCTTCCCCACACACAGAAACACGTTCCCCACACACTGAAATACTTCCCCACACACTGAAACTCCTTCCCCACACACTGAAACCCCTTCCCCACACACTGAAACACAGCCCCACACACTGAAACCCCTTCCCCACACACTGAAACACCTTCCCCACACACTGAAACACCTTCCCACTCACTGAAACACCTTCCCCACACACTGAAACCCCTTCCGCATACACAGAAACCCCATCCTCACACACAGAAACACCTTCCCCACACACTGAAACAACTTCCCCACACACTGAAGCCCCTTCCCCAAACACTGAAACACCTTCCCCATACACTGAAACACCTTCCCCACACACTGAAACCCCTTCCGCACACACTGAAACACCTTCCCCACACACTGAAACCCATCCCCACACACTGAAACACCTTCCCCACACACTGAAACCCCTTCTGCTCACGCTGAAACACCTTCCCCACACACTGAAACCCTTCCCCACACACTGAAATACCTTCCCCACACACTGAAACACCTCCCACACACAGTAGCACCTTCCCCACACACTGGAAACCCTACCCCACACACTGAAACCCCTTCCCCACACACTGAAACACCTTCCCCACACACTGAAACGCCATCCCCACACACTGCAACACATCGCCACACACTGAAACACATTCCCCACACGCTGAAACCCCTTCCCTACACACTGTAAACGTTCCCAAAACACTGATACTCATTCACCACACACTGACACAAATTCCCCACACACTGAAACCCCTTCCCCACACACTGAAACACCTTCCCCATACACTGAAACATCTTCCTAACACACTGAAACCCCTTCCACACACACTGAAACACCTTCCTCACACACTGAAACCCTTCCCCAAACACAGAAACACCTTCCCAACACACTGAAACACTTCCCCACACACTGAAACTCCTTCCCCCCAAACTGCAACACATTCCCACAAACTGAGACACCTTCCCGACACAGTGAAACCCCTTCCCCACACACTGAAACCCTTCCCCAAACACTGAAACCCAATCACCACACACTGAAACACATTTGCCACACACTGAAACCCTTCCAAACACACAGAATTACAATCCCCACACACTGAAACACCTTCCCCACACACTGAAACTCCTTCCCCACACACTGAAACGGCTTCCGTACACAGTGAAACCCTTCCCCACACACTGAAACCCCTTCCCCACACACTGAAACACAGCCCCACACACTGAAACCCCTTCCCCACACACTGAAACACCTTCCCCACACACTGAAACACCTTCCCACTCACTGAAACACCTTCCCCACACACTGAAACCCCTTCCGCATACACAGAAACCCCATCCTCACACACAGAAACACCTTCCCCACACACTGAAACAACTTCCCCACACACTGAAGCCCCTTCCCCAAACACTGAAACACCTTCCCCATACACTGAAACACCTTCCCCACACACTGAAACCCCTTCCGCACACACTGAAACACCTTCCCCACACACTGAAACCCTTCCCCACACACTGAAACACCTTCCCCACATACTGAAACACTTCCCCACACACTGAAACTCCTTCCCCACAAACTGCAACACATCCCCACACACTGAAACACCTTCCCCACACACTAAAACCCCTTCCCCACACACTGAAACCCTCCCCAAACACTGAAACCCATTCACCACACACTGAAACACATTCCCCACACACTGCAACCCTTCCTAACACACAGAATCATAAACCCCACACACTGAAACCCCTTCCCCACACACTGAAACCCCTTCCCCACACACTGAAACACCTTCCCCACACACCAAAACCCCTTCCGCGCACAATGCAACTCATCCCCACACACTGAAACCCATCGCCACACACTGAAACCCATCCCGAAACACTGAAACACATTCAACACACACTGAAACCCTTCCCCACACACTGAAACACATCTCCACACACTGAAACACATCCCCACACACTGAAACACCTTCCCCACATACTGAAACCCCTTCCCCACACATTAAGACACCTTCCCCACACACTGAAACAACTTCCCCACACACTGAAATACCATCCCCACTCAATGAAACACCTTTCTCACACACTGAAACCCCTTCCCCACACACTGAAACACCTTCCCCACACACTGAAACCCCTTCCCCACACACTGAAACACCTTCCCCACATACTGAAACCCCATCCCCAGACACTTTAACACCTTCCACAGATACTGAAACACCTTCCCCACACACTGATATACCATCCCCACGCACTGGAACACTAATCCCAAACCCTGAAACCCCTTCCCCACACACTGAAACACTTCCCCAAACACTGAAACTCCTTCCCCAGACACTGGAAACCCATCCCCACACACTGAAACCCCTTCCCCACACACTGAAATCCCTTCCCCACACACTGAAACCCCTTCCACACACACTGAAACACCTTCCCCACACACTGAAACCCCTTCTGCACACGCTAAAACACCTTCCCCACACACTGAAACCCTTCCCCACACACTGAAACACCTTCCCCACACACTGAAACACCTCCCACACACAGTAGCACTTTCCACACACACTGGAAACCCTACCCCACACACTGAAACCCCTTCCCCACACACTGAAACACCTTCCCCACACACTGAAACGCCATCCCCACAAACTGCAACACATCGCCACACACTGAAACACATTCCCCACACGCTGAAACCCCTTCCCTACACACTGTAAACGTTCCCAAAACACTGATACTCATTCACCACACACTGAAACAAATTCCCCACACACTGAAACCCTTCCAAACACACTGAAACACATTCCCCACACACTGAAACCCCTTCCCCACACACTGAAATACCTTCTGCACACACTGAAACAACTTCCCCACACACTGAAACCCCTTCCCCACACACTGAAGCCCCTTCCGCACATACTGAAACACCTTCCCCATACACTGAAACCCCTTCCCCACACACTGAAACCCCTTCCGCACTCAGTGAAAACCTTCCCCACACACTGATACACCTTTCCCACACACTGAGATACATCCCCACACACTTAAACCCCTTCCCTACACAATGAAACAAATCCTCACACACTGAAACCCCTTCCCCACACACACTGAAACACCTTCCCCACACACTGAAACTCCTTCCCCACACACTGAAACGCCTTCCGTACACAGTGAAACCCTTCCCCACACACTGAAACACCTTCCCCACACACTGAAACACCTTCCCCACACACTGAAACCCCTTCCGCACGCACAGAAACCCCATCCCCACACACTGAAACACCTTCCCCACACACGAAACAACTTCCCCACACACTGAAGCCCCTTCCTCACACACTGAAACACCTTCCCCATACACTGAAACACCTTCCCCACACACTGAAACCCGTTCCGCACACACTGAAATACCTTCCCCACACACTGAAACCCTTCCCCACACACTGAAACACCTTCCCCACACACTGAAACACTTCCCCACACACTGAAACTCCTTCCCCACACACTAAAACCCCTTCCCCACACACTGAAACACTCCCCAAACACTGAAACCCATTCACCACACACTGAAACACATTCCCCACACACTGATACCCTTCCAAACACACAGAATCACAAACCCCACACACTGAAAACCCTTCCCCACACACTGAAACCCCTTCCCCACACACTGAAACACCTTCCCCACACACCAAAACCCCTTCCGCACACAATGCAACTCATCCGCACACACTGAAACCCATCGCCACACACTGAAACCCATCCCTACACACTGAAACACATCTCCACACACTGAAACACCTTCCCCACATACTGAAACCCCTTCCCCACACACTAAGACACCTTCCCCACACACTGAAACAACTTCCCCACACACTGAAATACCATCCCCACACAATGAAACACCTTTCCCACTCACAGAAACCCCTTCCCCAAACACTGGAACCCTACCCCACACACTGAAACAGCTTCCCCACACACTGAAACCCCTTCCCCACACACTGAAACACCTTCCCCACATACTGAAACCCCATCCCCAGACACTTTAACACCTTCCACACTTACTGAAACACCTTCCCCACACACTGATAGACCTTCCCCACACACTGGAACACCTATCCCAAACCCTGAAACCCCTTCCCCACACACTGAAACACTTCTCCACACACTGAAACTCCTTCCCCAGACACTGGAAACCCATCCCCACACACTGAAACCCCTTCCCCACACACTGAAACACCTTCCCCACACACTGAAACCCCTTCCACACACACTGAAACACCTTCCCCACACACTGAAACCCCTTCCGCATACAGTGAAACCCATCCCCACACAATGAAACCCATCCCCACACACTGAAAACCATCCCCACACACTGAAACACATTCCCCACACACTGAAACCCTTCCCGACACACTGAAACACATCCCCACACACTGAAACATATCCCCACACACACTAAAACAACTTCCCCACGCACTGAAACCCCTTCCCCACACACTGAAGCACGTTCCCCACACACTGAAACACCTTCCCAACACACAGAAATACCATCCCCACACACTGAAGCACCTTTCCCACACACTGAAAACCCTTCCCCACACACTGAAACCCCTTCCCCACACACTGAAACATCTTCCCCACACACCAAAACCCCTTCCGCACACAATGCAACTCATCCCCACACACTGAAACCCATCGCCACACACTGAAACCCATCCCCACACACTGAAACACATTCAACACACACTGAAACCCTTCCCCACACACTGAAACACCTTCCCCACATACTGAAACCCCTTCTCCACACACTAAGACACCTTCCCCACACACTGAAACAACTTCCCCACACACTGAAATACCATCCCCACACAATGAAACACCTTTCCCACTCACAGAAATACCATCCCCACACACTGAAACACCTTTCCCACACACTGAAAACCCTTCCCCACACACTGGAACCCTACCCCACACACTGAAACACCATCCTCAAACACTGAAACACCTTCCCCACACACTGAAACAGATTCCCCACACACTGTAACCGCTTCCCCAAGCACTGAAACACCTAGCCCACACACTGAAACTCATTCCGCACACACTAAAATACCTTCCCCACACACTGAAACCCCTTCCGCACACACAGAAACACCTTCCCCACACACTGAAACCCTTCCCCATACACTGAAATCCATTCCCCACACACTGAAACCCTTCCCCACACACTGAAACCCCTTCCCACACATTGAATCACCTTCCCCACACACTGAAACAACTTCTCCACACACTGGAACCCCTTCCCCACACACTGAAACACCTTCCCCACAAACAAAACACCTTCCCCACACACTGAAACCCCTTCCCCACACACTGAAGCACCTTCCCCACGCAACAAAACACCTTCCCCACACACTGAAAGCCCTTCCGCACACGCTGAAACACCTTCCCCACACACTGAAACCCTTCCCCACACACTGAAACACCTTCCCCACACTCTGAAACACCTCCCACACACAGTAGCACCTTCCCCTCACATTGGAAACCCTACCCCACACACTGAAACCCCTTCCCCACACACTGAAACACCTTCCCCACACACTGAAACGCCATCCCCACACACTGCAACACATCGCCACACACTGAAACACATTCCCCACACGCTGAAACCTCTTCCCCACACACTGTAAACGTTCCCAAAACACTGATACTCATTCACCACACACTGAAACATATTCCCCACACACTGAAACCCTTCCAAACACACTGAAACACATTCCCCACACACTGAACCCCCTTTCCCACCCACTGAAATACCTTCTGCACACATTGAAACACCTTCACCACACACTGAAACCCCTTCCCCACACACTGAAGCCCCTTCCGCACATACTGAAACACCTTCCCCATACACTGAAACCCCTTCCCCACACACTGAAACCCCTTCCGCACACAGTGAAAACCTTCCCCACACACTGACACACCTTTCCCACACACTGAGACACATCCCCACACACTTAAACACCTTCCCAACACAAGGAAACAAATCCCCACACACTGAAACCCCTTCCCCACACACACTGAAACACCTTCCCCACACACTGAAACTCCTTCCCCACACACTGAAACCCCTTCCGCATACAGTGAAACCCTTCCCCACACACTGAAACCCCTTCCCCACACACTGAAACACATCCCCACAAACTGAAACCCCTTCCCCACACACTGAAACACCTTCCCCACACACTGAAACCCCTTTCCCACACACTGAAACCCCTTCCGCACACACTGAAACAACTTCCCCACACACTGAAACCCTTCCCCACACACTGAAACACCTTCCCCACACACTGAAACACTTCCCCACACACTGAAACTCCTTCCCCACAAACGGCAACACATCCCCACTCATTGAAACACCTTCCCCACACACTAAAACCCCTTCCCGACACACTGAAATCCTTCCCCAAACACTGAAACCCATTCACCACAAACTGAAACACATTCCCCACACACTGATACCCTTCCAAACACACAGAATCACAAACCCCACACACTGAAACCCCCTCCCCACACACTGAAACCCCTTCCCCACACACTGAAACACCTTCCCCACACACCAAAACCCCTTCCGCACACAATGCTACTCATCCCCACACACTGAAACCCATCGGCACAACTGAAACCCATCCCCACACACTGAAACACATTCCCCACACAGTGAAACGCTTCCCCACACACTGAAACACATCTCCACACACTGAAACACATCCCCACACACTGAAACACCTTCCCCACATACTGAAACCCCTTCCCCACACACTAAGACACCTTCCCCACACACTGAAACAACTTCCCCACACACTGAAATACCATCCCCACACAATGAAACTCCTTTCCCACACACTGAACCCCCATCCCCACACACTGAAACAGCTTCCCCAGACACTGAAACCCCTTCCACACACACTGAAGCACCTTCCCCACACACTGAAACCCCTTCCGCATACAATGAAACCCATCCCCACACAATGAATCCCATCCCCACACACTGAAAACCATCCCCACACACTGAAACACATTCCCCACACACTGAAACCCTTCCCGACACACTGAAACACATCCCCACTCACTGAAACCCCTTCCCCACACACAGAAACCCCTTCCCCACACACTGAAACGCCTTCCGCACTGACTGAAACCCCTTCCGCACACACTGAAACACCTTCCCCGCACACTGAAACCCCTTCCCCACAACACTGAAACCCCTTCCGCACATACTGAAACACCTTCCCCACACACTGAAACCCCTTCCGCAAACCCTGAAAGCCATCCTCACACACAGAAACACCTTCCCCACACAATGAAACACATCCCCACACACTGAAAGCCCTTCCCCATACACTGAAACAAATCCCCACACACTGAAACCCCTTCCCCACACACTGAAACACCTTCCCCACACACTGAAACTCCTTCGCCACACACTGAAACACCTTCCGCACACAGTGAAACCCTTCCCCACACACTGAAACCCCTTCCCCACACACTGAAACACATCCCCACACACTGAAACCCCTTCCCCACACACTGAAAACCCTTCCGCACACACTGAAACACCTTCCCCACACACTGAAACCCCTTCCCCACACACTGAAACCCTTACCGCACACACTGAAACCTCTTCCGCACACACTGAAATGCCTTCCCCACACACTGAAACCCCTTCCCCACATACTGAAACCCCTACCGCACACACTGAAACAACTTACCCACACACTGAAACTCCTTCCCCACGCACTGAAACCACTTCCTCACACAGTGAATCCCTTCCCCACACACTGAAACCCCTTCCTCACACACTGAAACACATCCCCACACACTGAAAACCCTTCCCCACAATCTGAAACCGCTTCCCCGCACACTGAAAACCCTTCCCCACACACTGAAACCCTTCCCCACACTCTGAAACACCTTCCCCACTCACTGAAACCCCTTCCCCACACACTGAAACCCTTACCCATACTCTGAAACCCCTTCCGCACACACTGAAACACATTCCCCACACACTTAAACCCCTTCCACACACACTGAAACCTTTCCCCACACACTGAAGCACCTTCCCCACACACTGAAACCCCTTCCGCACACACTGAGACACCTTCCCCACACACTGAAACCCATCCCCACACACTGAAACCCCTTCCCCACACCCTGAAACACATTCCCACACACAGAAACACCTTCCCCACATAGTGAAACCCTTCCACACACACTGACACCCTTCCCCACACACTGAAACCCATCCCCACACACTGAAACCCATCCCCACACACTGAAACACCTTCCCCACACACTGAAACACTTCCCCACACACTGAAACACATCCCCACACACTGAAACACCTAGCCCACACACTGAAACTCCTTCTGCACACACTAAAATACCTTCCCCACACACTGAAACCCTTCCCCACACACTGAAATCCATTCCCCGCACACTGAAACCCTCCCCACTCACTGAAACCCCTTCCCACACATTGAATCACCTTCCCCACATACTGAAACAACTTCCCCACACACTGAAACACCTTCCCCACACACTGAAGCACCTTCCCCACGCAAAAAAACACCTTCCCCACACACTGAAACCCCTTCCCCACACACTGAAGCAACTTCCCCACGCAACAAAACACCTTCCCCACACACTGAAATCCCTTCCGCACACGCTGAAACACCTTCCCCACACACTGAAACCCTTCCCCACACACTGAAACACCTTCCCCACACACTGAAACACCTCCCACAGACAGTAGCTCCTTCCCCTCACATTGGAAACCCTACCCCACACACTGAAACCGCTTCCCCACACACTGAAACACCTTCCCCACACACTGAAACGCCATCCCCACACACTGCAACACATCGCCACACACTGAAACACATTCCCCACACGCTGAAACCCCTTCCCCACACACTGTAAACGTTCCCAAAACACTGATACTCATTCACCACACACTGAAACATATTCCCCACACACTGAAACTCTTCCAAACACACTGAAACACATTCCCCACACACTGAACCCCCTTCCCCACACACTGAAATACCTTCTGCAATCATCGAAAAACCTTCACCACACACTGAAACCCATTCCCCACACACTGAAGCCCCTTCCGCACATACTGAAACACCTTCCCCATACACTGAAACCCCTTCCCCACACACTGAAACCCCTTCCGCACACAGTGAAAACCTTCCCCACACACTGATACACCTTTCCCACACACTGAGACACATCCCCACACACTTAAACCCCTTCCCTACACAAGGAAACAAATCCCCACACACTGAAACCCCTTCCCACACACACTGAAACACCTTCCCCACACACTGAAACTCCTTCCCCACACAATGAAACCCCTTCCGCACACAGTGAAACCCTTCCCCACACACTGAAACCCCTTCCCCACACACTGAAACACATCCCCACAAACTGAAACCCCTTCCCCACACACTGAAACACCTTCCCCACACACTGAAATCCTTCCCCAAACACTGAAACCCATTCACCACACACTGAAACACATTCCCCACACACTGATACCCTTCCAAACACACAGAATCTCAAACCCCACACACTGAAACCCCTTCCCCACACACTGAAACCCCTTCCCCACACACTGAAACACCTTCCCCACACACCAAAACCCCTTCCGCACACAATGCTACTCATCCCCACACACTGAAACCCATCGCCACAACTGAAACCCATCCCCACACACTGAAACACATTCCCCACACACTGAAACCCTTCCCCACACACTGAAACACATCTCCACACACTGAAACACATCCCCACACACTGAAACACCTTCCCCACATACTGAAACCCCTTCCCCACACACTAAGACACCTTCCCCACACACTGAAACAACTTCCCCACACACTGAAATACCATCCCCACACAATGAAACTCCTTTCCCACACACTGAACCCCCAACCCCACACATTGAAACAGCTTCCCCAGACACTGAAACCCCTTCCACACACACTGAAACACCTTCCCCACACACTGAAACCCCTTCCGCATACAATGAAACCCATCCCCACACAATGAATCCCATCCCCACACACTGCAAACCATCCCCACACACTGAAACACATTCCCCACACACTGAAACCCTTCCCGACACACTGAAACACATCCCCACACACTGAAAAACATGTCCCACACACTAAAACAACTTCCCCACACACTGAAACCCCTTCCCCACACACTGAAACACGTTCCCCACACCCTGAAACACCTTCCCAACACACAGAAATACCATCCCCACAAACTGAAACACCTTTCCCACACACTGAATCCCCTTTCCCACTCACTGGAACCCGACCCCACACACTGAAACACCTTCCCCAAACACAGAAACACCTTCCCCACACACTGAAACAGATTCCCCACACACTGAAACCGCTTCCCCAAACACTGAAACACCTACCCCACACACTGAAACTCGTTCCCCACACACTGAAATACCTTCCCCACACACTGAAACCCCTTCCGCACGCACAGAAACTTCTTCCCCACACACTGAATCCCTTCCCCACACACTGAAACCCCTTCCCCACACACTGAAACCCTTCCCCACACGCTGGAACCCCTTCCCACACATTGAATCACCTTCCCCACACACTGAAACAACTTCCCCACACACTGAAACCCCTTCCCCACACACTGAAACACCTTCCCCACGCAACAAAACACCTTCCCCACACACTGAAACCCCTTCAGCACACACTGAAACACCTTTCCCACACACGGAAACCGTTCCCCACAAACTGAAACACCTTCCCCACACACTAAAACACGTCCCACACACAGAAGCACCTTCCCCACACACTGGAAACCCTTCCCCACACACTGAAACCCCTTCCCCACACACTGAAACACCTTCCCCACACACTGAAACGCCATCACCACACACTGCAACACATCGCCACACAATGAAACACATTCCCCACTCACTGAAACCCCTTCCCCACACACAGAAACCCCTTCCCCACACACTGAAGCGCCTTCCGCACTGACTGAAACCCCTTCCGCACACACTGAAACACCTTCCCCGCACACTGAAACCCCTTCCCCACAACACTGAAACCCCTTCCGCACATACTGAAACACCTTCCCCACACACTGAAACCCCTTCCGCAAACCCTGAAAGCCATCCTCACACACAGAAACACCTTCCCCACACAATGAAACACATCCCCACACACTGAAAGCCCTTCCCCATACACTGAAACAAATCCCCACACACTGAAACCCCTTCCCCACACACTGAAACACCTTCCCCACACACTGAAACTCCTTCGCCACACACTGAAACACCTTCCGCACACAGTGAAACACTTCCCCACACACTGAAACCCCTTCCCCACACACTGAAACACATCCCCACACACTGAAACCCCTTCCCCACACACTGAAAACCCTTCCGCACACACTGAAACACCTTCCCGACACACTGAAACCCCTTCCCCACACACTGAAACCCTTACCGCACACACTGAAACCTCTTCCACACACACTGAAACGCCTTCCCCACACACTGAAACCCCTTCCCCACATACTGAAACCCCTACCGCACACACTGAAACAACTTACCCACACACTGAAACCCCTTCCCCACGCACTGAAACCACTTCCTCACACAGTGAATCCCTTCCCCACACACTGAAACCCCTTCCTCACACACTGAAACACATCCCCACACACTGAAAACCCTTCCCCACAATCTGAAACCGCTTCCCCGCACACTGAAAACCCTTCCCCACACACTGAAACCCTTCCCCACACTCTGAAACACCTTCCCCACTCACTGAAACCCCTTCCCCACACACTGAAACCCTTACCCATACTCTGAAACCCCTTCCGCACACACTGAAACACATTCCCCACACACTTAAACCCCTTCCACACACACTGAAACCTTTCCCCACACACTGAAGCACCTCTCCCACACACTGAAACCCCTTCCACACACACTGCGACAGCTTCCCCACACACTGAAACCCATCCCCACACACTGAAACCCCTTCCCCACACCCTGAAACACATCCCCACACACAGAAACACCTTCCCCACATAGTGAAACCCCTTTCACACACACTGACACCCTTCCCCACACACTGAAACCCATCCCCACACACTGAAACCCATCCCCACACACTGAAACACCTTCCCCACACACTGAAACCCTTCCCCACACACTGAAACACATCCCCACACACTGGAACACCTAGCCCACACACTGAAACTCCTTCCGCACACACTAAAATACCTTCCCCACACACTGAAACCCTTCCCCACACACTTAAATCCATTCCCCGCACACTGAAACCCTCCCCACTCACTGAAACCCCTTCCCACACATTGAATCACCTTCCCCACATACTGAAACAACTTCCCCACACACTGAAACACCTTCCCCACACACTGAAACACCTTCCCCACGCAAAAAAACACCTTCCCCACACACTGAAACACGTTCCCCACACACTGAAGCACCTTCCCCACGCAACAAAACACCTTCCCCACACACTGAAAGCCCTTCCGCACACGCTGAAACACCTTCCCCACACACTGAAACCCTTCCCCACACACTGAAACACCTTCCCCACACACTGAAACACCTCCCACAGACAGTAGCTCCTTCCCCTCACATTGGAAACCCTACCCCACACACTGAAACCGCTTCCCCACACACCGAAACACCTTCCCCACACACTGAAACGCCATCCCCACACACTGCAACACATCGCCACACACTGAAACACATTCCCCACACGCTGAAACCCCTTCCCCACACACTGTAAACGTTCCCAAAACACTGATACTCATTCACCACACACTGAAACATATTCCCCACACACTGAAACCCTTCCAAACACACTGAAACACATTCCCCACACACTGATCCCCCTTCCCCACACACTGAAATACCTTCTGCACACATTGAAACACCTTCACCACACACTGAAACCCCTTCCCCACACACTGAAGCCCCTTCCGCACATACTGAAACACCTTCCCCATACACTGAAACCCCTTCCCCACACACTGAAACCCCTTCCGCACACAGTGAAAACCTTCCCCACACACTGATACACCTTTCCCACACACTGAGACACATCCCCACACACTTAAACCCCTTCCCTACACAAGGAAACAAATCCCCACACACTGAAACCCCTTCCCACACACACTGAAACACCTTCCCCACACACTGAAACTCCTTCCCCACACAATGAAACCCCTTCCGCACACAGTGAAACCCTTCCCCACACACTGAAACCCCTTCCCCACACACTGAAACACATCCCCACAAACTGAAACCCCTTCCCCACACACTGAAACACCTTCCCCACACACTGAAATCCTTCCCCAAACACTGAAACCCATTCACCACACACTGAAACACATTCCCCACACACTGATACCCTTCCAAACACACAGAATCTCAAACCCCACACACTGAAACCCCTTCCCCACACACTGAAACCCCTTCCCCACACACTGAAACACCTTCCCCACACACCAAAACCCCTTCCGCACACAATGCTACTCATCCCCACACACTGAAACCCATCGCCACAACTGAAACCCATCCCCACACACGGAAACACATTCCCCACACACTGAAACCCTTCCCCGCACACTGAAACACATCTCCACACACTGAAATACATCCCCACACACTGAAACACCTTCCCCACATACTGAAACCCCTTCCCCACACACTAAGACATCTTCCCCACACACTGAAACAACTTCCCCACACACTGAAATACCATCCCCACACAATGAAACACCTTTCCCACACACTGAAACCCCTTCCCCACACACTGAAACAGCTTCCCCACACACTGAAACCCCTTCCACACACACTGAAACACCTTCCCCACACACTGAAACCCCTTCCGCATACAATGAAACCCATCCCCACACAATGAAACCCATCCCCACACACTGAAAACCATCCCCACACACTGAAACACATTCCCCACACACTGAAACCCTTCCCGACACACTGAAACACATCCCCACACACTGAAAAACATATCCCACACACTAAAACAACTTCCCCACACACTGAAACCCCTTCCCCACACACTGAAACACGTTCCCCACACCCTGAAACACCTTCCCAACACACAGAAATACCATCCCCACACACTGAAACACCTTTCCCACACACTGAAACCCCTTTCCCACACACTGGAACCCGACCCCACACACTGAAACACCTTCCCCAAACACTGAAACACCTTCCCCACACACTGAAACACCTTCCCCACACACTGAAACTCCTTCCCCACACACTGAAACCCCTTCCGCACACAGTAAAACCCTTCCCCACACACTGAAACCCCTTCCCCACACACTGAAACACATCCCCACAAACTGAAACCCCTTCCCCACACACTGAAACACCTTCCCCACACACTGAAATCCTTCCCCAAACACTGAAACCCATTCACCACACACTGAAACACATTCCCCACACACTGATACCCTTCCAAACACACAGAATCACAAACCCCACACACTGAAACCCCTTCCCCACACACTGAAACCCCTTCCCCACACACTGAAACACCTTCCCCACACACCAAAACCCCTTCCGCACACAAGCTACTCATCCCCACACACTGAAACCCATCGCCACAACTGAAACCCATCCCCACACACTGAAACACATTCCCCACACACTGAAACCCTTCCCCACACACTGAAACACATCTCCACACACTGAAATACATCCCCACACACTGAAACACCTTCCCCACATACTGAAACCCCTTCCCCACACACTAAGACATCTTCCCCACACACTGAAACAACTTCCCCACACACTGAAATACCATCCCCACACAATGAAACACCTTTCTCACACACTGAAACCCCTTCCCCACACACTGAAACAGCTTCCCCACACACTGAAACCCCTTCCACACACACTGAAACACCTTCCCCACACACTGAAACCCCTTCCGCATACAATGAAACCCATCCCCACACAATGAAACCCATCCCCACACACTGAAACCCATCCCCACACACTGAAACACATTCCCCACACACTGAAACCCTTCCCGACACACTGAAACACATCCCCACACACTGAAAAACATATCCCACACACTAAAACAACTTCCCCACACACTGAAACCCCTTCCCCACACACTGAAACACGTTCCCCACAACCTGAAACACCTTCCCAACACACAGAAATACCATCCCCACACACTGAAACACCTTTCCCACACACTGAAACCCCTTTCCCACAGACTGGAACCCGACCCCACACACTGAAACACCTTCCCCACACACTGAAACAGATTCCCCACACACTGAAACCGCATCCCCAAACACTGAAACACCTACCCCACACACTGAAACCCCTTCCGCAAGCACAGAAACTTCTTCCCCACACGCTGAATCCCTTCCCCACACACTGAAACACCTTCCCCACACACTGAAACCCTTCCCCACACTCTGAAACCCCTTCACACACATTGAATCACCTTCCCCACACACTGAAACAACTTCCCCACACACTGAAACCCCTTCCCCACACACTGAAACACCTTCCCCACGCAACAAAACACCTTCCCCACACACTGAAACCCCTTCAGCACACACTGAAGCACATTTCCCACACACTGAAACCCTTCCCCACAAACTGAAACACCTTCCCCACACACTGAAACACGTCCCACACACAGTAGCACCTTCCCCACACACTGGAAACCCTTCCCCACACACTGAAACCCCTTCCCAACACACTGAAACACCTTCCCCACACACTGAAACGCCGTCACCACACACTGCAACACATCGCCACACAATGAAACACATTCCCCACTCACTGAAACCCCTTCCCCACACACAGAAACCCCTTCCCCACACACTGAAACACCTTCCGCACTGACTGAAACCCCTTCCGCACACACTGAAACACCTTCCCCACACACTGAAACCCCTTCCCCACAACACTGAACCCCTTCCGCACATACTGAAAAACATTCCCCACACACTGAAACCCCTTCCGCAAACCCTGAAAGCCATCCTCACACACAGAAACACTTTCCCCACACACTGAAACACATCCCCACACACTGAAAGCCCTTCCCCACACACTGAAACAAATCCCCACACACTGAAACCCCTTCCCCACACACTGAAACACCTTCCCCACACACTGAAACTCCTTCGCCACACACTGAAACACCTTCCGCACACAGTGAAACCCTTCCCCACACACTGAAACCCCTTCCCCACACACTGAAACACATCCCCACACACTGAAACCCCTTCCCCACACACTGAAAACCCTTCCGCACACACTGAAACACCTTCCCCACACACTGAAACCCCTTCCCCACACACTGAAACCCTTACCGCACACACTGAAACCTCATCCGCACACACTGAAACCACTTCCCCACACACTGAAACCCCTTCCCCACATACTGAAACCCCTACCGCACACACTGAAACAACTTACCCACACACTGAAACCCCTTCCCCACGCACTGACCCACTTGCGCACACAGTGAATCCCTTCCCCACACACTGAAACCCCTTCCTCACACACTGAAACACATCCCCACACACTGAAAACCCTTCCCCACAATCTGAAACCGCTTCCCCGCACACTGAAAACCCTTCCCCACACACTGAAAACCTTCCCCACACTCTGAAACACCTTCCCCACTCACTGAAACCCCTTCCCCACACACTGAAACCCTTACCCACACTCTGAAACCCCTTCTGCACACACTGAAACACATTCCCCACACACTTAAACCCCTTCCACACACACTGAAACCTTTCCCCACAAACTGAAGCACCTTCCCCACACACTGAAACCCCTTCCGCACACACTGAGACACCTTCCCCACACACTGAAACCCATCCCCACACACTGAAACCCCTTCCCCACACCCTGAAACACATCCCCACACACAGAAAAACCTTCCCCACATAGTGAAACCCCTTCCACACACACTGACACCCATCCCCACACACTGAAACCCATCCCCACAAACTGAAACACCTTCCCCACACACTGAAACCCTTCCCCACACACTGAAACACATCCCCACACACTGAAACACCTACCCCACACACTGAAACCCCTTCCCCACACACTGAAACAACTCCCCCACACACTGAAACACCTCCCCCACACACTGAAATCCCTTCCCCACACACTGAAATACCTTCTCCAGACACTGAAACACATTCTCCACACACTGATACCCCTTCCCCACACACTGAAACCCATCCCCACACACTGAAACTCCTTCCCCACAAACTGCAACACATCCCCACACACTGAAACAACTTCCCCACACACTGAACCCACTTCCCCACACACTGAAACCCTTCCCCAAACACTGAAACCCATTCACCACACACTAAAACCCCTTCCCCACACACTGAAGCCGCTCCCGCACATACTGAAACACCTTCCCCATGCACTGAAACCCCTTCCCCACTCACTGAAACACCTTCCGCACACAGTGAAACCCTTCCCCACACTCTGAAACACCTTCCCCACACACTGAAACCCCTTCCGCACACACCAAACACCTTCCCCACACAATTAAACCCCTTCCCCACACACTGAAACACCTTCCCCACGCAACAAAACACCTTCCCCACACACTGAAACCCCTTCCGCACACACTGAAACACCTTCCCCACACACTGAAAGCCTTCCCCACTCACTGAAACACCTTCCCCACACACTGAAACACATCCCACACACAGTAGCACCTTCCCCACACACTGGAAACCCTCCCCCACACACTGAAACCCCTTCCCCACACACTGAAACACCTTCCCCACACACTGCAACGCCATCCCCACACACTGCAACACATCGCCACACACTGAAACACATTCCCCACACGCTGAAACCCCTTCCCCACACACTGTAAACCATCCCAAAACACTGATACTCATTCACCACACACTGAAACACATTCCCCACAAACTGAAACCCTTCCAAACACACTTGAAACACATTCCCCACACACTGAAATCCCTTCTGCACACACTGAAACCCCTTCCCCACACACTGAAGCCCCTTCCGCACATCCTGAAACACCTTCCCCACACACTGAAACGCCATCCCCACACACTGCAACACATTCTCCACACACTGAAACACCTCCCACACACAGTAGCACCTTCCCCACACACTGGAAACCCTACCCCACACACTGAAACACCTTCCCCACTCACTGAAACTCCTTCCCCACACACTGAAACGCCATCCCCACACACTGAAACACATTCCCCACACACTGAAACCCTTCCAAACACACTGAAACACATTCCCCACACACTGAATACCCTTCCCCACACACTGAAATACCTTCTGCACACACTGAAACACCTTCCCCAAACACTGAAACCCCTTCCCCACACACTGAAGCCCCTTCCGCACATACTGAAACACCTTCCCCACACACTGAAACCCCTTCCCCACAAACTGAAACCCCTTCCGCACACAGTGAATACCTTCCCCACACACTGAAACACCTTCCCCACACACTGAGACACATCCCCACACACTTAAACCCCTTCCCTACACAATGAAACAAATCCCCACTCACTGAAACCCCTTCCCCACACACACTGAAGCACCTTCCCCACACACTGAAACCCCTTCCCCACACACTGAAACCCCTTCCGCACACACTGAAACCCCTTCCCCACACACTGAAACACCTTCCCCACACACTGAAACCCCGTCGGCAAACACTGAAACACCTTCCCCACACACTGAAACACTTCCCCACACACTGAAACACCTTCCCCACAAACTGCAACACATCCCCACACACTGAAACACCTTCCCCACACTCTAAAACCCCTTCCCCACACACTGAAACCCTTCCCCAAACACTGAAACCCATTCACCACACACTGCAACACATTCCCCACACACTGAAACCCTTCCAAACACACAGAATCACAATCCACACACACTGAAACCCCTTCCCCACACACTGAAACCCCTTCCCCACACACTGAAACACCTTCCCCAAACACACAAAACCCCTTCCGCAACAATGCAACTCATCCCCACACACTGAAACCCATCGCCACACAGTGAAATCCATCCCCACACACTGAAACACATTCCCCACACACTGAAACCCTTCCCCACACAATGAAACACATCTCCACACACTGAAACACATCCCCACACACTGAAACACCTTCCCCACATACTGAAACCCCTTCCCCACAAACTAAGACACCTTCCCCACACACTGAAACAACTTCCCCACGCACGGAAATACCATCCCCACACAATGAAACACCTTTCCCACTCACTGAAACCCCTTCCCCACACACTGGAACCCTACTCCACACATTGAAACAGCTTCCCCACACACTGAAACCCCTTCCCCACACACTGAAACACCTTCCCCACACACTGAAACATTTCCCACACACTGAAACTCCTTCCCCACAAACTGCAACACATTCCCACAAACTGAAACACCTTCCCCACATAGTGAAACCCCTTCACCACCCACTGAAACCCTTCCCCAAACACTGCAACCCATTCACAAGCACTGAAACACATTCGCCACACACTGAAACCCTTCCGAACACACAGAATCACAATCCCCACACACTGAAACCCCTTCCCTACAAACTGAAACCACTTCCCCACACACTGAAACACCTTCCCAACACACTGAAACCCCTTCCCCACCCACTGAAACACCTTCCCCACACACTGAAACATCTTCCCCACACACTGAAGCCCCTTCCCCACACACTGAAACACCTTCCCCATACACTGAAACACCTTCCTCACACACTGAAACCCCTTCTGCACACACTGAAACACCTTCCCCACACACTGAAACTCTTCCCCACACACTGAAACACCTTCCCCACACACTGAAACAATTCCCCACACACTGAAACTCCTTCCCCACAAACTGCAACACATCCCCACACACTGAAACACCTTCCCCACACTCTAAAACCCCTTCCCCACTCACTGAAACCCTTCCCCAAACACTGAAACCCATTCACCACACACTGAAACACATTCCCCACACACTGAAACCCTTCCAAACACACAGAATCACAATCCCCACACACTGAAACCCCTTCCCCACACACTGAAACCCCTTCCCCAAACACTGAAACACCTTCCCCACACACCAAAACCCCTTCCGCACACAATGCAACTCATCCCCACACACTGAAACCCATCGCCACACACTGAAATCCATCCCCACACACTGAAACACATTCCCCACACACTGATACCCTTCCCCACACACTGAAACACATCTCCACACACTGAAACACATCCCCACACAGTGAAACACATTCCCCACATACTGAAACACCTTCCCCACACACTAAGACACCTTCACCACACACTGAAACAACTTCCCCAGGCACTGAAATACCATCCACACACAATGAAACACCTTTCCCACTCACTGAAACCCCTTCCCCACACACTGGAACCCTACCCCACACACTGAAACAGCTTCCCCACACACTGAAACCCCTTCCGCACTCACTGAAACACCTTCCCCACACACTGAAACACTTCCCCACTCACTGAAACTCCTTCCCCACAAACTGCAACACATTCCCACAAACTGAAACACCTTCCCCACATAGTGAAACCCCTTCACCACCCACTGAAACCCTTCCCAAAACACTGAAACCCATTCACCCGCACTGAAACACATTCGCCACACACTGAAACCCTTCCTCACATGCAGAATCACAATCCCCACACACTGAAACCCCTTCCTCACACATTGAAACCCCTTCCCCACACACTGAAACACCTTTTCCACACACTGAAACACCTTTTCCACACACTGAAACCCCTTTCCCACACACTGAAACACCTTCCGCACACACTGAAACACCTCCCACACACAGTAGCACCTTCTCCACACACTGGAAACCCCTTCCCCACACACTGAAACCCCTTCCCCACACACTGAAACACCTTCCCCACACACTGAAACGCCATCCCCACACACTGCAACACATCGCCACACACTGAAACACATTCTCCACACGCTGAAACCCCTTCGCCACACACTGTAAACGTTCCCAAAACACTGATACTCATTCACCACACACTGAAACACATTCCCCACACACTGAAACCCTTCCAAACACACTGAAACACATTCCCCACACACTGAAAACCCTTCCCCACACACTGAAATACCTTCTGCACACACGGAAACACCTTCCCCAAACACTGAAACCCCTTCCCCACACACTGAAGCCCCTTCCGCACATACTGAAACACCTTCCCCACACACTGAAACCCCTTCCCCACACACTGAAACCCCTTCCGCACACAGTGAAAACCTTTCCCAAACACTGAAACAACTTCCCCACACACTGAGACACATCCCCACACACTTAAACCCCTTCCCTACACAATGAAACAAATCCCCACACACTGAAACCCCTTCCCCACACACACTGAAACACCTTCCCCACACACTGAAACTCCGTCCCCACACACTGAAACCCCTTCCGCACACAGTGAAACCCTTCCGCACACACTGAAACCCCTTCCCCACACACTGAAACACATCCCCACACACTGATACCGCTTTCCCACACACTGAAACCCCTTCCCCACACACTGAAACACCTTCCCCAAACACTAAAACACCTTCCGCACACACTGAAACCCCTTCCCCACACACTGAAACACCTTCCCCACACACTGACACAACTTCCCCACACACTGAAGCCCCTTCCCCACACACTGAAACACCTTCCCCATACACTGAAACACCTTCCCCACACACTGAAACCCCTTCCACACACATTGAAACACATTCCCCAATCACTGAAACCCTTCCCCACACACTGAAACACCTTCCCCACACACTGAAACACTTCCCCACACACTGAAACTCCTTCCCCACAAACTGCAACACATTCCCACAAACTGAAACACCTTCCCCACATAGTGAAACCCCTTCCCCACACACTGTAAACGTTCCCAAAACACTGATACTCATTCACCACACACTGAAACACATTCCCCACACACTGAAACCCTTCCAAACACACTGAAACACATACCCCACACACTGAAAACCCTTCCCCACACACTGAAATACCTTATGCACACACTGTAACACCTTCACCACACAATGAAACCCCTTCCCCACACACTGAAGCCCCTCCCGCACATACTGAAACACCTTCCCCACACACTGAAACACCTTCCCCAAACACTGAAACCCCTTCCGCACTCAGTGAAAACATTCCCCACAAACTGAAACGCCTTCCCCATACACTGAAACACATCCCCACACACTGAAACCCCTTCACCACACACTGAAACACCTTCCCCACACACTGAGACACCTTCCCCACACACTGAAACACCTTCCCCACACATTGAAACCCCTTCCGCACACACTGAAACCCCTTCCCCACACACTGAAACACCTTCCCCACACACTGAAACCCCTTCCGCACACACTGAAACACCTTCCTCACACACTGAAACACCTTCCCCACGCACTGAAACACTTCCCCACACACTGAAACTCCTTCCCCACAAACCGCAACACATTCCCACAAACTGAAACACCTTCCCCACATAGTGAAACCCCTTCCCCACACACTGAAACCCTTCCCCAAACACTGAAACCCTTTCACCACACACTGAAACACATTCGCCACACACTGACACCCTTCCTAACACACAGAATCACAATCCCCACACACTGAAGCCCCTTCCCCACACACTGAGACCCCTTCCCCACACACTGAAACACCTTCCCCACACACTGAAACCCCTTCCCCACTCACTGAAACACCTTCCCCACGCAACAAAACACCTTCCCCACACACTGAAACCCCTTCCGCACACGCTGAAACACCTTCCCCACACACTGAAATTCCCTTCCCCACACACTGAAACACCTTCCCCACACACTGAGACACCTCCCACACACAGTAGCACCTTCCCCACACACTGGAAACCCTACCCCACACACTGAAACCCCTTCCCCACACACTGAAACACCTTCCCCACACACTGAAACGCCATCCCCACACAATGCAACACATTCTCCACACACAGCAACACCTTCGCCACACACTGAAACACCATCCCCACACACTGCAACGCATTCTCCACGCACTGAAACACCTCCCACACACAGTAGCACCTTCCCCACACACTTGAAACCCTACCCCAAACACTGAAACCCCTTCCCCACACACTGAAACACCTTCCCCACACACTGAAACGCCCTCTGCACACACTGAAACACATTCCCCACACACTGAAACCCTTCCAAACACACTGAAACACCTTCCCCACTCACTGAAACCCCTTCCCCACACACTGAAATACCTTCTGCACACACTGAAACACCTTCCCCACTCACTGAAACCCCTTCCCCACACACTGAATCCCCTTCCGCACATACTGAAACACATTCCCCACACACTGAAACCCCTTCCCCACAAACTGAAACCCCTTCCGCACACAGTGAAAACCTTCCCCACACACTGAAACACCTTCCCCACACACTGAGACACATCCCCACACACTTAAACCCCTTCCCTACACAATGAAACAAATCCCCACACACTGAAACCCCTTCCCCACACACACTGAAGCACCTTCCCCACACACTGAAACCCCTTCCCCACACACTGAAACCCCTTCCGCACACACTGAAACCCCTTCCCCACACACTGAAACACCTTCCCCACACACTGAAACAACATCCCCACACACTGAAGCCCCTTCCCCACACACTGAAACACCTTCCCCATACACTGAAACACCTTCCCCACACACTGAAACCACTTCTGCAAACACTGAAACACCTTCCCCACACACTGAAACCCTTCCCCACACACTGAAACAAGTTCCCCACACACTGAAACAATTCCCCACACACTGAAACTCCTTCCCCACAAAATGCCAAACATCCCCACACACTGAAACACCTTCCCCACACTCTAAAACCCCTTCCCCACACACTGAAACCCTTCCCCAAACACTGAAACCCATTCACCACACACTGAAACACATTCCCCACACACTGAAACCCTTCCAAACACACAGAATCACAATCCACACACACTGAAACCCCTTCCCCACACACTGAAACCCCTTCCCCACACACTGAAACACCTTCCCCACACACCAAAACCCCTTCCGCACACAATGCAACTCATCCCCACACACTGAAACCCATCGCCACACACTGAAATCCATCCCCACACACTGAAACACATTCCCCACACACTGAAACCCTTCCCCACACAATGAAACACATCTCCACACACTGAAACACATCCCCACACACTGAAACACCTTCCCCACATACTGAAACCCCTTCCCCACACACTGAAACACCTTCCCCACACACCAAAACCCCTTCCGCACACAATGCAACTCATCCCCACACACTGAAACCCATCGCCACACACTGAAATCCATCCCCACACGCTGAAACACATTCCCCACACACTGAAACCCTTCCCCACACAATGAAACACATCTCCACACACTGAAACACATCCCCACACACTGAAACACCTTCCCCACATACTGAAACCCCTTCCCCACACACTAAGACACCTTCCCCACACACTGAAACAACTTCCCCACGCACTGAAATACCATCCCCACACAATGAAACACCTTTCCCACTCACTGAAACCCCATCCCCACACACTGGAACCCTACCCCACACACTGAAACAGCTTCCCCACACACTGACACCCCTTCCCCACACACTGAAACACCTTCCCCACACACTGAAACACTTCCCCACACACTGAAACTCCTTACCCACAAACTGTAACACATTCCCACAAACTGAAACACGTTCCCCACATAGTGAAACCCCTTCACCACCCACTGAAACCCTTCCCCAAACACTGCAACCCATTCACAAGCACTGAAACACATTCGCCACACACTGAAACCCTTCCTAACACACAGAATCACAATCCCCACACACTGAAACCCCTTCCCCACACACTGAAACCCCTTCCCCACACACTGAAACACCTTCCCCACACACTGAAACCGCTTCGCTACCCACTGAAACACCTTCCCCACACACTGAAACACCTTCCTCACACACTGAAACCCCTTATGCACACACTGAAACACCTTCCCCACACACTGAAACCCTTCCCCACACACTGAAACACCTTCCCCACACACTAAAACAATTCCCCACACACTGAAACTCCTTCCCCACAAACTGCAGCACATCCCCACACACTGAAACACCTTCCCCACACTCTAAAACCCCTTCCCCACACACACTGAAGCACCTTCCCCACACACTGAAACCCCTTCCCCACACACTGAAACCCCTTCCGCACACACTGAAACCCCTTCCCCACACACTGAAACACCTTCCCCACACACTGAAACAACTTCCCCACACACTGAAGCCCCTTCCCCACACACTGAAACACCTTCCCCATACACTGAAACACCTTCCCCACACACTGAAACCACTTCTGCAAACACTGAAACACCTTCCCCACACACTGAAACCCTTCCCCACACACTGAAACAAGTTCCCCACACACTGAAACAATTCCCCACACACTGAAACTCCTTCCCCACAAACTGCCAAACATCCCCACACACTGAAACACCTTCCCCACACTCTAAAACCCCTTCCCCACACACTGAAACCCTTCCCCAAACACTGAAACCCATTCACCACACACTGAAACACATTCCCCACACACTGAAACCCTTCCAAACACACAGAATCACAATCCACACACACTGAAACCCCTTTCCCACACACTGAAACCCCTTCCCCACACACTGAAACACCTTCCCCACACACCAAAACCCCTTCCGCACACAATGCAACTCATCCCCACACACTGAAACCCATCGCCACACACTGAAATCCATCCCCACACACTGAAACACATTCCCCACACACTGAAACCCTTCCCCACACAATGAAACACATCTCCACACACTGAAACACATCCCCACACACTGAAACACCTTCCCCACATACTGAAACCCCTTCCCCACACACTGAAACACCTTCCCCACACACCAAAACCCCTTCCGCACACAATGCAACTCATCCCCACACACTGAAACCCATCGCCACACACTGAAATCCATCCCCACACACTGAAACACATTCCCCACACACTGAAACCCTTCCCCACACAATGAAACACATCTCCACACACTGAAACACATCCCCACACACTGAAACACCTTCCCCACATACTGAAACCCCTTCCCCACACACTAAGACACCTTCCCCACACACTGAAACAACTTCCCCACGCACTGAAATACCATCCCCACACAATGAAACACCTTTCCCACTCACTGAAACCCCATCCCCACACACTGGAACCCTACCCCACACACTGAAACAGCTTCCCCACACACTGACACCCCTTCCCCACACACTGAAACACCTTCCCCACACACTGAAACACTTCCCCACACACTGAAACTCCTTACCCACAAACTGTAACACATTCCCACAAACTGAAACACGTTCCCCACATAGTGAAACCCCTTCACCACCCACTGAAACCCTTCCCCAAACACTGCAACCCATTCACAAGCACTGAAACACATTCGCCACACACTGAAACCCTTCCTAACACACAGAATCACAATCCCCACACACTGAAACCCCTTCCCCACACACTGAAACCCCTTCCCCACACACTGAAACACCTTCCCCACACACTGAAACCGCTTCGCTACCCACTGAAACACCTTCCCCACACACTGAAACACCTTCCTCACACACTGAAACCCCTTATGCACACACTGAAACACCTTCCCCACACACTGAAACCCTTCCCCACACACTGAAACACCTTCCCCACACACTAAAACAATTCCCCACACACTGAAACTCCTTCCCCACAAACTGCAGCACATCCCCACACACTGAAACACCTTCCCCACACTCTAAAACCCCTTCCCCACACACTGAAACCCTTCCCCAAACACTGAAACCCATTCACCACACACAGAATCACAATCCCCACACACTGAAACCCCTTCCCCACACACTGAAACCCCTTCCCCACACACTGAAACACCTTACCCACACACCAAAACCCCTTCCGCACACAATGCAACTCATCCCCACACACTGAAACCCATCGCCACACACTGAAATCCATCCCCACACACTGAAACACATTCCCCACATACTGATACCCTTCCCCAAACACTGAAACACATCTCCACACACTGAAACACATCCCCACACAATGAAACACATTCCCCACATACTGAAACCCCTTCCCCACACACTAAGACACCTTCCCCACACACTGAAACAACTTCCCCAGGCACTGAAATACCATCCACACACAATGAAACACCTTTCCCACTCACTGAAACCCCTTCCCCACACACTGGAACCCTACCCCACACACTGAAACAGCTTCCCCACACACTGAAACCCCTTCCGCACACACTGAAACACCTTCCCCACACACTGAAACACTTCCCCACACACTGAAACTCCTTCCCCACAAACTGCAACACATTCCCACAAACTGAAACACCTTCCCCACATAGTGAAACCCCTTCACCACAACTGAAACCCTTCCCCAAACACTGAAACCCATTCACCCGCACTGAAACACATTCGCCACACACTGAAACCCTTCCTCACACACAGAATCACAATCCCCACACACTGAAACCCCTTCCGCACACACTGAAACCCCTTCCCCACACACTGAAACACCTTCCCCACACACTGAAACCCCTTTCCCACACACTGAAACACCTTCCCCACGCAACAAAACACCTTCCCCACATACTGAAACCCCTTCCGCACACGCTGAAACACCTTCTCCACACACTGAAACCCTTATTCACACACTGAAACACCTTCCCCACACACTGAAACACCTCCCACACACAGTAGCACCTTCTCCACACACTGGAAACCCTACCCCACACACTGAAACCCCTTCCCCACAAACTGAAACACCTTCCCCACACACTGAAACGCCATCCCCACACACTGCAACACATCGCCACACACTGAAACACCTTCTCCACACGCTGAAACCACTTCCCCACACACTGTAAACGTTCCCAAAACACTGATACTCATTCACCACACACTGAAACACATTCCCCACACACTGAAAACCCTTCCCCACACACTGAAATACCTTCTGCACACACTGAAACACCTTCCCCAAACACTGAAACCCCTTCCACACACACTGAAGCCCCTTCCGCACATACTGAAACACCTTCCCCACACACTGAAACCCCTTCCCCACACACTGAAACCCCTTCCGCACACAGTGAAAACCTTTCCCACACACTGAAACACCTTCCCCACACACTGAGACACAACCCCACACACTTAAACCCCTTCCCTACACAATGAAACAAATCCCCACACACTGAAACCCCTTCCCCACACACACTGAAACACCTTCCCCACACACTGAAACTCCTTCCCCACACACTGAAACCCCTTCCGCACACAGTGAAACCCTTCCGCACACACTGAAACCCCTTCCCCACACACTGAAACACATCCCCACACACTGAAACCCCTTCCCCACACACTGAAACACCTTCGCCACACACTGAAACACCTTCCCCACACACTGAAACCCCTTCCACACACACTGAAACCCCTTCCCCACACACTGAAACACCTTCCCCACACACTGACACAACTTCCCCACACACTGAAGCCCCTTCACCACACACTGAAACACCTTCCCCATACACTGAAACACCTTCCCCACACACTGAAACCCCTTCCGCACACACTGAAACACATTCCCCAATCACTGAAACCCTTCCCCACACACTGAAACACCTTCCCCACACAATGAAACACTTCCCCACTCACTGAAACTCCTTCCCCACAAACTGCCACACATTCCCACAAAGTGAAACACATTCCCCACATAGTGAAACCCCTTCCCCACACACTGAAACCCTTCCCCAAACACTGAAACCCATTCACCACACACTGAAACACATTCGCCACTCACTGAAACCCTTCCTAACACACAGAATCACAATCCCCACACACTGAAACCCCTTCCCCACACACTGAAACCCCTTCCCCACACACTGAAACACCTTCCCCACACACTGAAACCCCTTCCCCACTCACTGAAACACCTTCCCCACGCAACAAAACACCTTCCCCACACACTGAAACCCCTTCTGCACACGCTGAAACAATTTCCCCACACACTGAAACCCTTCCCCACACACTGGAAACCCTACCCCACACACTGAAACCCCTTCCCCACAAACTGAAACACCTTCCCCACACACTGAAACGCCATCCCCACACACTGCAACACATCGCCACACACTGAAACACCTTCTCCACACGCAGAAACCACTTCCCCACACACTGTAAACGTTCCCAAAACACTGATACTCATTCACCACACACTGAAACACATTCCCCACACACTGAAAACCCTTCCCCACACACTGAAATACCTTCTGCACACACTGAAACACATTCCCCAATCACTGAAACCCATCCCCACACACTGAAACACCTTCCCCACACAATGAAACACTTCCCCACTCACTGAAACTCCTTCCCCACAAACTGCCACACATTCCCACAAAGTGAAACACCTTCCCCACATAGTGAAACCCCGTCCCCACACACTGAAACCCTTCCCCAAACACTGAAACCCATTCACCACACACTGAAACACATTCGGCACTCACTGAAACCCTTCCTAACACACAGAATCACAATCCCCACACACTGAAACCCCTTCCCCACACACTGAAACCCCTTCCCCACACACTGAAACACCTTCCCCACACACTGAAACCCCTTCCCCACTCACTGAAACACCTTCCCCACGCAACAAAACACCTTCCCCACACACTGAAACCCCTTCTGCACACGCTGAAACAATTTCCCCACACACTGAAACCCTTCCCCACACACTGGAAACCCTACCCCACACACTGAAACCCCTTCCCCACAAACTGAAACACCTTCCCCACACACTGAAACGCCATCCCCACACACTGCAACACATCGCCACACACTGAAACACCTTCTCCACACGCTGAAACCACTTCCCCACACACTGTAAACGTTCCCAAAACACTGATACTCATTCACCACACACTGAAACACATTCCCCACACACTGAAAACCCTTCCCCACACACTGAAATACCTTCTGCACACACTGAAACACCTTCCCCAAACACTGAAACCCCTTCCACACACACTGAAGCCCCTTCCGCACATACTGAAACACCTTCCCCACACACTGAAACCCCTTCCCCACACACTGAAACCCCTTCCGCACACAGTGAAAACCTTTCCCACACACTGAAACACCTTCCCCACACACTGAGACACAACCCCACACACTTAAACCCCTTCCCTACACAATGAAAAAAATCCCCACACACTGAAACCCCTTCCCCACACACACTGAAACACCTTCCCCACACACTGAAACTCCTTCCCCACACACTGAAACCCCTTCCGCACACAGTGAAACCCTTCCGCACACACTGAAACCCCTTCCCCACACACTGAAACACATCCCCACACACTGAAACCCCTTCCCCACACACTGAAACACCTTCGCCACACACTGAAACACCTTCCCCACACACTGAAACCCCTTCCACACACACTGAAACCCCTTCCCCACACACTGAAACACCTTCCCCACACACTGACACAACTTCCCCACACACTGAAGCCCCTTCCCCACACACTGAAACACCTTCCCCATACACTGAAACACCTTCCCCACACACTGAAACCCCTTCCGCACACACTGAAACACATTCCCCAATCACTGAAACCCTTCCCCACACACTGAAACACCTTCCCCACACAATGAAACACTTCCCCACTCACTGAAACTCCTTCCCCACAAACTGCCACACATTCCCACAAAGTGAAACACATTCCCCACATAGTGAAACCCCTTCCCCACACACTGAAACCCTTCCCCAAACACTGAAACCCATTCACCACACACTGAAACACATTCGCCACTCACTGAAACCCTTCCTAACACACAGAATCACAATCCCCACACACTGAAACCCCTTCCCCACATACTGAAACCCCTTCCCCACACACTGAAACACCTTCCCCACACACTGAGACACAACCCCACACACTTAAACCCCTTCCCTACACAATGAAACAAATCCCCACACACTGAAACCCCTTCCCCACACACACTGAAACACCTTCCCCACACACTGAAACTCCTTCCCCACACACTGAAACCCCTTCCGCACACAGTGAAAACCTTCCGCACACACTGAAACCCCTTCCCCACACACTGAAACACATCCCCACACACTGAAACCCCTTCCCCACACACTGAAACACCTTCGCCACACACTGAAACACCTTCCCCACACACTGAAACCCCTTCCACACACACTGAAACCACTTCCCCACACACTGAAACACCTTCCCCACACACTGACACAACTTCCCCACACACTGAAGCCCCTTCCCCACACACTGAAACACCTTCCCCATACACTGAAACACCTTTCCCACACACTGAAACCCCTTCCGCACACACTGAAACACATTCCCCAATCACTGAAACCCTTCCCCACACACTGAAACACCTTCCCCACACAATGAAACACTTCCCCACTCACTGAAACTCCTTCCCCACAAACTGCCACACATTCCCACAAAGTGAAACACATTCCCCACATAGTGAAACCCATTCCCCACACACTGAAACCCTTCCCCAAACACTGAAACCCATTCACCACACACTGAAACACATTCGCCACTCACTGAAACCCTTCCTAACACACAGAATCACAATCCCCACACACTGAAACCCCTTCCCCACACACTGAAACCCCTTCCCCACACACTGAAACACCTTCCCCACACACTGAAACCCCTTCCCCACTCACTGAAACACCTTCCCCACGCAACAAAACACCTTCCCCACACACTGAAACCCCTTCTGCACACGCTGAAACAATTTCCCCACACACTGAAACCCTTCCCCACACACTGGAAACCCTACCCCACACACTGAAACCCCTTCCCCACAAACTGAAACACCTTCCCCACACACTGAAACGCCATCCCCACACACTGCAACACATCGCCACACACTGAAACACCTTCTCCACACGCAGAAACCACTTCCCCACACACTGTAAACGTTCCCAAAACACTGATACTCATTCACCACACACTGAAACACATTCCCCACACACTGAAAACCCTTCCCCACACACTGAAATACCTTCTGCACACACTGAAACACATTCCCCAATCACTGAAACCCATCCCCACACACTGAAACACCTTCCCCACACAATGAAACACTTCCCCACTCACTGAAACTCCTTCCCCACAAACTGCCACACATTCCCACAAAGTGAAACACCTTCCCCACATAGTGAAACCCCTTCCCCACACACTGAAACCCTTCCCCAAACACTGAAACCCATTCACCACACACTGAAACACATTCGGCACTCACTGAAACCCTTCCTAACACACAGAATCACAATCCCCACACACTGAAACCCCTTCCCCACACAATGAAACCCCTTCCCCACACACTGAAACACCTTCCCCACACACTGAAACCCCTTCCCCACTCACTGAAACACCTTCCCCACGCAACAAAACACCTTCCCCACACACTGAAACCCCTTCTGCACACGCTGAAACAATTTCCCCACACACTGAAACCCTTCCCCACACACTGGAAACCCTACCCCACACACTGAAACCCCTTCCCCACAAACTGAAACACCTTCCCCACATACTGAAACGCCATCCCCACACACTGCAACACATCGCCACACACTGAAACACCTTCTCCACACGCTGAAACCACTTCCCCACACACTGTAAACGTTCCCAAAACACTGATACTCATTCACCACACACTGAAACACATTCCCCACACACTGAAAACCCTTCCCCACACACTGAAATACCTTCTGCACACACTGAAACACCTTCCCCAAACACTGAAACTCCTTCCACACACACTGAAGCCCCTTCCGCACATACTGAAACACCTTCCCCACACACTGAAACCCCTTCCCCACACACTGAAACCCCTTCCGCACACAGTGAAAACCTTTCCCACACACTGAAACACCTTCCCCACACACTGAGACACAACCCCACACACTTAAACCCCTTCCCTACACAATGAAACAAATCCCCACACACTGAAACCCCTTCCCCACACACACTGAAACACCTTCCCCACACACTGAAACTCCTTCCCCACACACTGAAACCCCTTCCGCACACAGTGAAACCCTTCCGCACACACTGAAACCCCTTCCCCACACACTGAAACACATCCCCACACACTGAAACCCCTTCCCCACACACTGAAACACCTTCGCCACACACTGAAACACCTTCCCCACACACTGAAACCCCTTCCACACACACTGAAACCCCTTCCCCACACACTGAAACACCTTCCCCACACACTGACACAACTTCCCCACACACTGAAGCCCCTTCCCCACACACTGAAACACCTTCCCCATACACTGAAACACCTTCCCCACACACTGAAACCCCTTCCGCACACACTGAAACACATTCCCCAATCACTGAAACCCTTCCCCACACACTGAAACACCTTCCCCACACAATGAAACACTTCCCCACTCACTGAAACTCCTTCCCCACAAACTGCCACACATTCCCACAAAGTGAAACACATTCCCCACATAGTGAAACCCCTTCCCCACACACTGAAACCCTTCCCCAAACACTGAAACCCATTCACCACACACTGAAACACATTCGCCACTCACTGAAACCCTTCCTAACACACAGAATCACAATCCCCACACACTGAAACCCCTTCCCCACACACTGAAACCCCTTCCCCACACACTGAAACACCTTCCCCACACACTGAAACCCCTTCCCCACTCACTGAAACACCTTCCCCACGCAACAAAACACCTTCCCCACACACTGAAACCCCTTCTGCACACGCTGAAACAATTTCCCCACACACTGAAACCCTTCCCCACACACTGGAAACCCTACCCCACACACTGAAACCCCTTCCCCACAAACTGAAACACCTTCCCCACACACTGAAACGCCATCCCCACACACTGCAACACATCGCCACACACTGAAACACCTTCTCCACACGCAGAAACCACTTCCCCACACACTGTAAACGTTCCCAAAACACTGATACTCATTCACCACACACTGAAACACATTCCCCACACACTGAAAACCCTTCCCCACACACTGAAATACCTTCTGCACACACTGAAACACATTCCCCAATCACTGAAACCCATCCCCACACACTGAAACACCTTCCCCACACAATGAAACACTTCCCCACTCACTGAAACTCCTTCCCCACAAACTGCCACACATTCCCACAAAGTGAAACACCTTCCCCACATAGTGAAACCCCTTCCCCACACACTGAAACCCTTCCCCAAACACTGAAACCCATTCACCACACACTGAAACACATTCGGCACTCACTGAAACCCTTCCTAACACACAGAATCACAATCCCCACACACTGAAACCCCTTCCCCACACACTGAAACCCCTTCCCCACACACTGAAACACCTTCCCCACACACTGAAACCCCTTCCCCACTCACTGAAACACCTTCCCCACGCAACAAAACACCTTCCCCACACACTGAAACCCCTTCTGCACACGCTGAAACAATTTCCCCACACACTGAAACCCTTCCCCACACACTGGAAACCCTACCCCACACACTGAAACCCCTTCCCCACAAACTGAAACACCTTCCCCACACACTGAAACGCCATCCCCACACACTGCAACACATCGCCACACACTGAAACACCTTCTCCACACGCTGAAACCACTTCCCCACACACTGTAAACGTTCCCAAAACACTGATACTCATTCACCACACACTGAAACACATTCCCCACACACTGAAAACCCTTCCCCACACACTGAAATACCTTCTGCACACACTGAAACACCTTCCCCAAACACTGAAACCCCTTCCACACACACTGAAGCCCCTTCCGCACATACTGAAACACCTTCCCCACACACTGAAACCCCTTCCCCACACACTGAAACCCCTTCCGCACACAGTGAAAACCTTTCCCACACACTGAAACACCTTCCCCACACACTGAGACACAACCCCACACACTTAAACCCCTTCCCTACACAATGAAACAAATCCCCACACACTGAAACCCCTTCCCCACACACACTGAAACACCTTCCCCACACACTGAAACTCCTTCCCCACACACTGAAACCCCTTCCGCACACAGTGAAACCCTTCCGCACACACTGAAACCCCTTCCCCACACACTGAAACACATCCCCACACACTGAAACCCCTTCCCCACACACTGAAACACCTTCGCCACACACTGAAACACCTTCCCCACACACTGAAACCCCTTCCACACACACTGAAACCCCTTCCCCACACACTGAAACACCTTCCCCACACACTGACACAACTTCCCCACACACTGAAGCCCCTTCCCCACACACTGAAACACCTTCCCCATACACTGAAACACCTTCCCCACACACTGAAACCCCTTCCGCACACACTGAAACACATTCCCCAATCACTGAAACCCTTCCCCACACACTGAAACACCTTCCCCACACAATGAAACACTTCCCCACTCACTGAAACTCCTTCCCCACAAACTGCCACACATTCCCACAAAGTGAAACACATTCCCCACATAGTGAAACCCCTTCCCCACACACTGAAACCCTTCCCCAAACACTGAAACCCATTCACCACACACTGAAACACATTCGCCACTCACTGAAACCCTTCCTAACACACAGAATCACAATCCCCACACACTGAAACCCCTTCCCCACATACTGAAACCCCTTCCCCACACACTGAAACACCTTCCCCACACACTGAGACACAACCCCACACACTTAAACCCCTTCCCTACACAATGAAACAAATCCCCACACACTGAAACCCCTTCCCCACACACACTGAAACACCTTCCCCACACACTGAAACTCCTTCCCCACACACTGAAACCCCTTCCGCACACAGTGAAAACCTTCCGCACACACTGAAACCCCTTCCCCACACACTGAAACACATCCCCACACACTGAAACCCCTTCCCCACACACTGAAACACCTTCGCCACACACTGAAACACCTTCCCCACACACTGAAACCCCTTCCACACACACTGAAACCACTTCCCCACACACTGAAACACCTTCCCCACACACTGACACAACTTCCCCACACACTGAAGCCCCTTCCCCACACACTGAAACACCTTCCCCATACACTGAAACACCTTTCCCACACACTGAAACGCCTTCCGCACACACTGAAACACATTCCCCAATCACTGAAACCCTTCCCCACACACTGAAACACCTTCCCCACACAATGAAACACTTCCCCACTCACTGAAACTCCTTCCCCACAAACTGCCACACATTCCCACAAAGTGAAACACATTCCCCACATAGTGAAACCCATTCCCCACACACTGAAACCCTTCCCCAAACACTGAAACCCATTCACCACACACTGAAACACATTCGCCACTCACTGAAACCCTTCCTAACACACAGAATCACAATCCCCACACACTGAAACCCCTTCCCCACACACTGAAACCCCTTCCCCACACACTGAAACACCTTCCCCACACACTGAAACCCCTTCCCCACTCACTGAAACACCTTCCCCACGCAACAAAACACCTTCCCCACACACTGAAACCCCTTCTGCACACGCTGAAACAATTTCCCCACACACTGAAACCCTTCCCCACACACTGGAAACCCTACCCCACACACTGAAACCCCTTCCCCACAAACTGAAACACCTTCCCCACACACTGAAACGCCATCCCCACACACTGCAACACATCGCCACACACTGAAACACCTTCTCCACACGCAGAAACCACTTCCCCACACACTGTAAACGTTCCCAAAACACTGATACTCATTCACCACACACTGAAACACATTCCCCACACACTGAAAACCCTTCCCCACACACTGAAATACCTTCTGCACACACTGAAACACATTCCCCAATCACTGAAACCCATCCCCACACACTGAAACACCTTCCCCACACAATGAAACACTTCCCCACTCACTGAAACTCCTTCCCCACAAACTGCCACACATTCCCACAAAGTGAAACACCTTCCCCACATAGTGAAACCCCTTCCCCACACACTGAAACCCTTCCCCAAACACTGAAACCCATTCACCACACACTGAAACACATTCGGCACTCACTGAAACCCTTCCTAACACACAGAATCACAATCCCCACACACTGAAACCCCTTCCCCACACACTGAAACCCCTTCCCCACACACTGAAACACCTTCCCCACACACTGAAACCCCTTCCCCACTCACTGAAACACCTTCCCCACGCAACAAAACACCTTCCCCACACACTGAAACCCCTTCTGCACACGCTGAAACAATTTCCCCACACACTGAAACCCTTCCCCACACACTGGAAACCCTACCCCACACACTGAAACCCCTTCCCCACAAACTGAAACACCTTCCCCACACACTGAAACGCCATCCCCACACACTGCAACACATCGCCACACACTGAAACACCTTCTCCACACGCTGAAACCACTTCCCCACACACTGTAAACGTTCCCAAAACACTGATACTCATTCACCACACACTGAAACACATTCCCCACACACTGAAAACCCTTCCCCACACACTGAAATACCTTCTGCACACACTGAAACACCTTCCCCAAACACTGAAACCCCTTCCACACACACTGAAGCCCCTTCCGCACATACTGAAACACCTTCCCCACACACTGAAACCCCTTCCCCACACACTGAAACCCCTTCCGCACACAGTGAAAACCTTTCCCACACACTGAAACACCTTCCCCACACACTGAGACACAACCCCACACACTTAAACCCCTTCCCTACACAATGAAACAAATCCCCACACACTGAAACCCCTTCCCCACACACACTGAAACACCTTCCCCACACACTGAAACTCCTTCCCCACACACTGAAACCCCTTCCGCACACAGTGAAACCCTTCCGCACACACTGAAACCCCTTCCCCACACACTGAAACACATCCCCACACACTGAAACCCCTTCCCCACACACTGAAACACCTTCGCCACACACTGAAACACCTTCCCCACACACTGAAACCCCTTCCACACACACTGAAACCCCTTCCCCACACACTGAAACACCTTCCCCACACACTGACACAACTTCCCCACACACTGAAGCCCCTTCCCCACACACTGAAACACCTTCCCCATACACTGAAACACCTTCCCCACACACTGAAACCCCTTCCGCACACACTGAAACACATTCCCCAATCACTGAAACCCTTCCCCACACACTGAAACACCTTCCCCACACAATGAAACACTACCCCACTCACTGAAACTCCTTCCCCACAAACTGCCACACATTCCCACAAAGTGAAACACCTTCCCCACATAGTGAAACCCCTTCCCCACACACTGAAACCCTTCCCCAAACACTGAAACCCATTCACCACACACTGAAACACATTCGCCACTCACTGAAACCCTTCCTAACAAACAGAATCACAATCCCCACACACTGAAACCCCTTCCCCACACACTGAAACCCCTTCCCCACACACTGAAACACCTTCCCCACACACTGAAACCACTTCCCCACTCACTGAAACACCTTCCCCACGCAACAAAACACCTTCCCCACACACTGAAACCCCTTCTGCACACGCTGAAACAATTTCCCCACACACTGAAACCCTTCCCCACACACTGACACACCTTCCCCACACACTGAAACACCTCCCACACACAGTAGCACCTTGCCCACACACTGGAAAGCCTACCCCACACAGTGAAGCCCCTTCCCCACACACTGAAACACCTTCCCCACACACTGAAACGCCAACCCCACACACTGCAACACATTCTCCACACGCTGAAACCCCTTCCCCACACACTGTAAACGTTCCCAAAACACTGATACTCATTCACCACACACATAAACACATTCCCTACACACTGAAACCCTTCCAAACACACTGAAACACATTCCCCACACACTGAAAACCCTTCCCCACACACTGAAATACCTTCTGCACACACTGAAACACCTTCACCACACACTGAAACCCCTTCCCCACACACTGAATCCCCTCCCGCACATACTGAAACACCTTCCCCACACACTGAAACCCCTTCCCCACACACTGAAACCCCTTCCGCACACAGTGAAAACATTCCCCACACACTGAAACACATCCCCACACACACTGAGACACATCCCCACACACTTAAACCCCTTCCCTACACAATGAAACAAATCCCCACACACTGAAACACCTTCCCCACCCACACTGAAGCACCTTCCCCACACACTGAAACCCCTTCCCCACACACTGAAACCCCTTCCACACACACTGAAACCCCTTCCCCACACACTGAAACACCTTCCCCACACACTGAAACAACTTCACCACACACTGTAGCCCCTTCCCCACACACTGAAACACCTTCCCATACACTGAAACACCTTCCCCACACACTGAAACCCCTTCTGCACACACTGAAACACCTTCCCCACACACTGAAACCCTTCCCCACACACTGAAACACCTTCCCCACACACTGAAACACTTCCCCAAACACTGAAACTCCTTCCCCACACACTAAAACCCCTTCCCCACACACTGAAACCCCTTCTCCACACACTGAAACACCTTCCCCAAACACTGAAGCACTTCCCCACACACTGAAACCCCTTCCGCACACAATGCAACTCATCCCCACACACTGAAACCCATCGCCACACACTGAAACCCATCCCCACACACTGAAACACATTCCCCACACACTGAAACCCTTCCCCACACACTGAAACACATCTCCACACACTGAAACACATCCCAACACACTGAAACACCTTCCCCACATACTGAAACCCCTTCCCCACACACTAAGACACCTTCCCCACACACTGAAACAACTTCCCCACGCACTGAAATACCATCCACACACAATGAAACACCTTTCCCACTCAATGAAACCCCTTCCCCACACACTGGAACCCTACCCAACACACTGAAACAGCATCCCCACACACTGAAACCCCTTCGCCACACACTGAAACACATTCCCACAAACTGAAACACCTTCCCCACATAGTGAAACCCCTTCACCACCCACTGACACCCTTCCCCAAACACTGAAACCCATTCACCACACACTGAAACACATTCGCCACACACTGAAACCCTTCCTAACACACAGAATCACAATCCCCACACACTGAAACCCCTTCCCCACACACTGAAACCCCTTCCCCACACACTGAAACACCTTCCCCACACACTGAAACACCTTCCCCACGCAACAAAGCACCTTCCCCACACACTGAAACCCCTTCCGCACACGCTGAAACGCCTTCCCCACACACTGAAACCCTTCCCCACACACTGAAACACCTTCCCCACACACTGAAACACCTCCCACATACAGTAGCACCTTCCCCACACACTGGAAACCCTACCCCACACACTGAAATCCCTTCCCCACACACTGAAACACCTTCCCCACACACTGAAACGCCATCCCCACACACTGCAACACATCGCCACACACTGAAACACATTCTCCACACGCTGAAACCCGTTCCCCACACACTGTAAACGTTCCCAAAACACTGATACTCATTCAACACACACTGAAACACATTCCCCACACACTGAAACCCTTCCAAACACACTGAAACACATTCCCCACACACTGGAAACCCTTCCCCACACACTGAAATACCTTCTGCACACACTGAAACACCTTCCCCACACACTGAAACCCCTTCCCCACACACTGAATCCCCTTCCGCACATACTGAAACACCTTCCCCACACACTGAAACCCCTTCCCCAAACACTGAAACCCCTTCCGCACACAGTGAAAACCTTCCCCACACACTGAAACACCTTCCCCACACACTGAGACACATCCCCACACACTTAAACCCCTTCCCTGCACACACTGAAACACCTTCCCCACACACTGAAACTCCTTCCCCACAAACTGCAACACATCCCCACACACTGAAACCCCTTCCCCACACACTGAAACACCTTCCCCACACACTGAAACACCTTCCCCACACACTGAAACCCCTTCCGCACACAGTGAAACCCCTTCCCCACGCACTGAAACACCTTCCCCACACACTTACACAACTTCCCCACACACTGAAACCCCTTCCCCAAACACTGAAACCCCTTCCGCACACAGTGAAAACCTTCCCCACACACTGAAACACCTTCCCCACACACTGAGACACATCCCCACACACTTAAACCCCTTCCCTGCACACACTGAAACACCTTCCCCACACACTGAAACTCCTTCCCCACAAACTGCAACACATCCCCACACACTGAAACCCCTTCCCCACACACTGAAACACCTTCCCCACACACTGAAACACCTTCCCCACACACTGAAACCCCTTCCGCACACACTGAAACCCCTTCCCCACGCACTGAAACACCTTCCCCACACACTTACACAACTTCCCCACACACTGAAGCCCCTTCCCCACACACTGAAACACCTTCCCCATACACGGAAACACCTTCCCCACACACTGAAACCCCTTCCGCACACACTGAAACACCTTCCCCAATCACTGAAACCCTTCCCCACACACCGTTACACCTTCCCCACACACTGAAACACTTCCCCACACACTGAAACACCTTCCCCACAAACTGCAACACATCCCCACACACTGAAACATCTTCCCCACGCTCTAAAACCCCTTCCCCACACACTGAAACCCTTCCCCAAACACTGAAACCCATTCACCACACACTGAAACACATTCCCCACACACTGAAACCCTTCCAAACACACATAATCACAATCCCCACACACTGAAACCCCTTCCCCACATACTGAAACCCCTTCCCCACACACTGAAACACCTTCCCCACACACCAAAACCCCTTCCGCACACAATGCAACTCATCCCCACACACTGAAAGCCATCGCCACACACTGAAACCCATCCCCACACACTGAAACACATTCCCCACACACTGGAACCCGTCCCCACACACTGAAACACATCTCCACACACTGAAACACATCCCCACACACTGAAACACCTTCCCCACATACTGAAACCCCTTCCCCACACACTAAGACACCTTCCCCACACACTGAAACAACTTCCCCACACACTGAAATACCATCCCCACACAATGAAACACCTTTCCCACTCACTGAAACCCCTTCCCCACGCACTGGAACCCTACGTCTCACACTGAAACAGCTTCCCCACACACTGAAACCCCTTCCCACACACTGAAACACCTTCCCCACATACTGAAACCCCATCCCCAGACACTATAACACCTTCCACACATACTGAAACACCTTCTCCACACACTGCAATACCATCCCCACACACTGGAACACCTATCCCAAACCCTGAAACCCCTTCCCCACACACTGAAACACTTCCCCACGCAATGAAACTCCTTCCCCAGACACTGGAAACCCTTCCCCACACACTGAAACCCCTTCCCCACACACTGAAACACCTTCCCCACACACTGAAACACCTTCCACACACACTGAAACACCTACCCCACACACTGAAACCCCTTCCGCATACAATGAAACGCATCCCCACACAAGGAAACCCATCCCCACACACTGAAAACCATCCCCACACACTGAAACACCTTCCCCCACACTGAAACCCTTCCCGACGCACTGAAACACATCCCCACACACTGAAACACATCCCCACACAAAGAAACAACTTCCCCACACACTGAAACCCCTTCCCCACACACTGAAACACGTTCCCCACACACTGAAACACCTTCCCAACACACAGAAATACCATCCCCACACAGTGAAACACCTTTCCCACACACTGAAACGCCTTCCCCACACACTGGAACCCTACCCCACACACTGAAACACCTCCCCCAAAAACTGAAACACCTTCCCCACACACTGAAACAGATTCCCCACACACTGAAACCGCTTCCCCAAACACTGAAACACCTACCCCACACACTGAAACTCCTTCCCCACACACTGAAATACGTTCCCCACACACTGAGACCCCTTCCGCACACACAGAAACACCTTCACCACAAACTGAAACCCTTCCCCACACACTGAAGCCGCTTCCCCACACACTGAAACCCTTCCCCACACACTGAAACCCCTTCCCACACATTGAAACACCTTCGCCACGCAACAAAACACCTTCCCCACGCACTGAAACCCCTTCAGCACACACTGAAACAGCTTTCCCACACACTGAAACCCATCCCCACAAACTGAAACACCTTCCCCACACACTGAAACACGTCGCACACACAGTAGCACCTTCCCCACACACTGGAAACCCTTCCCCACACACTGAAACCCCTTCCCCACACACTGAAACACCTTCCCCACCTTCCCCACACACCAAAACCCCTCCCGCATACAATGCAACTCATCCCCACACACTGAAACCCATCGCCACACACTGAAGCCCATCCCCACACACTGAAACACCTTCCCCAAACACTGAAACACATCCCCACACACTGAAACACCTTCCCCACATACTGAAACCCTTCTTCACACACTAAAACACCTTCCCCACACACTGAAACACCTTCCCAGCACACTGAAATACCATCCCCACACACTGAAACACCTTTCCCACACACTGAAACCCCTTCCCCAAGCACTGGAACCCTACCCCACGCACTGAAACACCTTCCCCAAACACTGAAACCCCTTCCCCACACACTGAAACAGCTTCCCCACACACTGAAACCCCTTCCCCACACACTGAAACACCTTCCCCAAACACTGAGACACCTTCCCCACACACTGAAATACCATCCCCACACACTGAAACACCTTTCCCACACACTGAAACCCCTTCCCCAAACACTGGAACCCTACCCCACGCACTGAAACACCTTCCCCAAACACTGAAACCCCTTCCCCACACACTGAAACAGCTTCCCCACACACTGAAACCCCTTCCCCATACACTGAAACACCTTCCCCAAACACTGAGACACCTTCCCCACACACTGAAAGCCCTTCCACACTCACTGAAACACCTTCCCCAAACACTGAAACCCTTCCCCACACACTGAAACCCCTTCCCCACACACTGAAACACCTTCCCCACACACCGAAACACCTTCCCCACACACTGAAACCCCTTCCGCACACACTGAAACACCTTCCCCACACAATGAAACCCTCCCCACACACTGAAACAGCTTCCCCACACTCTGAAACACCTTCCCCACACACTGGAAACCCTTCCCCACACACTGAAACCCCTTCCCCACACACTGAAACACCTTCCCCACACACTGAAACAACTTTCCCACACACTGAAACCCCTTCCCCAACACACTGAAACACCTTCCCCATGCACTGAAACACCTTCCCCACACACTGAAACCCCTTCCGCACACTCTGAAACATCTTCCCCACACACCGAAACCCTTCCCCACACACTGAAACACCTTCCCCACACACAGAAACACTTCCCCACACACTGAAACTCCTTCCCCAGACACTGGAAACCCTTCCCCACACACTGAAACCCCTTCCCCACACTCTGAAACACCTTCCCCACACACTGCAACCCCATCCCCACAAACTGCAAAACATCCCCACCCACTGAAATCCATCGCCACACACTGAAACCCATGCCCACACACTGAAACACCTTCCCCACACACTTAAACACATCCCCACACACTGAAACACCTTCCCCACATACTGAAACCCTTCCCCACACACTAAAACACCGGCCCCACACACTGAAACACCTTCCCCACACACTGATATACCATCCCCACACACTGAAACACCTTTCCCACACACTGAAACCCCTTCCCCACACACTGGAACCCTACCCCACACACTGAAACACCTTCCCCAAACACTGAAACCCCTTCCCCACACACTGAAACAGCTTCCCCACACACTGAAACCCCTTCCCCACACACTGAAACACCTTCCCCTAACACTGAGACACCTTCCCCACACACTGAAAGCCCTTCCACACTCACTGAAACACCTTCCCCAATCACTGAAACCTTTCCCCAAACACTGAAACCCCTTCCCCACACACTGAAACACCTTCCGCACACACTGAAAACCCTTCCCCACACACTAAAACACCTTCCCCACACACCGAAACACCTTCCCCACACACTGAAACACCTTCCGCACACAATGAAACACCTTCCCCACACAATGAAACCCTCCCCACACACTGAAACAGCTTTCCCACACACTGAAACACTTCCCCACACACTGAAACACCTTCCCCAAACACCGAGAAACCTTCCCCACACACTAAAAGCCCTTCCACACTCACTGAATCACCTTCCCCAAACACTGAAACCCTTCCCCACACACTGAAACCCCTTCCACACACACTGAAACACCTTCCCCACACACTGAAACCCCTTCCCCACACACTGAAACACCTTGCCCACACACCGAAACACCTTCCTCACACACTGAAACCCCTTCCGCACACACCGAAACACCTTCCCCACACAATGAAACCCTCCCCACACACTGAAACAGCTTCCCCACACTCTGAAACACCTTCCCCACACACTGGTACCCTTCCCCACACACTGAAACCCCTTCCCCACACACTGAAACACCTTCCCCACACACTGAAACAACTTTCCCACACACTGAAACCCCTTCCCCACACACTGAAACACCTTCCCCATGCACTGAAACAGCTTCCCCACACTCTGAAACACCTTCCCCACACACTGGAAACCCTTCCCCACACACTGAAACCCCTTCCCCACACACTGAAACACCTTCCCCACACACTGAAACAACTTTCCCACACACTGAAACCCCTTCCCCACACACTGAAACACCTTCCCCATGCACTGAAACACCTTCCCCACACACTGAAACCCCTTCCGCACACTCTGAAACATCTTCCCCACACACCGAAACGCTTCCCCACACACTGAAACACCTTCCCCACACACAGAAACACTTCCCCACACACTGAAACTCCTTCCCCACACTCTGAAACACCTTCCCCACACACTGAAACCCCATCCCCACAAACTGCAACACATCCCCACCCACTGAAACCCATCGCCACACACTGAAACCCATCCCCACACACTGAAACACCTTCCCCAAACACGTAAACACATCCCCACACACTGAAACACCTTCCCCACATACTGAAACCCTTCCCCACACACTAAAACACCTTCCCCACACACTGAAACACCTTCCCCACACACTGATATACCATCCCCACACACTGAAACACCTTTCCCACACACTGAAACCCCTTCCCCACACACTGGAACCCTACCCCACACACTGAAACACCTTCCCCAAACACTGAAACCCCTTCCCCACACACTGAAACAGCTTCCCCACACACTGAAACCCCTTCCCCACACACTGAAACACCTTCCCCTAACACTGAGACACCTTCCCCACACACTGAAAGCCCTTCCACACTCACTGAAACACCTTCCCCAATCACTGAAACCTTTCCCCAAACACTGAAACCCCTTCCCCACACACTGAAACACCTTCCCCACACACTGAATCCCCTTCCCCACACACTAAAACACCTTCCCCACACACCGAAACACCTTCCCCACACACTGAAACCCCTTCCGCACACACTGAAACACCTTCCCCACACAATGAAACCCTCCCCACACACTGAAACAGCTTCCCCACACACTGAAACACTTCCCCACACACTGAAACACCTTCCCCACACACTGGAAACCCTTCCCCACACACTGAAACCCCTTCCCAACACACTGAAACACCTTCCCCACAGACTGTACCCCCTTCCCCACACACTGAAACACCTTCCCCACACACTGAAACAACTTCCCCACACACTGAAACCCCTTCCACACACACTGAAACACCTTCCCCATACACTGAAACACCTTCCCCACACACTTAAACCACTTCCGCACATTCTGAAACACCTTGCCCACACACCAAAACCCTTCCCCACACACTGAAACAACTTCCCCACACACTGAAACACTTCCAAACACGCTGAAACTCCTTCCCCACACAATGGAAACCCTTCGCCACACACTGAAAACCCCTTCCCCACACTGTGAAACAACTTACCCACACACTGAAACACCTTCCCCACACACTGGAACCCCTTCCCCACACACTGAAACACCTTCCCCACACACTTAAACCCCTTCCCTAAACAATGAAACATATCCCCACACACTGAAACCCCTTCCCCACACACACTGAAACACCTTCCTCACACACTGAAACACCTTCCCCACACCCTGAAACACATTCCCACTCACTGAAAAAACTTCCCCACACACTGAAACACCTTCTCCACCCACTGAAACACCTTCCCCACACACTGAAACACCTTCCCCACACACTGAAACCCCTTCTGCACACACTGAAAAATCTTCCTCACTCACTGAAAGCCTTCCCCACACACTGAAACACCTTCCCCACACTCTGAAAACCTTCCCCACACACTGAAACACCTTCCCCACACACTGAAACAACTTCCCCACACACTGAAACCCCTTTCCCACACACTGAAACACCTTCCCCACACACTGAAACTCCTTCCCCACACTCTGAAACCCCTTCCGCACTCACTGAAACACCTTCCCCACACTCCGAAACCCTTCCCCACACACTGAAACACCTTCCCCACACACTGAAACACTTCCCCACACACTGAAATTCCTTCCCCACACAATGGAAACCCTTCCCCACACACTGAAAACCCCTTCCCCACACTGTGAAACAACTTCCCCACACACTGAAACACCTTCCCCACACACTGGAACCCCTTCCCCACTCACTGAAACCCTTCCCCAAACACTGAAACCCATTCAACACACACTGAAACACATTACCCACACACTGAAACCCTTCCAAACACACAGAATCATAATCCCCACACACTGAAACCCCTTCCCCACACACTGAATCCCTTCCCCACAAACTGAAACATCTTCCCCACACACTGAAACACGTCCCACACACAGTAGCACCTTACCCACACACTGGAAACCCTTCCCCACACACTGAAACCCCTTCCCCACACACTGAAACACCTTCCCCACCTTCCCCAGACACCAAAACCCCTTCCGCATACAATGCAACTCATCCCCACACACTGAAACCCATCGCCACACACTGAAACCCATCCCCACACACTGAAACACCTTCCCCAAACACTGAAACACATCCCCACACACTGAAACACCTTCCCCACATACTGAAACCCTTCCCCACACACTAAAACACCTTCCCCACACACTGAAACACCTTCCCCACACACTGAAATACCATCCCCACACACTGAAACACCTTTCCCACACACTGAAACCCCTTGCCCAAACACTGGAACCCTACCCCACGCACTGAAACACCTTCCCCAAACACTGAAACCCCTTCCCCACACACTGAAACACTTTCCCCAAACACTGAGACACCTTCCCCACACACTGAAAGCCCTTCCACACTCACTGAAACACCTTCCCCAAACACTGAAACCCTTCCCCACACACTGAAACCCCTTCCCCACACACTGAAACCCTTCCCTACACACTGAAAGCACTTCCCACACTCTGAAACACCTGCCCCACACACTGAAACACCTTCCCCACACACTGAAACCCCTTCCCCACAGACTGAAACACCTTCCCCACACACCGAAACACCTTCCCCACACACTGAAACCCCTTCCGCGCACACTGAAACACCTTCCCCACACAATGAAACCCTCCCCACACACTGAAACAGCTTCCCCACACTCTGAAACACCTTCCCCACACACTGGAAACCCTTCCCCACACACTGAAACCCCTTCCCCACACACTGAGACCCATCCCCACACACTGAAACACCTTCCCCAAACACTGAAACACATCCCCACACACTGAAACACCTTCCCCACATACTGAAACCCTTCCCCACACACTAAAACACCTTCCCCACACACTGAAACACCTTCCCCACACACTGAAATACCATCCCCACACACTGAAACACCTTTCCCACACACTGAAACCCCTTCCCCAAACACTGGAACCCTACCCCACGCACTGAAACACCTTCCCCAAACACTGAAACCCCTTCCCCACACACTGAAACACTTTCCCCAAACACTGAGACACCTTCCCCACACACTAAAAGCCCTTCCACACTCACTGAAACACCTTCCCCAAACACTGAAACCCTTCCCCACACACTGAAACACCTTCCCCACACACTGAAACCCTTCCCTACACACTGAAAGCACTTCCCACACTCTGAAACACCTGCCCCACACACTGAAACACCTTCCCCACACACTGAAACCCCTTCCCCACAGACTGAAACACCTTCCCCACACACCGAAACACCTTCCCCACACACTGAAACCCCTTCCGCACACACTGAAACACCTTCCCCACACAATGAAATCCTCCCCACACACTGAAACAGCTTCCCCACACTCTGAAACACCTTCCCCACACACTGGAAACCCTTCCCCACACACTGAAACCCCTTCCCCACACACTGAAACACCTTCCCCACACACTGAAACAACTTTCCCACACACTGAAACCCCTTCCCCACACACTGAAACACCTTCCCCATGCACTGAAACACCTTCCCCACACACTGAAACCCCTTCCGCACACTCTGAAACATCTTCCCCACACACCGAAACCCTTCCCCAAACACTGAAACACCTTCCCCACACACAGAAACACTTCCACACACACTGAAACGCCTTCCCCAGACACTGGAAACCCTTCCCCACACACTGAAACCCCTTCCCCACACTCTGAAACACCTTCCCCACACACTGAAACCCCATCCCCACGAACTGCAACACATCCCCACCCACTGAAACCCATCGCCACACACTGAAACCCATCCCCACACACTGAAACACCTTCCCCACACACTTAAACACATCCCCACACACTGAACCACCTTCCCCACATACTGAAACCCTTCCCCACAGACTAAAACACCTTCCCCACACACTGAAACACCTTCCCCACACACTGATATACCATGCCCACACACTGAAACACCTGTCCCACACACTGAAACCCCTTCCCCACACACTGGAACCCTACCCCACACACTGAAACACCTTCCCCAAACACTGAAACCCCTTCCCCACACACTGAAATAGTTTCCCCACACACTGAAACCCCTTCCCCACACACTGAAACACCTTCCCCTAACACTGAGACACCTTCCCCACACACTGAAAGCCGTTCCACGCTCACTGAAACACCTTCCCCAATCACTGAAACCTTTCCCCAAACACTGAAACCCATTCCCCACACACTGAAACACCTTCCCCACACACTGAAACCCCTTCCCCACACACTAAAACAACTTCCCCAGACACCGAAACACCTTCCCCACACACTGAAATCCCTTCCGCACACACTGAAACACCTGCCCCACTCAATGAAACCCTCCCCACACACTGAAACAGCTTCCCCACACACTGAAACACTTCCCCACACACTGAAACATCTTCCCCACACACTGGAAACCCTTCCCCACACACTGAAACCCCTTCCCAACACACTGAAACACCTTCCCCACAGACTGTACCCCCTTCCCCACCCACTGAAACACCTTCCCCACACACTGAAACAACTTCCCCACACACTGAAACCCCTTCCACACACACTGAAACACCTTCCCCATACACTGAAACACCTTCCCCACACACTGAAACCACTTCCGCACACTCTGAAACACCTTGCCCACACACCGAAACCCTTCCCCACACACTGAAACACCTTCCCCACACACTGAAACACTTCCCCACAGACTGAAACTCCTTCCCCACACAATGGAAACCCTTCGCCACACACTGAAAACCCCTTCCCCACACTGTGAAACACCTTCCCCACACACTGAAACACCTTCCCCACACACTGAAACCCTTCCCTACACACTGAAAGCACTTCCCACACTCTGAAACACCTGCCCCACACACTGAAACACCTTCCCCACACACTGAAACCCCTTCCCCACACACTGAAACACCTTCCCCACACACCGAAACACCTTCCCCACACACTGAAACCTCTTCCGCACACACTGAAACACCTTCCCCACACAATGAAACCCTCCCCACACACTGAAACAGCTTCCCCACACTCTGAAACACCTTCCCCACACACTGGAAACCCTTCCCCACACACTGAAACCCCTTCCCCACACACTGAAACACCTTCCCCACACACTGAAACAGCTTTCCCACACACTGAAACCCCTTCCCCACACACTGAAACACCTTCCCCATGCACTGAAACACCTTCCCCACACACTGAAACCCCTTCCGCACACTCTGAAACATCTTCCCCACACACCGAAACCCTTCCCCAAACACTGAAACACCTTCCCCACACACAGAAACACTTCCACACACACTGAAACGCCTTCCCCAGACACTGGAAACCCTTCCCCACACACTGAAACCCCTTCCCCACACTCTGAAACACCTTCCCCACACACTGAAACCCCATCCCCACGAACTGCAACACATCCCCACCCACTGAAACCCATCGCCACACACTGAAACCCATTCCCACACACTGAAACACCTTCCCCACACACTTAAACACATCCCCACACACTGAACCACCTTCCCCACATACTGAAACCCTTCCCCACAGACTAAAACACCTTCCCCACACACTGAAACACCTTCCCCACACACTGATATACCATGCCCACACACTGAAACACCTGTCCCACACACTGAAACCCCTTCCCCACACACTGGAACCCTACCCCACACACTGAAACACCTTCCCCAAACACTGAAACCCCTTCCCCACACACTGAAATAGTTTCCCCACACACTGAAACCCCTTCCCCACACACTGAAACACCTTCCCCAATCACTGAAACCTTTCCCCAAACACTGAAACCCATTCCCCACACACTGAAACACCTTCCCCACACACTGAAACCCCTTCCCCACACACTAAAACAACTTCCCCAGACACCGAAACACCTTCCCCACACACTGAAATCCCTTCCGCACACACTGAAACACCTGCCCCACTCAATGAAACCCTCCCCACACACTGAAACAGCTTCTCCACACACTGAAACACTTCCCCACACACTGAAACATCTTCCCCACACACTGGAAACCCTTCCCCACACACTGAAACCCCTTCCCAACACACTGAAACACCTTCCCCACAGACTGTACCCCCTTCCCCACCCACTGAAACACCTTCCCCACACACTGAAACAACTTCCCCACACACTGAAACCCCTTCCACACACACTGAAACACCTTCCCCATACACTGAAACACCTTCCCCACACACTGAAACCACTTCCGCACACTCTGAAACACCTTGCCCACACACCGAAACCCTTCCCCACACACTGAAACACCTTCCCCACACACTGAAACACTTCCCCACAGACTGAAACTCCTTCCCCACACAATGGAAACCCTTCGCCACACACTGAAAACCCCTTCCCCACACTGTGAAACACCTTCCCCACACACTGAAACACCTTCCCCACACACTGGAACCCCTTCCCCACACACTGAAACACATCCCCACACACTTAAGCCCCTTCCCTAAACAATGAAACATATCCCCACACACTGAAACCCCTTCCCCACACACACTGAAACACCTTCCTCACACACTGAAACACCTTCCCCACACCCTGAAACACATTCCCACAAACTGAAAACTCTTCCCCACACACTGAAACACCTTCTCCACCCACTGAAACACCTTCCCCACACACTGAAACACCTTCCCCACACACTGAAACCCCTTCTGCACACACTGAAAAATCTTCCTCACTCACTGAAAACCTTCCCCACACTCTGAAACCCTTCCCCACACACAGAAACCCCTTCCCCACACACTGAAACAGCTTGCCCACACACTGAAACAACTTCCCCACACACTGAAACCCCTTTCCCACACACTGAAACACCTTCCCCACACACTGAAACACCTTCCCCACAAACTGAAACCCCTTCCGCACACACTGAAACACCTTCCCCACACACCGAAACCCTTCCCCACGCACTGAAACACCTTCCCCACACACTGAAACACTACGCCACACACTGAAACTCCTTCCCCACACACTGAAACACCTTCCCCAAACACTTAAACACATCCCCACACACTGAAACACCTTCCCCACATACTGAAACCCTTCCCCACACACTAAAACACCTTCCCCACACACTGAAACACCTTCCCCACACACTGATATACCATCCCCACACACTGAAACACCTTTCCCACACACTGAAACCCCTTCCCCACACACTGGAACCCTACCCCACACACTGAAACACCTTCCCCAAACACTGAAACCCCTTCCCCACACACTGAAACAGCTTCCCCACACACTGAAACCCCTTCCCCACACACTGAAACACCTTCCCCTAACACTGAGACACCTTCCCCACACACTGAAAGCCCTTCCACACTCACTGAAACACCTTCCCCAATCACTGAAACCTTTCCCCAAACACTGAAACCCCTTCCCCACACACTGAAACACCTTCCCCACACACTGAAACCCCTTCCCCACACACTAAAACACCTTCCCCACACACCGAAACACCTTCCCCACACACTGAAACCCCTTCCGCACACACTGAAACACCTTCCCCACACAATGAAACCCTCCCCACACACTCAAACAGCTTCCCCACACACTGAAACACTTCCCCACACACTGAAACACCTTCCCCACACACTGGAAACCCTTCCCCACACACTGAAACCCCTTCCCCACACTCTGAAACACCTTCCCCACACACTGAAACCCCATCCCCACGAACTGCAACACATCCCCACCCACTGAAACCCATCGCCACACACTGAAACCCATCCCCACACACTGAAACACCTTCCCCACACACTTAAACACATCCCCACACACTGAACCACCTTCCCCACATACTGAAACCCTTCCCCACAGACTAAAACACCTTCCCCACACACTGAAACACCTTCCCCACACACTGATATACCATGCCCACACACTGAAACGCCTGTCCCACACACTGAAACCCCTTCCCCACACACTGGAACCCTACCCCACACACTGAAACACCTTCCCCAAACACTGAAACCCCTTCCCCACACACTGAAATAGTTTCCCCACACACTGAAACCCCTTCCCCACACACTGAAACACCTTCCCCTAACACTGAGACACCTTCCCCACACACTGAAAGCCCTTCCACACTCACTGAAACACCTTCCCCAATCACTGAAACCTTTCCCCAAACACTGAAACCCATTCCCCACACACTGAAACACCTTCCCCACACACTGAAACCCCTTCCCCACACACTAAAACACCTTCCCCAGACACCGAAACACCTTCCCCACACACTGAAATCCCTTCCGCACACACTGAAACACCTGCCCCACTCAATGAAACCCTCCCCACACACTGAAACAGCTTCCCCACACACTGAAACACTTCCCCACACACTGAAACACCTTCCCCACACACTGGAAACCCTTCCCCACACACTGAAACCCCTTCCCAACACACTGAAACACCTTCCCCACAGACTGTACCCCCTTCCCCACCCACTGAAACACCTTCCCCACACACTGAAACAACTTCCCCACACACTGAAACCCCTTCCACACACACTGAAACACCTTCCCCATACACTGAAACACCTTCCCCACACACTGAAACCACCTCCGCACACTCTGAAACACCTTGCCCACACACCGAAACCCTTCCCCACACACTGAAACACCTTCCCCACACACTGAAACACTTCCCCACAGACTGAAACTCCTTCCCCACACAATGGAAACCCTTCGCCACACACTGAAAACCCCTTCCCCACACTGTGAAACACCTTCCCCACACACTGAAACACCTTCCCCACACACTGGAACCCCTTCCCCACACACTGAAACACATCCCCACACACTTAAGCCCCTTCCCCACACCCTGAAACACATTCCCACAAACTGAAAACTCTTCCCCACACACTGAAACACCTTCTCCACCCACTGAAACACCTTCCCCACACACTGAAACACCTTCCCCACACACTGAAACCCCTTCTGCACACACTGAAAAATCTTCCTCACTCACTGAAAACCTTCCCCACACTCTGAAACCCTTCCCCACACACAGAAACCCCTTCCCCACACACTGAAACACCTTGCCCACACACTGAAACAACTTCCCCACACACTGAAACCCCTTTCCCACACACTGAAACACCTTCCCCACACACTGAAACACCTTCCCCACACTCTGAAACCCCTTCCGCACACACTGAAACACCTTCCCCACACACCGAAACCCTTCCCCACGCACTGAAACACCTTCCCCACACACTGAAACACTACGCCACACACTGAAACTCCTTCCCCACACACTGAAACACCTTCCCCAAACACTTAAACACATCCCCACACACTGAAACACCTTCCCCACATACTGAAACCCTTCCCCACACACTAATACACCTACCCCACACACTGAAACACCTTCCCCACACACTGATATACCATCCCCACACACTGAAACACCTTTCCCACACACTGAAACCCCTTCCCCACACACTGGAACCCTACCCCACACACTGAAACACCTTCCCCAAACACTGAAACCCCTTCCCCACACACTGAAACAGCTTCCCCACACACTGAAACCCCTTCCCCACACACTGAAACACCTTCCCCTAACACTGAGACACCTTCCCCACACACTGAAAGCCCTTCCACACTCACTGAAACACCTTCCCCAATCACTGAAACCTTTCCCCAAACACTGAAACCCCTTCCCCACACACTGAAACACCTTCCCCACACACTGAAACCCCTTCCCCACACACTAAAACACCTTCCCCACACACCGAAACACCTTCCCCACACACTGAAACCCCTTCTGCACACACTGAAACACCTTCCCCACACAATGAAACCCTCCCCACACACTGAAACAGCTTCCCCACACACTGAAACACTTCCCCACACACTGAAACACCTTCCCCACACACTGGAAACCCTTCCCCACACACTGAAACCCCTTCCCAACACACTGAAACACCTTCCCCACAGACTGTACCCCCTTCCCCACACACTGAAACACCTTCCCCACACACTGAAACAACTTCCCCACACTCTGAAACCCCTTCCACGCACACTGAAACACCTTCCCCAAACACTGAAACACCTTCCCCACACACTGAAACCACTTCCGCACATTCTGAAACACCTTGCCCACACACCAAAACCCTTCCCCACACACTGAAACAACTTCCCCACACACTGAAACACTTCCCCACACACTGAAACTCCTTCCCCACACAATGGAAACCCTTCGCCACACACTGAAAACCCCTTCCCCACACTGTGAAACACCTTACCCACACACTGAAACACCTTCCCCACACACTGGAACCCCTTCCCCACACACTGAAACACATCCCCACACACTTAAACCCCTTCCCTAAACAATGAAACATATCCCCACACACTGAAACCCCTTCCCCACACACACTGAAACACCTTCCTCACACACTGAAACACCTTCCCCACACCCTGAAACACATTCCCACTCACTGAAAAAACTTCCCCACACACTGAAACACCTTCTCCACCCACTGAAACACCTTCGCCACACACTGAAACACCTTCCCCACACACTGAAACCCCTTCTGCACACACTGAAAAATCTTCCTCACTCACTGAAAACCTTCCCCACACACTGAAACACCTTCCCCACAATCTGAAAACCTTCCCCATACACTGAAACACCTTCCCCACACACTGAAACAACTTCCCCACACACTGAAACCCCTTTCCCACACACTGAAACACCTTCCCCACACACTGAAACTCCTTCCCCACACTCTGAAACCCCTTCCGCACACACTGAAACACCTTCCCCACACTCCGAATCCCTTCCCCACACACTGAAACACCTTCCCCACACACTGAAACACTTCCCCACACACTGAAATTCCTTCCCCACACAATGGAAACCCTTCCCCACACACTGAAAACCCCTTCCCCACACTGTGAAACACCTTCCCCACACACTGAAACACCTTCCCCACACACTGGAACCCCTTCCCCACTCACTGAAACCCTTCCCCAAACACGGAAACCCATTCACCACACACTGAAACACATTACCCACACACTGAAACCCTTCCAAACACACAGAATCATAATCCCCACACACTGAAACCCCTTCCCCACACACTGAATCCCTTCCCCACAAACTGAAACATCTTCCCCACACACTGAAACACGTCCCACACACAGTAGCACCTTCCCCGCACACTGGAAACCCTTCCCCACACACTGAAACCCCTTCCCCACACACTGAAACACCTTCCCCACCTTACCCACACACCAAAACCCCTTCCGCATACAATGCAACTCATCCCCACACACTGAAACCCATCGCCACACACTGAAACCCATCCCCACACACTGAAACACCTTCCCCAAACACTGAAACACATCCCCACACACTGAAACACCTTCCCCACATACTGAAACCCTTCCCCACACACTAAAACACCTTCCCCACACACTGAAACACCTTCCCCACACACTGAAATACCATCCGAACACACTGAAACACCTTTCCCACACACTGAAACCCCTTCCCCAAACACTGGAACCCTACCCCACGCACTGAAACACCTTCCCCAAACACTGAAACCCCTTCCCCACACACTGAAACACTTTCCCCAAACACTGAGACACCTTCCCCACACACTGAAAGCCCTTCCACACTCACTGAAACACCTTCCCCAAACACTGAAACCCTTCCCCACACACTGAAACCCCTTCCCCACACACTGAAACCCTTCCCTACACACTGAAAGCACTTCCCACACTCTGAAACACCTGCCCCACACACTGAAACACCTTCCCCACAAACAGAAACCCCTTCCCCACACACTGAAACACCTTCCCCACACACCGAAACACCTTCCCCACACACTGAAACCCCTTCCGCACACACTGAAACACCTTCCCCACACAATGAAACCCTCCCCAAACACTGAAACAGCTTCCCCACACTCTGAAACACCTTCCCCACACACTGGAAACCCTTCCCCACACACTGAAACCCCTTCCCCACACACTGAAACCCATCCCCACACACTGAAACATCTTCCCCAAACACTGAAACACATCCCCACACACTGAAACACCTTCCCCACATACTGAAACCCTTCCCCACACACTAAAACACCTTCCCCACACACTGAAACACCTTCCCCACACACTGAAATACCATCCCCACACACTGAAACACCTTTCCCAAACACTGAAACCCCTTCCCCACACACTGTAACACTTTCCCCAAACACTGAAACCCCTTCCCCACTCACTGAAACACTTTCCCCAAACACTGAGACACCTTCCCCACACACTGAAAGCCCTTACACACTCACTGAAACACCTTCCCCAAACACTGAAACCCTTCCCCACACACTGAAACCCCTTCCCCACACACTGAAACCCTTCCCTACACACTGAAAGCACTTCCCACACTCTGAAACAACTGCCCCACACACTGAAACACCTTCCCCACACACTGAAACCCCTTCCCCACACACTGAAACACCTTCCCCACACACCGAAACACCTTCCCCACACACTGAAACCCCTTCCCCACACACTGAAACCCCTTCCCCACACACTGAAACCCTTCCCTACACACTGAAAGCACTTCCCACACTCTGAAACAACTGCCCCACACACTGAAACACCTTCCCCACACACTGAAACCCCTTCCCCACACACTAAAACACCTTCCCCACACACTGAAACACCTTCCCCACACACTGAAATACCATCCGAACACACTGAAACACCTTTCCCACACACTGAAACCCCTTCCCCAAACACTGGAACCCTACCCCACGCACTGAAACACCTTCCCCAAACACTGAAACCCCTTCCCCACACACTGAAACACTTTCCCCAAACACTGAGACACCTTCCCCACACACTGAAAGCCCTTCCACACTCACTGAAACACCTTCCCCAAACACTGAAACCCTTCCCCACACACTGAAACCCCTTCCCCACACACTGAAACCCTTCCCTACACACTGAAAGCACTTCCCACACTCTGAAACACCTGCCCCACACACTGAAACACCTTCCCCACAAACAGAAACCCCTTCCCCACACACTGAAACACCTTCCCCACACACCGAAACACCTTCCCCACACACTGAAACCCCTTCCGCACACACTGAAACACCTTCCCCACACAATGAAACCCTCCCCACACACTGAAACAGCTTCCCCACACTCTGAAACACCTTCCCCACACACTGGAAACCCTTCCCCACACACTGAAACCCCTTCCCCACACACTGAAACCCATCCCCACACACTGAAACATCTTCCCCAAACACTGAAACACATCCCCACACACTGAAACACCTTCCCCACATACTGAAACCCTTCCCCACACACTAAAACACCTTCCCCACACACTGAAACACCTTCCCCACACACTGAAATACCATCCCCACACACTGAAACACCTTTCCCAAACACTGAAACCCCTTCCCCACACACTGTAACACTTTCCCCAAACACTGAAACCCCTTCCCCACTCACTGAAACACTTTCCCCAAACACTGAGACACCTTCCCCACACACTGAAAGCCCTTACACACTCACTGAAACACCTTCCCCAAACACTGAAACCCTTCCCCACACACTGAAACCCCTTCCCCACACACTGAAACCCTTCCCTACACACTGAAAGCACTTCCCACACTCTGAAACAACTGCCCCACACACTGAAACACCTTCCCCACACACTGAAACCCCTTCCCCACACACTGAAACACCTTCCCCACACACCGAAACACCTTCCCCACACACTGAAACCCCTTCCCCACACACTGAAACCCCTTCCCCACACACTGAAACCCTTCCCTACACACTGAAAGCACTTCCCACACTCTGAAACAACTGCCCCACACACTGAAACACCTTCCCCACACACTGAAACCCCTTCCCCACACACTAAAACACCTTCCCCACACACTGAAACACCTTCCCCACACACTGAAATACCATTCGAACACACTGAAACACCTTTCCCACACACTGAAACCCCTTCCCCAAACACTGGAACCCTACCCCACGCACTGAAACACCTTCCCCAAACACTGAAACCCCTTCCCCACACACTGAAACACTTTCCCCAAACACTGAGACACCTTCCCCACACACTGAAAGCCCTTCCACACTCACTGAAACACCTTCCCCAAACACTGAAACCCTTCCCCACACACTGAAACCCCTTCCCCACACACTGAAACCCTTCCCTACACACTGAAAGCACTTCCCACACTCTGAAACACCTGCCCCACACACTGAAACACCTTCCCCACAAACAGAAACCCCTTCCCCACACACTGAAACACCTTCCCCACACACCGAAACACCTTCCCCACACACTGAAACCCCTTCCGCACACACTGAAACACCTTCCCCACACAATGAAACCCTCCCCACACACTGAAACAGCTTCCCCACACTCTGAAACACCTTCCCCACACACTGGAAACCCTTCCCCACACACTGAAACCCCTTCCCCACACACTGAAACCCATCCCCACACACTGAAACATCTTCCCCAAACACTGAAACACATCCCCACACACTGAAACACCTTCCCCACATACTGAAACCCTTCCCCACACACTAAAACACCTTCCCCACACACTGAAACACCTTCCCCACACACTGAAATACCATCCCCACACACTGAAACACCTTTCCCAAACACTGAAACCCCTTCCCCACACACTGTAACACTTTCCCCAAACACTGAAACCCCTTCCCCACTCACTGAAACACTTTCCCCAAACACTGAGACACCTTCCCCACACACTGAAAGCCCTTACACACTCACTGAAACACCTTCCCCAAACACTGAAACCCTTCCCCACACACTGAGACCCCTTCCCCACACACTGAAACCCTTCCCTACACACTGAAAGAACTTCCCACACTCTGAAACAACTGCCCCACACACTGAAACACCTTCCCCACACACTGAAACCCCTTCCCCACACACTGAAACACCTTCCCCACACACCGAAACACCTTCCCCACACACTGAAACCCCTTCCGCACACACTGAAACACCTTCCCCACACAATGAAACCCTCCCCACACACTGAAACAGCTTCCCCACACTCTGAAACACCTTCCCCACACACTGGAAACCCTTCCCCACACACTGAAACCCCTTCCCCACACACTGAAACACCTTCCCCACACACTGAAACAACTTTCCCACACACTGAAACCCCTTCCCCACACACTGAAACACCTTCCCCATGCACTGAAACACCTTCCCCACACACTGAAACCCCTTCCACACACTCTGAAACATCTTCCCCACACACCGAAACCCTTCCCCAAACACTGAAACACCTTCCCCACACACAGAAACACTTCCACACACACTGAAACGCCTTCCCCAGACACTGGAAACCCTTCCCCACACACTGAAACCCCTTCCCCACACTCTGAAACACCTTCCCCACACACTGAAACCCCATCCGCACAAACTGCAACACATCCCCACCCACTGAAACCCATCGCCACACACTGAAAACCATCCCCACACACTGAAACACCTTCCCCACACACTTAAACACATCCCCACACACTGATCCACCTTCCCCACATACTGAAACCCTTCCCCACACACTAAAACACCTTCCCCACACACTGAAACACCTTCCCCACACACTGATATACCATGCCCACAAACTGAAACACCTATCCCACACACTGAAACCCCTTCCCCACACACTGGAACCCTACCCCACACACTGAAACATCTTCCCCAAACACTGAAACCCCTTCCCCACACACTGAAACAGTTTCCCCACACACTGAAACCCCTTCCCCACACACTGAAACACCTTCCCCTAACACTGAGACACCTTCCCCACACACTGAAAGCCCTTCCACACTCACTGAAACACCTTCCCCAATCACTGAAACCTTTCCCCAAACACTGAAACCCATTCCCCACACACTGAAACACCTTCCCCACACACTGAAACCCCTTCCCCACACACTAAAACACCTTCCCCAGACACCGAAACACCTTCCCCACACACTGAATTCCCTTCCGCACACACTGAAACACCTGCCCCACTCAATGAAACCCTCCCCACACACTGAAACAGCTTCCCCACACACTGAAACACTTCCCCACACACTGAAACACCTTCCCCACACACTGGAAACCCTTCCCCACACACTGAAACCCCTTCCCAACACACTGAAACACCTTCCCCACAGACTGTACCCCCTTCCCCACACACTGAAACACCTTCCCCACACACTGAAACAACTTCCCCACACACTGAAACCCCTTCCACACACACTGAAACACCTTCCCCATACACTGAAACACCTTCCCCACACACTGAAACCACTTCCGCACACTCTGAAACACCTTGCCCACACACCGAAACCCTTCCCCACACACTGAAACACCTTCCCCACACACTGAAACACTTCCCCACAGACTGAAACTCCTTCCCCACACAATGGAAACCCTTCGCCACACACTGAAAACCCCTTCCCCACACTGTGAAACACCTTCCCCACACACTGAAACACCTTCCCCACACACTGGAACCCCTTCCCCACACACTGAAACACATCCCCACACACTTAAGCCCCTTCCCTAAACAATGAAACATATCCCCACACACTGAAACCCCTTCCCCACACAAACTGAAACACCTTCCTCACAAACTGAAACACCTTCCCCACACCCTGAAACACATTCCCACAAACTGAAAACTCTTCCCCACACACTGAAACACCTTCTCCACCCACTGAAACACCTTCCCCACACACTGAAACACCTTCCCCACACACTGAAACCCCTTCTGCACACACTGAAAAATCTTCCTCACTCACTGAAAACCTTCCCCACACTCTGAAACCCTTCCCCACACACAGAAACCCCTTCCCCACACACTGAAACACCTTGCCCACACACTGAAACAACTTCCCCACACACTGAAACCCCTTTCCCACACACTGAAACACCTTCCCCACACACTGAAACACCTTCCCCACACTCTGAAACCCCTTCCGCACACACTGAAACACCTTCCCCACACACCGAAACCCTTCCCCACGCACTGAAACACCTTCCCCACACACTGAAACACTTCGCCACACACTGAAACTCCTTCCCCACACAATGGAAACCCTTCCCCACACACTGAAAACCCCTTCCCCACACTGTGAAACACCTTCCCCACACACTGAAACACCTTCCCCACACATTGGAACCCCTTCCCCACACACTGAAACCCTTCCCCAAACACTGAAACCCATTCACCACACACTGAAACACATTCCCCACACACTGAAACCCTTCCAAACACACAGAATCATAATCCCCACACACTGAAACCCCTTCCCCACACACTGATACCCCTTCCCCACACACTGAAACACCTTCCCCACACACCAAAACCCCTCCCGCACACAATGCAACTCATCCCCACACACTGAAACCCATCGCCACACACAGAAACCCATCCCCACACACTGAAACACCTTCCCCAAACACTGAAACACATCCCCACACACTGAAACACCTTCCCCACATACTGAAACCCTTCCCCACACAAAAACACCTTCCCCACACACTGAAACACCTTCCCCACACACTGAAATACCATCCCCACATACTGAAACACCTTTCCCACACACTGAAACCCCTTCCCCAAACACTGGAACCCTACCCCACGCACTGAAACACCTTCCCCAAACACTGAAACCCCTTCCCCACACACTGAAGCAGCTTCCCCCACACTGAAACCCCTTCCCCACACACTGAAACACCTTCCCCACACACTGAAAGCCCTTCCACACTCACTGAAATACCTTCCACAAACACTGAAACCTCTTCCCCACACACTGAAACCCTTCCCTACACACTGAAAGCACTTCCCACACTCTGAAACACCTGCCCCACACACTGAAACACCTTCCCCACACACTGAAACCCCTTCCCCACACACTGAAACACCTTCCCCACACACCGAAACACCTTCCCCACACACTGAAACCCCTTCCACACACATTCAAACACTTTCCCCACACAATGAAACCCTCCCCACACACTGAAACAGCTTCCCCACACTCTGAAACACCTTCCCCACACACTGGAAACCCTTCCCCACACACTGAAACCCCTTCCCCACACACTGAAACACCTTCCCCACACACTGAAACAACTTTCCCACACACTGAAACCCCTTCCCCACACACTGAAACACCTTCCCCATGCACTGAAACACCTTCCCCACACACTGAAACCCCTTCCGCACACTCTGAAACATCTTCCCCACACACCGAAACCCTTCCCCACACACTGAACCACCTTCCCCACACACTGAAACACTTCCCCACACACTGAAACTCCTTCCCCAGACACTGGAAACCCTTCCCCACACACTGAAACCCCTTCCCCACACTCTGAAACACCTTCCCCACACACTGAAACCCCATCCCCACAAACTGCAACACATCCCCACCCACTGAAACCCATCGCCACACACTGAAACCCATCCCCACACACTGAAACACCTTCCCCACACACTTAAACACATCCCCACACATTGAAACACCTTCCCCACATCCTGAAACCCTTCCCCACACACTAAAACACCTTCCCCACACACTGCAACTCCTTCCCCACACACTGATATACTATCCCCACACACTGAAACACCTTTCCCACACACTGAAACCCCTTCCCCACACACTGGAACCCTACCCCACACACTGAAACACCTTCCCCAAACACTGAAACCCCTTCCCCACACACTGAAACAGCTTCCCCACACACTGAAACCCCTTCCCCAAGCACTGAAACACCTTCCCCTAACACTGAGACACCTTCCCCACACACTGAAAGCCCTTCCGCACTCACTGAAACACCTGCCCCAATCACTGAAATCTTTCCCCAAACATTGAAACCCCTTCCCCACACACTGAAACACCTTCCCCACACACTGAAACCCCTTCCCCACACACTGAAACACCTTCCCCACACACCGAAACACCTTCCCCACACACTGAAACCCCTTCCGCACACACTGAAACACCTTCCCCACACAATGAAACCCTCCCCACACACTGAAACAGCTTCCCCACACACTGAAACACTTCCCCACACACTGAAACACCTTCCCCAGACACTGGAAACCCTTCCCCACACACTGAAACCCCTTCCCAACACACTGAAACACCTTCCCCACAGACTGTACCCCCTTCCCCACACACTGAAACACCTTCCCCACACACTGAAACAACTTCCCCACACACTGAAACCCCTTCCACACACACTGAAACACGTTCCCCTTACACTGAAACACCTTCCCCACACACTGAAACCACTTGCGCACACTCTGAAACACCTTGCCCACACACCGAAACCCTTCCCCACACACTTAAACAACTTCCCCACACACTGAAACACTTCCCCACACACTGAAACCCCTTCCCCAGACACTGGAAACCCTTCCCCACACTGTGAAGCCCCTTCCCCACACTGTGAAACACCTTCCCCTCACACTAAAACCCCATCCCCACAAACTGCAACACATCCCCACACACTGAAACACCTTCCCCACACACTGAAACCCCTTCCCCACACACTGAAACCATTCCCCAAACACTGAAACCCATTCACCACACACTGAAACACATTTCCCACACACTTAAACCCTTCCAAACAAACAGAATCACAATCCCCACACACTAAAACACCTTCCCCACACACTGAAACCTCTTCCCCACACACTAAAGCATCTTCCCCACACACTGAAACACCTTCCCCACACACTGAAATACCATCCCCACACACTGAAACACCTTTCCCACACACTGGAACCCCTTCCACACACACTGAAACCCTTCCCCACACACTGAAACACCTTCCCCACACACTGAAAAACTTCCCACACACTGAAGCACCTTCCCCACACACTGGAAACCCTTCCCCACACACTGAAACCCATTCCCCACACACTGAAACACCTTCCCCACACACTGAAACGCCATCCCCACACACTGCAACACATTGCCGCACACTGAAACACATTCCCCACACGCTGAAACCCCTTCCGCACGCACTGAAACACCTTCCCCACACACCGAAACACTTCCCCACACACTGAAACACCTTCCCCACACACTGAAACACATCCCCACTCACTGAAGCTCCTTCCCCAGACACTGGAAACCCGTCCCCACACACTGAAACCCCTTCCCCACACACTGAAACACCTTCCCCACACACTGAAACCCCTTCCACACACACTGAAACACCTTCCCCACACACTGAAACCCCTTCCGCATACAATGAAACCCGTCTCCACGCAATAAAACACATCCCCACACACTGAAAACCATCCCCACACAATGAAACACCTTTCCCACTCACTGAAACCCTTCCCGACACACTGAAACACATCCCCACACACTGAAACACCTTCCCCATAAAACTGAAACCCATTCCCCACACAGTGAAACAGCTTCCCCACACACTGAATCAGCTTCCCCACACACTGAAACACCAACCCCAATCACTGAAAACCATTCCCCACACACATAAACACCTTCCCCACGCAACAGAACACCTTCCTCACACACTGAAACCCCTTCCGCACACACTGAAACACCTTCCACACACACTGAAACCCTTACCCACACACTGAAACGCATTCTCCACTCATTGCAACACATCGCCACACACTGAAACACATTCCCACACGCTGAAACCCCTTCCCCACTCACTGTAACCCTTCCCAAAACACTGACACCCATTCACCACACACTGAAACACATTCCCCACACACTGAAACCCTTCCAAACACACTGAAACACATTCCCCACACACTGAAACCCATTCCCCACACACTGAAACCCCTTCTGCACACACTGAAACCCCTTCCCCACACACTGATAACCCTTCCCCACACACTGAAACCCCTTCCGCACATACTGAAACACCTTCCCCAAACACTGAAAACCCTTCCCCACACACTGAAACACCTTCCGCACACAGTGAAATCCTTCCCCACACACTGAAACACCTTCCCCACAAACTGAAACACATCCCCACACACTTAAACCCCTTCCCTAAACAATGAAACAAATCCCCACACACTGAAACCCCTTCCGCACACACACTGAAACATCTTCCTCACACACTGAAACTCCTTCCCCAAACACTGAAACCCCTTCCGCACACAGTGAAACCCTTCCCCACACACTGAAACCCCTTCCCCACACACTGAAACACCTTCCCCACACACTGAAACAACTTCCCCACACACTGAAACCCCTTCCCCACACACTGAAACACCTTCCCCATGCACTGAAACACCTTCCCCACACACTGAAACCCCTTCCGCACACACTGAAACACCTTCCGCACACACCGAAACCCTTCCCCACACATTGAAACTCCTTCCCCACACAATGGAAACCCTTCCCCACACACTGAAAACCCCTTCCCCACACTGTGAAACACCTTCCCCACACACTGAAACACCTTCCCCACACACTGGAACCCCTTCCCCATAAACTGCAACACATCCCCACACAGTGAAACACCTTCCCCACACACTGATACCCCTTCCCCACACACTGCAACCCTTCCCCAAACACTTAATCCATTCACCACAAACTGAAACACATTCCCCACACACTGAAACCCTTCCAAACACACAGAATCACAATTCCCACACACTGAAACACCTTCCCCACACACTGAAACCCCTTCCCCACACACTGAAACACCTTCCCCACACACCGAAACACCTTCCCCACACACTGAAACCCCTTCCGCACACACTAAAACACCTTCCCCACACAATGAAACCCTCCCCACACACTGAAGCAGCTTCCCCACACACTGAAACACCTTCCCCACACACTGGAAACCCTTCCCCACACACTGAAACCCCTTCCCAACACACTGAAACACCTTCCCCACACACTGAACCCCCTTCCGCACACACTGAAACACCTTCCCCACACACTGAAACAACTTCCCCACACACTGAAGCCCCTTCCCCAACCACTGAAACACCTTCCCCAAACACTGATACCCATTCACCAAACACTGAAACACATTCGTCACACACTGAAACCCTTCCAAACACACTGAAACCCATTCCCCACACACTGAAACCCCTTCCCCACACACTGAAACCCCTTCTGCACTCACTGAAGGGCCTTCCCCACACACTGAAACCCCTTCCCCACACACTGAAACCCCTTCCGCACATTGTGAAAAATCTTCCCCACAGACTGAAACCCCTTCTCCACACTCTGAAACCCCTTCCGCACACAGTTAAACCCTTCCCCACACACTGAAACACCTTCCCCACACACTGAAACACATCCCCACACACTGAAACCCCTTCCCCACACACTGAAACTATTCCCCACACACTGAAACCCCTTCCCCCCACACACTGAAACACCTTCCCCACACACTGAAACTCCTTCCCCACACACTGAAACACCTTCCACACACAGTGAAACCCTTCCCCAAACACTGAAACCCCTTCCCCACACACTGAAACACATCCCCACACACTGAAACCCCTTCCACACACACTGAAACACCTTCCCCATACACTGAAACCCCTTCCCCACACACTGAAACCCCTTCCGCACACTCTGAAACACCTTGCCCACACACCGAAACCCTTCTCCACATACTTAAACACCTTCCCCACACACTGAAACCCCTTCCCCAGACACAGGTAACCCTTCCCCACACACTGAAACCCGTTCCCCACACTGTGAAACACCATCCCCACACACTGAAACCCCATCCACACAAACTGCAACACATCCCCACACACTGAAACACCTTCCCCACACACTGAAATCCCTTCCCCACACACTGAAACCATTCCCCACACACTGGAACCCCTTCCCCACACACTAAAACACCTTCCCCACACACTGAAACACCTTCCCCACACACTGAAATACCATCCCCACACACTGAATCAGCTTTCCCACACACTGAAACCCCTTCCACACACACTTAAACCCTTCCAAACACACAGAATCACAATCCCCACACACTGAAACAGCTTCCCCACACACTGGAACCCCTTCCCCACACACTAAAACACCTTCCCCACACACTGAAACACCTTCCCCACACACTGAAATACCATCCCCACACACTGAAACCCTTCCCCACACACTGAAACACCTTCCCCACACACTGAAACACTTCCCACACACTGAAGCACCTTCCCCACACACTGGAAACCCTTCCCCACACACTGAAATCCCTTCCCCACACACAGAAACACCTTCCCCACACACTGAAACCCCTTCCCCAAACACTGTAACCCTTCCGCAAACACTGATACCCATTCACCAAACACTGAAACACATTCGGCACACACTGAAACCCTTCCAAACACACTGAAACCCATTCCCCACACACTGAAACCCCTTCCCCACACACTGAAACCCCTTCTGCACTCACTGAAAGGCCTTCCCCACAGACTGAAACCCCTTCCCCACACACTGAAACCCCTTCCGCACATTGTGAAAAATCTTCCCCACAGACTGAAACCCCTTCCCCACACTCTGGAACCCCTTCCGCACACAGTTAAACCCTTCCCCACTCACTGAAACAACTTCCCCACACACTGAAACACATCCCCACGCACTGAAACCCCTTCCCCACACACTGAAACACCTTCCCCCCACACACTGATACATCTTCCCCACACACTGAAACTCCTTCCCCACACACTGAAACACCTTCCACACACAGTGAAACCGTTCCCCAAACACTGAAACCCCTTCCCCACACACTGAAACACATCCCCACACACTGGAACCCCTTCCCCACACACTGAAACACCTTCCCCATACAGTGAAACACCTTCCCCACACACTGAAACCCATTCCGCACACTCTGAAACACCTTGCCCACACACTGAAACCCTTCCCCACATACTTAAACACCTACCCCACACACTGAAACACTTCCCCACACACTGAAACCCCTTCCCCAGACACAGGTAACACTTCCACACACACTGAAACCCCTTCCCCACACTGTGAAACACCTTCCCCACACTGTGAAACCCCATCCCCACAAACTGCAACACATCCCCACACACCTAAACACCTTCCCCACACACTGAAACCCCTTCCCCACACACTGAAACCATTCCCCAAACACTGAAACCCATTCACCACACACTGAAACACATTTCCCACACACCTAAACCCTTCCAAACACACAGAATCACAATCCCCACACGCTAAACACCTTCCCCACACACTGGAACCCCTTCCACACACACTAAAACACCTTCCCCACACACTGAAACACCTTCCCCACACACTGAAATACCATCCCCACACACTGAATCACCTTTCCCACACACTGAAACCCCTTCCACACACACTGAAACCCTTCCCCACACACTGAAACACCTTCCCCACACACTGAAACACTTCCCACACACTGAAGCACCTTCCCCACACACTGGAAACCCTTCCCCACACACTGAAATCCCTTCCCCACACACAGAAACACCTTCCCCACACACTGAAACGCCATCCCCACACACTGCAACACATTGCCGCACACTGAAACACATCCCCACACACTGAAACCCCTTCCCCACTCACTGAAACAATTTCCCACACACTGAAACCCCTTCCCCCCACACACTGAAACACCTTCCCCACACACTGAAACTCCTTCCCCACACACTGAAACACATTCCACACACAGTGAAACCCTTCCCCAAACACTGAAACCCCTTCCCCACACACTGAAACACATCCCCACACACTGAAACCCCTTCCCCACAAACTGAAACACCTTCCCTATACACTGAAACCCCTTCCGCACACACTGAAAATTCTTCGCACACACTGAAAACCTTCCCCACACACTGAAACACCTTCCCCACACACTGAAACCCTTCCGCACACACGGAAACCATTCCCCAAACACTGACACCCATTCACCACACACTGAAACACATTTCCCACACACTTAAACCCTTCCAAACAAACAGAATCACAATCCCCACACACTAAAACACCTTCCCCACACACTGAAACCTCTTCCCCACACACTAAAGCATCTTCCCCACACACTGAAACACCTTGCCCACACTCTGAAATACCATCCCCACACACTGAAGCACCTTCCCCACACACTGGAAACCCTTCCCCACACACTGAAACCCCTTCCCCACACACTGAAGCACCTTCCCCACACACTGAAACGCCATCCCCACACACTGCAACACATTGCCGCACACTGAAACACATTCCCCACACGCTGAAACCCCTTCCGCACGCACTGAAACACCTTCCCCACACATCGAAACCCTTCCCCACACACTGAAACACCTTCCCCACACACTGAAACACATCCCCACTCACTGAAGCTCCTTCCTCAGACACTGGAAACCCGTCCCCACACACTGAAACCCCTTCCCCACACACTGAAACACCTTCCCCACACACTGAAACACCTTCCACACACACTGAAACACCTTCCCCACACACTGAAACCCGTTCCGCATACAATGAAACCCATCCCCACGCAATAAAACACATCCCCACAAACTGAAGCTCCTTCCTCAGACACTGGAAACCCGTCCCCACACACTGAAACCCCTTCCCCACACACTGAAACACCTTCTCCACACACTGAAACCCCTTCCACACACACTGAAACACCTTCCCCACTCACTAAAACCCTTCCCGACACACTGAAACACATCCCCACACACTGAAACACATCCTCACACACTAAAACACCTTCCCCATGAAACTGAAACCCCTTACCCACACAGTGAAACAGCTTCCCCACACACTGATTCCGCTTCCCCACACACTGAAACACCAACACCACACACTGAAACACATTCCCCACACACATAAACACCTTCCCCACGCAACAAAACACCTTCCTCACACACTGAAACCCCTTCCGCACACACTGAAACACCTTCCACACACACTGAAACCCTTCCCCACACACTGAAACGCATTCTCCACTCATTGCAACACATCGCCACACACTGAAACACATTCCCACACGCTGAAACCCCTTCCCCACTCACTGTAACCCTTCCCAAAACACTGACACCCATTTACCACACACTGAAACACATTCCCCACACACTGAAACCCTTCCAAACACACTGAAACACATACCCCACACACTGAAACCCATTCCCCACACACTGAAACCCCTTCTGCACACACTGAAACACCTTCCCCACACACTGATAACCCTTCCCCACACACTGAAACCCCTTCCGCACATACTGAAACACCTTCCCCAAACACTGAAAACCCTTCCCCACACACTGAAACCCCTTCCGCACACAGTGAAAACCCCTTCCCCACACACTGAAACACCTTCCCCACACACTGAAACACATCCCAACACACCTAAACCCCTTCCCTAAACAATGAAACAGATCCCCACACACTGAAACCCCTTCCCCACACACACTGAAACATCTTCCTCACACACTGAAACTCCTTCCCCAAACACTGAAACCAATTCCGCACACAGTGAAACCCTTCCCCACACACTGAAACACCTTCCCCACACCCTGAAACACATTCCCACACACTGAAAACCCTTCCCCACACACTGAAACACCTTCTCCACCCACTGAAAGACCTTCCCCACACACTGAAACACCTTCCCCACACACTGAAACCCCTTCTGCAAAGACTGAAAAATCTTCCTCACACACTGAAAACCTTCCCCACACTCTGAAACACCTTCCCCACACTCTGAAACCCTTCCCCACACACTGAAACCCCTTCCCCACACATTGAAACACCTTCTCCACACACTGAAACAACTTCCCCACACACTGAAACCCCTTCCCCACACACTGAAACACCTTCCCCATGCACTGAAACACCTTCCCCACACACTGAAACCCCTTCCGCACACACTGAAACACCTTCCGCACACACCGAAACCCTTCCCCACACACTGAAACACCTTCCCCACACACTGAAACACTTCCCCACATATTGAAACTCCTTCCCCACACAATGGAAACCCTTCCCCACACACTGAAAACCCCTTCCCCACACTGTGAAACACCTTCCCCACACACTGAAACACCTTCCCCACACACTGGAACCCCTTCCCCATAAACTGCAACACATCCCCACACACTGAAACACCTTCCCCACACACTGAAACCCCTTCCCCACACACTGCAACCCTTCCCCAAACACTTAATCCATTCACCACAAACTGAAACACATTCCCCACACACTGAAACCCTTCCAAACACACAGAATCACAATTCCCACACACTGAAACACCTTCCCCACACACTGAAACCCCTTCCCCACACACTGAAACACCTTCCCCACACACCGAAACACCTTCCCCACACACTGAAACCCCTTCCGCACACACTAAAACACCTTCCCCACACAATGAAACCCTCCCCACACACTGAAACAGCTTCCCCACACACTGAAACACTTCCCCACACACTGAAACACCTTCCCCACACACTGGAAACCCTTCCCCACACACTGAAACCCCTTCCCAACACACTGAAACACCTTCCCCACACACTGAACCCCCTTCCCCACACACTGAAACACCTTCCCCACACACTGAAACAACTTCCCCACACACTGAAGCCCCTTCCCCACACACTGAAACACCTTCCCCATACACTGAAACACCTTCCCCACACACTGAAACACCTTCCGCACTCTCTGAAACACCTTGCCCACACACCGAAACCCTTCCCCACATACTTAAACACCTTCCCCACACACTGAAACACTTCCCCACACACTGAAACCCCTTCCCCAGACACAGGTAACCCTTCCCCACACACTGAAACCCCTGCCCCACACTGTGAAACACCTTCCCCACACACTGAAACCCCATCCCCACAAACTGCAACACATCCCCACACACTGAAACACCTTCCCCACACACTGAAACCCCTTCCCCACACATTGAAACCATTCCCCAAACACTGAAACCCATTCACCACACACTGAAACACATTTCCCACACACTTAAACCCTTCCAAACACTCAGAATCACAATCCCCACACACTGAAACACCTTCCCCACACACTGGAACCCCTTCCCCACACACTAAAACACCTTCCCCACACACTGAAACACCTTCCCCACACACTGAAATACCATCCCCACACACTGAATCACCTTTCCCACACACTGAAACCCCTTCCACACACACTGAAACCCTTCCCCACACACTGAAACACCTTCCCCACACACTGAAACACTTCCCACACACTGAAGCACCTTCCCCACACACTGGAAACCCTTCCCCACACACAGAAATCCCTTCCCCACACACAGAAACACCTTCCCCACACACTGAAACGCCATCCCCACACACTGCAACACATTGCCGCACACTGAAACACATTCCCCACATGCTGAAACCCCTTCCCCAAACACTGTAACCCTTCCCCAAACACTGATACCCATTCAACAAACACTGAAACTCATTCGGCACACACTGAAACCCTTCCAAACACACTGAAACCCATTCCCCACACACTGAAACCCCTTCCCCACACACTGAAACCCCTTCTGCACTCACTGAAAGGCCTTCCCCACACACTGAAACCCCTTCCCCACACACTGAAACCCCTTCCGCACATTCTGAAAAATCTTCCCCACAGACTGAAACCCCTTCCTCACACTCTGAAACCCCTTCCGCACACAGTTAAACCCTTCCCCACACAATGAAACACCTTCCCCACACACTGAAACACATCCCCACACACTGAAACCCCTTCCCCACACACTGAAACAATTCCCCACACACTGAAACCCCTTCCCCCCACACACTCAAACACCTTCCCCACACACTGAAACTCCTTCCCCACACACTGAAACACCTTCCACACACAGTGAAACCCTTCCCCAAACTCTGAGACCCCTTCCCCACACACTGAAACACATCCCCATACACTGAAACCCCTTCCCCACACACTGAAACACCGTCCCTATACACTGAAACCCCTTCCACACACACTGAAAATTCTTCCCCACACACTGAAAACCTTCCCCACACACTGAAACACCTTCCCCACACACTGAAACCATTCCCCACACACGGAAACCGCTTCCCCACACACTGTAACACCTTTCCCACACACTGAAACAACTTCCCGACACACTGAAACCCCTTCCCCACAAACTGAAACACGTTCCCCATACACTGAAACACCTTCCCCACACACTGAAACCCCTTACGCACACTCCGAAACACATTCCCCACACACTGAAACCCTTCCCCACACACTGAAACACCTTCCCCACACACTGAAACACTTCCCCACACACTGAAACTCCTTCCCCAGACACTGGAAACCCTACCCCACACTCTGAAACCCCTTCCCCACACTCTGAAACAGCTTCCCCACACACTGAAACCCCATCCCCATAAACTGCAACACATCCCCAAACACTGAAACACCTTCCCCACACACTGAAACCCCTTCCCCACACACTGCAACCCTTCCCCAAACACTGAAATCCATTCACCACACACTGAAACACATTCCCCACACACTGAAACCCTTCCAAACACACAGAATCACAATTCCCACACACTGAAACCCCTTCCCCACACACTGAAACGCCTTCCCCACACACGAAAACACCTTCCCCACACACTGAAACCCCTTCCGCATACAATGCAACTCATCCCCACACACTGAAACCCATCGCCACACACTGAAACCCATTCCCACACACTGAAATACCTTCCCCACACACTGAAACCCTTCCCCACACACTGAAACACATCTCCACAATCTGAAACACATCCTCACACACTGAATCACCTTCCCCACATACTGAAACCCCTTCCTCACACACTAAAACACCTTCCCCACACACTGAAACACCTTTGCCAGACACTGAAATTCCATCCCCACACACTGAACCACCTTTCCCACATACTGAAACCCCATCCCCAGACACTTAAACACCTTCCCCACACCATGAAATACCATCCCCACACACTGGAACACCTATCCCACACATTGAAACCCCTTCCCCACACACTGGAACCCTACCACATCCACTGAAACACCTTCCCCAAACACTGAAACCCCTTCACCACACACTGAAACAGCTTCCCCACACACTGAAATCCCTTCCCCACAAACTGAAACACCTTCCCCACACACTGAAACACCTTCCCCACACACTGAAACACCTTCCCCACACACTGAAACCCCTTCTGCACACACTGAAACACCTTCCCCACACACTGAAACTCTTCCCCACACACTGAAACACCTTCCCCACACACTGAAACCCCTTCCGCACACACTGAAACACCTTCCCCACACACTGAAACTCTTCCCCACACACTGAAACACCTTCCCCACAAACTGAAACAACTCCCCCACACACTGAAACCCCTTCCCCACACACTGAAACACCTTCCCCATACACTGAAACACCATCCCCACACACCGAAACCCTTCCCCACACACTGAAACACCTTCCCCACACACTGAAACACTTCCCCACTCACTGAAACTCCTTCCCCAGACACTGGAAACCCGTCCACACACACTGAAACCCCTTCCCTACACACTGAAACACCTTCCCCACACACTGAAACCCCTTCCGCATACAATGAAACCCATCCCCACAAAATAAAACCCATCCCCACACACTGAAAACCATCCCCACACAATGAAACACCTTCCGCACACACTGAAACCCTTCCCGACACACTGAAACACATCCCCACACACTGAAACACATCCCCACACACTAAAACACCTTCCCCACACACTAAAACCCCTTCCCCACACACTGAAACACCTTTCCCACAAACTGAAACCCCTTCCCCACACACTGGAACCCTACCCCACACACTGAAACATCTTCTCCAAACACTGAAACCCCTTCCCCACACACTGAAACAGCTTCCTCACACACTGAAACCGCTTCCCCAAACACTGAAACACCTACCCCACCCACTGAAACACCTTCCCCACACACTGAAACACCTTCCCCGCACACTGAAACCCCTGCCGCACACACTGAAACACCTTCCCCACACACTGAAACCCTGCCCCACACACTCAAACCCCTTCCCCACACACTGAAACACTTCCCCACACACTGAAACCCCTTCCCACACATTGAAACACCTTCCCCACACACTGAAACACCTACCCCACACACTGAAACCCCTTCCCCACACACTGAAACACCTTCCCCAGGCAACAAAACACCTTCCCCACACACTGAAACCCCTTCCGCACACACTGAAACACCTTCCCCACACACTGAAACCCATCCCCACATACTGAAACACCTTACGCACACACTGAAACACCTTCCCCACACACTGAAACTCTTCCCCACACACTGAAACACCTTCCCCACACACTGAAACCCCTTCCGCACACACTGAAACACCTTCCCCACACACTGAAACTCTTCCCCACGCACTGAAACACCTTCCCCACAAACTGAAACAACTCCCCCACACACTGAAACCCCTTCTCCACACACTGAAACACCTTCCCCATACACTGAAACACCTTCCCCACACACTGAAACCCCTTCCACACGCACTGAAACACCTTCCCCACACACCGAAACCCTTCCCCACACACTGAAACACCTTCCCCACGCACTGAAACACTTCCCCACTCACTGAAACTCCTTCCCCAGACACTGGAAACCCGTCCACACACACTGAAACCCCTTCCCCACACACTGAAACACCTTCCCCGCACACTGAAACCCCTTGCACATACACTGAAACACCTTCCCCACACACTGAAACCCCTTCCGCATACAATGAAACCCATCCCCACAAAATAAAACCCATCCCCACACACTGAAAACCATCCCCACACAATGAAACACCTTCCGCACACACTGAAACCCTTCCCGACACACTGAAACACATCCCCACACACTGAAACACCTTCCCCACAAACTGAAACAACTCCCCCACACACTGAAACCCCTTCTCCACACACTGAAACACCTTCCCCATACACTGAAACACCTTCCCCACACACTGAAACCCCTTCCGCACGCACTGAAACACCTTCCCCACACACCGAAACCCTTCCCCACACACTGAAACACCTTCCCCACGCACTGAAACACTTCCCCACTCACTGAAACTCCTTCCCCAGACACTGGAAACCCGTCCACACACACTGAAACCCCTTCCCCACACACTGAAACACCTTCCCCGCACACTGAAACCCCTTGCACATACACTGAAACACCTTCCCCACACACTGAAACCCATTCCGCATACAATGAAACCCATCCCCACAAAATAAAACCCATCCCCACACACTGAAAACCATCCCCACACAATGAAACACCTTCCGCACACACTGAAACCCTTCCCGACACACTGAAACACATCCCCACACACTGAAACACATCCCCACACACTAAAACACCTTCCCCACACACTAAAACCCCTTCCCCACACACTGAAACACCTTTCCCACAAACTGAAACCCCTTCCCCACACACTGGAACCCTACCCCACACACTGAAACATCTTCTCCAAACACTGAAACCCCTTCCCCACACACTGAAACAGCTTCCTCACACACTGAAACCGCTTCCCCAAACACTGAAACACCTACCCCACCCACTGAAACACCTTCCACACACACTGAAACACCTTCCCCGCACACTGAAACCCCTGCCGCACACACTGAAACACCTTCCCCACACACTGAAACCCTGCCCCACACACTCAACCCCCTTCCCCACACACTGAAACACTTCCCCACACACTGAAACCCCTTCCCACACATTGAAAGACCTTCCCCACACACTGAAACACCTACCCCACACACTGAAACCCCTTCCCCACACACTGAAACACCTTCCCCAGGCAACAAAACACCTTCCCCACACACAGAAACCCCTTCCGCACACACTGAAACACCTTCCCCACACACTGAAACCCATCCCCACATACTGAAACACCTTACGCACACACTGAAACACCTTCCCCACACACTGAAACTCTTCCCCACACACTGAAACACCTTCCCCACACACTGAAACCCCTTCCGCACACACTGAAACACCTTCCCCATACACTGAAACTCTTCCCCACACACTGAAACACCTTCCCCACAAACTGAAACAACTCCCCCACACACTGAAACCCCTTCTCCACACACTGAAACACCTCCCCCATACACTGAAACACCTTCCCCACACACTGAAACCCCTTCCGCACGCACTGAAACACCTTCCCCACACACCAAAACCCTTCCCCACACACTGAAACACCTTCCCCACACACTGAAACACTTCCCCACTCACTGAAACTCCTTCCCCAGACACTGGAAACCCTTCCACACACACTGAAACCCCTTCCCCACACACTGAAACACCTTCCCCGCACACTGAAACCCCTTCCACACACACTGAAACACCATCCCCACACACTGAAACCCCTTCCGCATACAATGAAACCCATCCCCACACAATAAAACCCATCCCCACACACTGAAAACCATCCCCACACAATGAAACACCTTCCGCACACACTGAAACCATTCCCGACACACTGAAACACAGCCCCACACACTGAAACACATCCCCACACACTAAAACACCTTCCCCACACACTAAAACCCCTTCCCCACACACTGAAACACCTTTCCCACAAACTGAAACCCCTTCCCCAAACACTGGAACCCAACCCCACACACTGAAACATTTTCTCCAAACACTGAAACACCTACCCCACCCACTGAAACACCTTCCCCACACACTGAAACACCTTCCCCGCACACTGAAACCCCTGCCGCACACACTGAAACACCTTCCCCACACACTGAAACCCTTCCCCACACACTCAAACCCCTTCCCCACACACTGAAACACTTCCCCACACACTGAAACCCCTTCCCACACATTGAAACACCTTCAACACACACTGAAACACCTACCCCACACACTGAAACCCCTTCCCCACACACTGAAACACCTTCCCCACGCAACAAAACACATTCCCCACACACAGAAACCCCTTCCGCACACACTGAAACACCTTCCCCACACACTGAAACCCATCCCCACATACTGAAACACCTTCCCCACACACTGAAACACCTTCCCCACACACTGAAACCCATCCCCACATACTGAAACACCTTCCCCACACACTGAAACACCTTCCACACACACTGAAACGCATTCCCCACTCACTGCAACACATTGCCACACACTGAAACACATTCCCACACACTGAAACCCCTTCCCCACTCACTGAAACCCTTCCCAAAACACTGACACCCATTCACCACACACTGAAACACATTCCCCACACACTGAAACCCCTTCTGCACACACTGAAACACCTTCTCCACACACTGATAACCCTTCCCCACACACTGAAACCCGTTCCGCACATACTGAAACACCTTCCCCACACACTGAAACACCTTCCCCACACACTGAAACACATCACCACACACTTAAACCACTTCCCTAAACAATGAAACAAATCCCCACACACTGAAACCACTTCCCAACACACACTGAAACACCTTCCTCACACACTGAAACTCCTTCCCCAAACACTGAAACCCCTTCCGCACACAGTGAAACCCTTCCCCACACACTGAAACACCTTCCCCACACCCTGAAACACATTCCCACACACTGAAAACCCTTCCCCACACACTGCAACACCTTCTCCACCCACTGAAACACCTTCCCCACACACTGAAACACCTTCCCCACACACTGAATCCCCTTCTGCACACACTGAAATATCTTCCTCACTCACTGGAAACCTTCCCCACACACTGAAACACCTTCCCCACACACTGAAACAGCTTCCCCACACACTGAAACCCCATCCCCACAAACTGAAACACATTCCCCAAACACTGAAACACCTTCCCCACACACTGAAGCCCCTTCCGCAGACACTGACACACCATCCCCACACACCGAAACCCTTCCCCACACACTGAAACACCTTCCCCACACACTGAAACACTTCCCCACAGACTGAAACTCCTTCCCCACACAATGGAAACTCTTCCCCACACACTGAAAACCGCTTCCCCACACTGTGAAACACCTTCCCCACACACTGAAACCCCATCCCCAAAAACTGCAACACATCCCCACACACTGAAACACCTTCCCCATACACTGAAACCCCTTCCCCACACACTGAAACCCTTCCCCAAACACTGAAACCAATTCACCACACACTGAAACACATTCCCCACACACTGAAACCCTTCCAAACACACAGAATCATAATCCCCAAACACTGAAAGCCCTTCCCCACACACTGAAACCCCTTCCCCACACACTGAAACAACTTCCCCACACACCAAAACCCCTTCCGCATACAATGCAACTCATCCCCACACACTGAAACCCATCGCCACACACTGAAACCCATCCCCACACACTGAAACACCTTCCCCACACACTGAAAGACATCCCCACACACTGAAACTCCTTCCCCACATACTGAAACCCTTCCCCACACACTAAAACACCTTCCCCACACACTGAAACACCTTCCCTACTCACTGAAATTACATCCCCACACACTGAAACACCTTACCCACACACTGAAACCCCTTCCTCACACACTGGAACCCTACCCCACGCACTGAAACACCTTCCCCAAACACTGAAACCCCTTCCCCACACACTGAAACACCTTCCCCACACACTGAAACACCTTCCCCACACACTGAAACCTCTTCCCCACACATTGAAACAGCTTCCCCACACACTGAAACACCTTCCCCACACACTGAAACCCATCCCCACACACTGAAACACATTCCCCAGACACTGAAACACTTCCCACACATTGTAGCACCTTCCCCACACACTGAAACATCTTCCACACACACTGAAACGCATTCCCCACACACTGCAACCCCTTCCCCACTCACTGAAACCCTTCCCAAAACACTGACACCCATTCACCACACACTGAAACACATTCCCCACACACTGAAACCCTTCCAAACACACTGAAACACATTCCCCACACACTGAAACCCCTTCCCAACACACTGAAACCCCTTCTGCACACACTGAAACACCTTCCCCACACACTGATAACCCTTCCCCACACACTGAAACCCCTTCCCCACTCACTGAAAGCCCTTCCGCACACAGTGAAAACCTTCCCCACACACTGAAACACCTTCCCCACACACTGAAACACATCCCCATACACTTAAACCCCTTCCCTAAACAAGGAAACAAATCCCCACACACTGAAACCCCTTCCCCACCCACACTGAAACACCTTCCTCACACACTGAAACTCCTTCCCCAAACACTGAAACCCCTTCCGCACACAGTGAAACCCTTCCCCACACACTGAAACACCTTCCCAACACCCTGAAACACATTCCCACACATTGAAAACCCTTCCCCACACACTGAAACACCTTCCCAACACCCTGAAACACATTCCCACACATTGAAAACCCTTCCCCACACACTGAAACACCTTCTCCACCCACTGAAACACCTTCCCCACACACTGAAACACCTTCCCCACACACTGAAACCCCTTCTGCACACACTGAAATATCTTCCTCAATCACTGAAAACCTTCCCCACACACTGAAACACCTTCCCCACACACTGAAACAGCTTCCCCACACACTGAAACCCCTTCCCCACACACTGAAACACATTCCCCATACACTGAAACACCTTCCCCACACACTGAAACCCCTTCCGCAGACACTGAAACACCTTCCCCACACACCGAAACCCTTCCACACACACTGAAACACCTTCCCCACACACTGAAGCACTTCCCCACACACTGAAACTCCTTCCCCACACAATGGAAACTCTTCCCCACACACTGAAAACCCCTTCCCCACACTGTGAAACACCTTCCCCACACACTGAAACCCCATCCCCAAAAACTGCAACACATCCCCACACACTGAAACACCTTCCCCACACACTGAAACCCCTTCCCCAAACACTGAAACCCTTCCAAACACACTGAAACACATTCCCCACACACTGAAACCCCTTCCCAACACACTGAAACCCCTTCTGCACACACTGAAACACCTTCCCCACACACTGATAACCCTTCCCCACACACTGAAACCCCTTCCCCACTCACTGAAAGCCCTTCCGCACACAGTGAAAACCTTCCCCACACACTGAAACACCTTCCCCACACACTGAAACACATCCCCATACACTTAAACCCCTTCCCTAAACAAGGAAACAAATCCCCACACACTGAAACCCCTTCCCCACCCACACTGAAACACCTTCCTCACACACTGAAACTCCTTCCCCAAACACTGAAACCCCTTCCGCACACAGTGAAACCCTTCCCCACACACTGAAACACCTTCCCAACACCCTGAAACACATTCCCACACATTGAAAACCCTTCCCCACACACTGAAACACCTTCCCAACACCCTGAAACACATTCCCACACATTGAAAACCCTTCCCCACACACTGAAACACCTTCTCCACCCACTGAAACACCTTCCCCACACACTGAAACACCTTCCCCACACACTGAAACCCCTTCTGCACACACTGAAATATCTTCCTCAATCACTGAAAACCTTCCCCACACACTGAAACACCTTCCCCACACACTGAAACAGCTTCCCCACACACTGAAACCCCTTCCCCACACACTGAAACACATTCCCCATACACTGAAACACCTTCCCCACACACTGAAACCCCTTCCGCAGACACTGAAACACCTTCCCCACACACCGAAACCCTTCCACACACACTGAAACACCTTCCCCACACACTGAAGCACTTCCCCACACACTGAAACTCCTTCCCCACACAATGGAAACTCTTCCCCACACACTGAAAACCCCTTCCCCACACTGTGAAACACCTTCCCCACACACTGAAACCCCATCCCCAAAAACTGCAACACATCCCCACACACTGAAACACCTTCCCCACACACTGAAACCCCTTCCCCAAACACTGAAACCCCTTCCGCACACAGTGAAACCCTTCCCCACACACTGAAACACCTTCCCCACACCCTGAAACACATTCCCACACACTGAAAACCCTTCCCCACACACTGCAACACCTTCTCCACCCACTGAAACACTTTCCCCACACACTGAAACCCCTTCCGCACACAGTGAAACCCTTCCCCACACACTGAAACACCTTCCCAACACCCTGAAACACATTCCCACACATTGAAAACCCTTCCCCACACACTGAAACACCTTCTCCACCCACTGAAACACCTTCCCCACACACTGAAACACCTTCCCCACACACTGAAACCCCTTCTGCACACACTGAAATATCTTCCTCAATCACTGAAAACCTTCCCCACACACTGAAACACCTTCCCCACACCCTAAAACCCTTCCCCACACACTGAAACCCCTTCCCCACACACTGAAACACCTTCCCCACACACTGAAACAGCTTCCCCACACACTGAAACCCCTTCCCCACACACTGAAACACATTCCCCGTACACTGAAACACCTTCCCCACACACTGAATCCCCTTCCGCAGACACTGAAACACCTTCCCCACACACCGAAACCCTTCCCCACACACTGAAACACCTTCCCCACACACTGAAACACTTCCCCACACACTGAAACTCCTTCCCCACACAATGGAAACTCTTCCCCACACACTGAAAACCCCTTCCCCACACTGTGAAACACCTTCCCCACACACTGAAACCCCATCCCCAAAAACTGCAACACATCCGCACACACTGAAACACCTTCCCCACACACTGAAACCCCTTCCCCACACACTGAAACCCTTCCCCAAATACTGAAACCCATACACCACACACAGAAACACATTCCCCACACACTGAAACCCTTCCAAACACACAGAATCATAATCCCCACACACAGAAACCCCTTCCCCACACACTGAAATCCCTTCCCCACACACTGAAACAACTTCCCCACACACCAAAACCCCTTACGCATACAATGCAACTCATCCCCACACACAGAAACCCATCGCCACACACTGAAACCCATCCCCACACACTGAAACACATTCCCCAGACACTGAAACACTTCCCACACACTGTAGCACCTTCTCCACACACTGAAACATCTTCCACACACACTGAAACGCATTCCCCACACACTGCAACACATCGCCACACACTGAAACACATTCCCACATACTGAAACCCCTTCCCCACTCACTGAAACCCTTCCCAAAACACTGACACCCATTCACCACACACTGAAACACATTCCCCACACACTGAAACCCTTCCAAACACACTGAAACACATTCCCCACACACTGAAACCCCTTCCCCACACACTGAAACCCCTTCTGCACACACTGAAACACCTTCCCCACACACTGATAACCCTTCCCCACACACTGAAACCCCTTCCCCACTCACTGAAAGCCCTTCCGCACACAGTGAAAACCTTCCCCACACACTGAAACACCTTCCCCACACACTGAAACACATCCCCATACACTTAAACCCCTTCCCTAAACAAGGAAACAAATCCCCACACACTGAAACCCCTTCCCCACCCACACTGAAACACCTTCCTCACACACTGAAACTCCTTCCCCAAACACTGAAACCCCTTCCGCACACAGTGAAACCCTTCCCCACACACTGAAACACCTTCCCAACACCCTGAAACACATTCCCACACATTGAAAACCCTTCCCCACACACTGAAACACCTTCTCCACCCACTGAAACACCTTCCCCACACACTGAAACACCTTCCCCACACACTGAAACCCCTTCTGCACACACTGAAATATCTTCCTCAATCACTGAAAACCTTCCCCACACACTGAAACACCTTCCCCACACCCTAAAACCCTTCCCCACACACTGAAACCCCTTCCCCACACACTGAAACACCTTCCCCACACACTGAAACAGCTTCCCCACACACTGAAACCCCTTCCCCACACACTGAAACACATTCCCCGTACACTGAAACACCTTCCCCACACACTGAAACCCCTTCCGCAGACACTGAAACACCTTCCCCACACACAGAAAACCTTCCCCACCCACTGAAACACCTTCCCCACACACTGAAACACTTCCCCACACACTGAAACTCCTTCCCCACACAATGGAAACTCTTCCCCACACACTGAAAACCCCTTCCCCACACTGTGAAACACCTTCCCCACACACTGAAACCCCATCCCCAAAAACTGCAACACATCCCCACACACTGAAACACCTTCCCCACACACTGAAACCCCTTCCCCACACACTGAAACCCTTCCCCAAACACTGAAACCCATTCACCACACACAGAAACACATTCCCCACACACTGAAACCCTTCCAAACACACAGAATCATAATCCCCACACACAGAAACCCCTTCCCCACACACTGAAATCCCTTCCCCACACACTGAAACAACTTCCCCACACACCAAAACCCCTTACGCATACAATGCAACTCATCCCCACACACAGAAACCCATCGCCACACACTGAAACCCATCCCCACACACTGAAACACATTCCCCAGACACTGAAACACTTCCCACACACTGTAGCACCTTCCCCACACACTGAAACATCTTCCACACACACTGAAACGCATTCCCCACACACTGCAACACATCGCCACACACTGAAACACATTCCCACATACTGAAACCCCTTCCCCACTCACTGAAACCCTTCCCAAAACACTGACACCCATTCACCACACACTGAAACACATTCCCCACACACTGAAACCCTTCCAAACACACTGAAACACATTCCCCACACACTGAAACCCCTTCCCCACACACTGAAACCCCTTCTGCACACACTGAAACACCTTCCCCACACACTGATAACCCTTCCCCACACACTGAAACCCCTTCCCCACTCACTGAAAGCCCTTCCGCACACAGTGAAAACCTTCCCCACACACTGAAACACCTTCCCCACACACTGAAACACATCCCCATACACTTAAACCCCTTCCCTAAACAAGGAAACAAATCCCCACACACTGAAACCCCTTCCCCACCCACACTGAAACACCTTCCTCACACACTGAAACTCCTTCCACAAACACTGAAACCCCTTCCGCACACAGTGAAACCCTTCCCCACACACTGAAACACCTTCCCAACACCCTGAAACACATTCCCACACATTGAAAACCCTTCCCCACACACTGAAACACCTTCTCCACCCACTGAAACACCTTCCCCACACACTGAAACACCTTCCCCACACACTGAAACCCCTTCTGCACACACTGAAATATCTTCCTCAATCACTGAAAACCTTCCCCACACACTGAAACACCTTCCCCACACCCTAAAACCCTTCCCCACACACTGAAACCCCTTCCCCACACACTGAAACACCTTCCCCACACACTGAAACAGCTTCCCCACACACTGAAACCCCTTCCCCACACACTGAAACACATTCCCCATACACTGAAACACCTTCCCCACACACTGAAACCCCTTCCGCAGACACTGAAACACCTTCCCCACACACCGAAACCCTTCCCCACACACTGAAACACCTTCCCCACACACTGAAACACTTCCCCACACACTGAAACTCCTTCCCCACACAATGGAAACTCTTCCCCACACACTGAAAACCCCTTCCCCACACTGTGAAACACCTTCCCCACACACTGAAACCCCATCCCCAAAAACTGCAACACATCCCCACACACTGAAACACCTTCCCCACACACTGAAACCCCTTCCCCACACACTGAAACCCTTCCCCAAACACTGAAACCCATTCACCACACACAGAAACACATTCCCCACACACTGAAACCCTTCCAAACACACAGAATCATAATCCCCACACACAGAAACCCCTTCCCCACACACTGAAATCCCTTCCCCACACACTGAAACAACTTCCCCACACACCAAAACCCCTTACGCATACAATGCAACTCATCCCCACACACAGAAACCCATCGCCACACACTGAAACCCATCCCCACACACTGAAACACCTTCCCCACACACTGAAAGACATCCCCACACACTGAAACACCTTCCCCACATACTGAAACCATTCTCCACACACTAAAACACCTTCCTCACACACAGAAACCCCTTCCCCACTCACTGAAACCCTTCCCAAAACACTGACACCCATTCACCACACACTGAAACACATTCCCCACACACTGAAACCCTTCCAAACACACTGAAACACATTCCCCACACACTGAAACCCCTTCCCCGCACACTGAAACCCCTTCTGCACAAACTGAAACACCTTTCCCACACACTGATAACCCTTCCCCACACACTGAAACCCCTTCCCCACTCACTGAAAGCCCTTCCGCACACAGTGAAAACCTTCCCCACACACTGAAACACCTCCCCACACACTGAAACACATCCCCATACACTTAAACCCCTTCCCTAAACAATGAAACAAATCCCCACACACTGAAACCCCTTCCCCACCCACACTGAAACACCTTCCTCACACACTGAAACTCCTTCCCGAAACACTGAAACCCCTTCCGCACACAGTGAAACCCTTCCCCACACACTGAAACACCCTCCCCACACCCTGAAACACATTCCCACACATTGAAAACCCTTCCCCACACACTGAAACACCTTCTCCACCCACTGAAATACCTTCCCCACACACTGAAACACCTTCCCCACACACTGAAACCCCTTCTGCACACACTGAAATATCTTCCTCACTCACTGAAAACCTTCCCCACACACTGAAACACCTTCCCCACACCTTAAAACCCTTCCCCACACACTGAAACCCCTTCCCCACACACTGAAACACCTTCCCCAAACACTGAAACAGCTTCCCCACACACTGAAACCCCTTCCCCACACACTGAAACACATTCCCCATACACTGAAACACCTTCCCCACACACTGAAACCCCTTCCGCAGACACTGAAACACCTTCCCCACACACCGACCCCTTCCCCACACACTGAAACACCTTCCCCACACACTGAAACACTTCCCCACACACTGAAACTCCTTCCCCACACAATGGAAACTCTTCCCCACACACTGAAAACCCCTTCCCCACACTGTGAAACACCTTCCCCACACACTGAAACCCCTTCCCCACACACTGAAACCCTTCCCCAAACACTGAAACCCATTCACCACACACAGAAACACATTCCCCACACACTGAAAACCCTTCCAAACACACAGAATCATAATCCCCACACACAGAAACCCCTTCCCCACACACTGAAACCCCTTCCCCACACACTGAAAGAACTTCCCCACACACCAAAACCCCTTCCGCATACAATGCAACTCATCCCCACACACTGAAACCCATCGCCACACACTGAAACCCATCCCCACACACTGAAACACCTTCCCCACACACTGAAAGACATCCCCACACACTGAAACACCTTCCCCACATACTGAAAACATTCTCCACACACTAAAACACCTTCCTCACACACTGAAACACCTTTCCCACACACTGAAACCCCTTCCCCACACACTGGAACCCTACCCCACGCACCGAAACACCTTCCCCAAACACTGAAACCACTTCCCCACACACTGAAACACCTTCCCCACACACTGGAAACCCTTCCCCACACACTGAAACCCCTTCCCCACACACTGAAACACCTTCCCCACACACTGAAACCTCTTCCCCACACATTGTAACAGCTTCCCCACACACTGAAACGCCTTCCCCACACACTGAAATCAATCCCCACACACTGAAACACCTTCCCCACACACTGAAACACTTCCCACACACTGTAGCACCTTCCCCACACACTGAAACACCTTCCACACACACTGACACGCATTCCCCACACACTGCAACACATCGCCACACACTGAAACACATTCCCACACACTGAAACCCCTTCCCCACTCACTGAAACCCTTCCCAAAACACTGAAACACATTCACCACACACTGAAACCCTTCCAAACACACTGAAACACATTCCCCACTCACTGAAACCCCTTCCCCACACACTGAGACCCCTTCTGCACACACTGAAACACCTTCCCCACACACTGATAACCCTTCCCCACACACTGAAACCCCTTCCGCACATACTGAAACACCTTACCCACACACTGAAACCCCTTCCCCACACACTGAAACCCCTTCCGCACACAGTGAAAACCTTCCCCACACACTGAAACACCGTCCCCACACACTGAAACACATCCCCACACACTTAAACCCCTTCCCTAAACAATGAAACAAATCCCCACACACTGAAACCCCTTCCCCACACACACTGAAACACCTTCCTCACACACTGAAACTCCTTCCCCAAACACTGAAACCCCTTCCGCACACAGTGAAACCATTCCCCACAGACTGAAACACCTTCCCCACACCCTGAAACACATTCCCACACACTGACAACCCTTCCCCACACACTGAAACACCTTCTCCACCCACTGAAGCACCTTCCCCACATACTGAAACACCTTCCCCACACACTGAAACCCCTTCTGCACACACTGAAATATCTTCCTCACTCACTGAAAACCTTCCCCACACACTGAAACACCTTCCCCACATTCTGAAACCCTTCCCCACACACTGAAACCCCTTCCCCACACACTGAAACACCTTCCCCACACACTGAAACAGCTTCCCCACACACTGAAACCCCTTCCCCACACACTGAAACACATTCCCCATACACTGAAACACCTTCCCCACACACTGAAACCCCTTCCGCAGACACTGAAACACCTTCCCTGCACACCGAAACCCTTCCCCACACACTGAAACACCTTCCCCACACACTGAAACACTTCCCCACACACTGAAACTCCTTCCCCACACAATGGAACCCTTCCCCACACACTGAAAACCCCTTCCCCACACTGTAAAACACCTTCCCCATGCACTGAAACCCCATCACCAAAAACTGCAACACATCCCCACACACTGAAACACCTTCCCCGCACACTGAAACTCCTTCCCCACACACTGAAACCCTTCCCCAAACACTGAAACCCATTCACCACACACTGAAACACATTCCCCACACACTGAAACCCTTCCAAACACACAGAATCATAATCTCCACACACTGAAACCCCTTCCCCACACACTGAAACCCCTTCCCCACACACTGAAACAACTTCCCCACACACCAAAACCCCTTCCGCATACAATGCAACTCATCCCCATACACTGAAACCCATCGCCACACACTGAAACCCATCCCCACACACTGAAACACCTTCCTCACACACTGAAAGACTGCCCCACACACTGAAACACCTTCCCCACATACTGAAACCCTTCCCCACACACTGAAACACCTTCCCCACACACTGAAACACCTTCCCCACTCACTGAAATAACATCCCCACACACTGAAACACCTTTCCCACACACTGAAACCCCTTCCCCACACACTGGAACCCTACCCCACGCACTGAAACACCTTCCCCAAACACTGAAACCCCTTCCCCACGCACTGAAACTGCTTCCCCACACACAGAAACCCCTTCCCCACACACTGAAACACCTTCCCCAAACACTGAGACACCTTCCCCACAAACTGAAAGCCCTTCCACACTCACTGAAACACCTTCCCCAAACACTGAAACCCTTCCCCAGACACTGAAACCCCTTCCCCACACACTGAAACACTTCCCTACACACTGAAAGCACTTCCCACACACTGAAACACCTGCCCCACACACGGAAACACCTTCCCCACACAATGAAACCCCTTCCCCACACACTGAAACACCTTCCCCACACACTGAAACACCTTCCCAACACACTGAAACCCCTTCCGCACACACTGAAACACCTTCCCCACACAATGAAACCCTCCCCATACACTGAAACAGCTTCCCCACACTCTGAAACACCTTCCCCACACACTGGAAACCCTTCCCCACACACTGAAACCCCTTCCCCACACACTGAAACCCCTTCCCCACACACTGAAACCACTTCCCACACACTGAAACACCTTCCCCACACACTGAAACAACTTCCCCACACACTGAAACCCCTTCCCACAACACTGAAACACCTTCCCCATACACTGAAACACCTTCCCCACACACTGAAACCCCTTCCGCACACTCTGAAACACCTTCCCCACACACCGAAACCCTTCCCCACACACTGAAACACCTTCCCCACACACTGAAACACTTCCCCACACACTGAAACTCCTTCCCCAGACACTGGAAACCCTTCCCCACACACTGAAACCGCTTCCCCACACTCTGAAACACCTTCGCCACACACTGAAACCCCATCCCCACAAAATGCAACACATCCCCACCCACTGAAACCCATCGCCACACACTGAAACCCATCCCGACCCACTGAAACACCATCCCCACACACTGAGACACATCCCCACACACTGAAACACATTCCCCACATACTGAAAACCTTCCTCACACACTAAAACACCTTCCCCACACACTGAAACACCTACCCCACACACTGAAATACCATCCCCACACACTGAAACACCTTTCTCACACACTGAAACCCCTTCCCCACATCTGGAACCCTACCCCACACACTGAAACACCTTCCCCAAACACTGAAACACCTTCCCCACACACTGAAATACCATCCCCACACACTGAAACAGCTTCCCCACACACTGAAACCCCTTCCCCACACACTGAAACACCTTCCCCAAACAGTGAGGCACCTTCCCCACACACTGAAAGCCCTTCCACACTCACTGAAACACCTTCCCCAATCACTGAAACACTTCCCCACACACTGAAAGCCCTTCCCACACACTGAAACACCTGCCCCACACACTCAAACACCTTCCCCACACACTGAAACCCCTTCCCCACACACTGAAACACCTTCCCCACACACCGAAACACCTTCCCCACACACTGAAACCCCTTCCGCACACACTGAAACACCTTCCCCACACAATGAAACCTTCCCCACACACTGAAACAGCTTCCCCATACACTGAAACACTTCCCCACACACTGAAACACCTTCCCCACACACTGGAAACCCTTCCCCACACACTGAAACCCCTTCCCCACACACTGAAACACCTTCCCCACACACTGAAACCCCTTCCCCACACACTGAAACCCCTTCCCCACCCACTGAAACAACTTCCCCACACACTGAAACCCCTTCCCCACAAACTGAAACACCTTCCCCATGCACTGAAACACCTTCCCCACACACTGAACCCACTTCCGCACACTCTGAAACACATTGCCCACACACCGAAACCCTTCCCCACACACTTAAACACCTTCCCCACACACTGAAACACTTCCCCACACACTGAAACCCCTTCCCCAGACACTGGAAACGCTTCCCCACACACTGAAACCCCTTCCCCAAACTCTGAAACACCTTCCCCACACACTGAAACCACATCCCCACAAACTGCAACACATCCCCACACACTGAAACACCTTCCCCACACACTGAAACCCCTTCCCCACACACTGAAACCCTTCCAAACACACAGAATCACAATCCCCACACACTAAAACACCTTCCCCACACTCTGAAACCCCTTCTCCACATACTAAAACACCTTCCCCACACACTGAAACACCTTCCCCACACACTGAGATACAATCCCCACACACTGAAACACCTTTCCATAACACTGAAACCCCTTCCCCACACACTGGAACCCTACCCCACACACTGAAACACCTTCCCCAAACACTGAAACCCCTTCCCCACACACTGAAACAGCTTCCCCACACACTGAAACCCCTTCCCCAAGCACTGAAACACCTTCCCCTAACACTGAAACACCTTCCCCACACACTGAAACCCCTTCCCCACACACTGAAACACCTTCCCCACACACTGAAACACCTTCCCCACACACTGAAACCCCTTCCCCACACACTGAAACACATTCCCCATACACTGAAACACCTTCCCCACACACTGAAACCCCTTCCGCAGACACTGAAACACCTTCCCTGCACACCGAAACCCTTCCCCACACACTGAAACACCTTCCCCACACACTGAAACACTTCCCCACACACTGAAACTCCTTCCCCACACAATGGAACCCTTCCCCACACACTGAAAACCCCTTCCCCACACTGCAAAACACCTTCCCCATGCACTGAAACCCCATCACCAAAAACTGCAACACATCCCCACACACTGAAACACCTTCCCCGCACACTGAAACTCCTTCCCCACACACTGAAACCCTTCCCCAAACACTGAAACCCATTCACCACACAATGAAACACATTCCCCACACACTGAAACCCTTCCAAACACACAGAATCATAATCTCCACACACTGAAACCCCTTCCCCACACACTGAAACCCCTTCCCCACACACTGAAACAACTTCCCCACACACCAAAACCCCTTCCGCATACAATGCAACTCATCCCCATACACTGAAACCCATCGCCACACACTGAAACCCATCCCCACACACTGAAACACCTTCCTCACACACTGAAAGACTGCCCCACACACTGAAACACCTTCCCCACATACTGAAACCCTTCCCCACACACTGAAACACCTTCCCCACACACTGAAACACCTTCCCCACTCACTGAAATAACATCCCCACACACTGAAACACCTTTCCCACACACTGAAACCCCTTCCCCACACACTGAAACCCTACCCCACGCACTGAAACACCTTCCCCAAACACTGAATCCCCTTCCCCACACACTGAAACTGCTTCCCCACACACAGAAACCCCTTCCCCACACACTGAAACACCTTCCCCAAACACTGAGACACCTTCCCCACAAACTGAAAGCCCTACCACACTCACTGAAACACCTTCCCCAAACACTGAAACCCTTCCCCACACACTGAAACCCCTTCCCCACACACTGAAACACTTCCCTACACACTGAAAGCACTTCCCACACACTGAAACACCTGCCCCACACACGGAAACACCTTCCCCACACAATGAAACCCCTTCCCCACACACTGAAACACCTTCCCCACACACTGAAACACCTTCCCAACACACTGAAACCCCTTCCGCACACACTGAAACACCTTCCCCACACAATGAAACCCTCCCCATACACTGAAACAGCTTCCCCACACTCTGAAACACCTTCCCCACACACTGGAAACCCTTCCCCACACACTGAAACCCCTTCCCCACACACTGAAACCCCTTCCCCACACACTGAAACCACTTCCCACACACTGAAACACCTTCCCCACACACTGAAACAACTTCCCCACACACTGAAACCCCTTCCCACAACACTGAAACACCTTCCCCATACACTGAAACACCTTCCCCACACACTGAAACCCCTTCCGCACACTCTGAAACACCTTCCCCACACACCGAAACCCTTCCCCACACACTGAAACACCTTCCCCACACACTGAAACACTTCCCCACACACTGAAACTCCTTCCCCAGACACTGGAAACCCTTCCCCACACACTGAAACCGCTTCCCCACACTCTGAAACACCTTCGCCACACACTGAAACCCCATCCCCACAAAATGCAACACATCCCCACCCACTGAAACCCATCGCCACACACTGAAACCCATCCCGACCCACTGAAACACCATCCCCACACACTGAGACACATCCCCACACACTGAAACACCTTCCCCACATACTGAAAACCTTCCTCACACACTAAAACACCTTCCCCACACACTGAAACACCTTCCCCACACACTGAAATACCATCCCCACACACTGAAACACCTTTCTCACACACTGAAACCCCTTCCCCACATCTGGAACCCTACCCCACACACTGAAACACCTTCCCCAAACACTGAAACAACTTCCCCACACACTGAAATACCATCCCCACACACTGAAACAGCTTCCCCACACACTGAAACCCCTTCCCCACACACTGAAACACCTTCCCCAAACAGTGAGGCACCTTCCCCACACACTGAAAGCCCTTCCACACTCACTGAAACACCTTCCCCAATCACTGAAACACTTCCCCACACACTGAAACCCCTTCCCCACACACTGAAAGCCCTTCCCACACACTGAAACACCTGCCCCACACACTCAAACACCTTCCCCACACACTGAAACCCCTTCCCCACACACTGAAACACCTTCCCCACACACCGAAACACCTTCCCCACACACTGAAACCCCTTCTGCACACACTGAAACACCTTCCCCACACAATGAAACCTTCCCCACACACTGAAACAGCTTCCCCATACACTGAAACACTTCCCCACACACTGAAACACCTTCCCCACACACTGGAAACCCTTCCCCACACACTGAAACCCCTTCCCCACACACTGAAACACCTTCCCCACACACTGAAACCCCTTCCCCACACACTGAAACCCCTTCCCCACACACTGAAACAACTTCCCCACACACTGAAACCCCTTCCCCACAAACTGAAACACCTTCCCCATGCACTGAAACACCTTCCCCACACACTGAACCCACTTCCGCACACTCTGAAACACATTGCCCGCACACCGAAACCCTTCCCCACACACTTAATCACCTTCCCCACACACTGAAACACTTCCCCACACACTGAAACCCCTTCCCCAGACACTGGAAACGCTTCCCCACACACTGAAACCCCTTCCCCAAACTCTGAAACACCTTCCCCACACACTGAAACCACATCCCCACAAACTGCAACACATCCCCACACACTGAAACACCTTCCCCACACACTGAAACCCCTTCCCCACACACTGAAACCCTTCCAAACACACAGAATCACAATCCCCACACACTAAAACACCTTCCCCACACTCTGAAACCCCTTCTTCACATACTAAAACACCTTCCCCACACACTGAAACACCTTCCCCACACACTGAGATACAATCCCCACACACTGAAACACCTTTCCATAACACTGAAACCCCTTCCCCACACACTGGAACCCTACCCCACACACTGAAACACCTTCCCCAAACACTGAAACCCCTTCCCCACACACTGAAACAGCTTCCCCACACACTGAAACCCCTTCCCCAAGCACTGAAACACCTTCCCCTAACACTGAAACACCTTCCCCACACACTGAAACCCCTTCCCCACACACTGAAATACCATCCCCACACACTGAAACACCTTTCTCACACACTGAAACCCCTTCCCCACATCTGGAACCCTACCCCACACACTGAAACACCTTCCCCAAACACTGAAACACCTTCCCCACACACTGAAATACCATCCCCACACACTGAAACAGCTTCCCCACATACTGAAACCCCTTCCCCACACACTGAAACACCTTCCCCAAACAGTGAGGCACCTTCCCCACACACTGAAAGCCCTTCCACACTCACTGAAACACCTTCCCCAATCACTGAAACACTTCCCCACACACTGAAACCCCTTCCCCACACACTGAAAGCCCTTCCCACACACTGAAACACCTGCCCCACACACTCAAACACCTTCCCCACACACTGAAACCCCTTCCCCACACACTGAAACACCTTCCCCACACACCGAAACACCTTCCCCACACACTGAAACCCCTTCCGCACACACTGAAACACCTTCCCCACACAATGAAACCTTCCCCACACACTGAAACAGCTTCCCCATACACTGAAACACTTCCCCACACACTGAAACACCTTCCCCACACACTGGAAACCCTTCCCCACACACTGAAACCCCTTCCCCACACACTGAAAAACCTTCCCCACACACTGAAACCCCATCCCCACACACTGAAACCCCTTCCCCACACACTGAAACAACTTCCCCACACACTGAAACCCCTTCCCCACAAACTGAAACACCTTCCCCATGCACTGAAACACCTTCCCCACACACTGAACCCACTTCCGCACACTCTGAAACACATTGCCCACACACCGAAACCCTTCCCCACACACTTAATCACCTTCCCCACACACTGAAACACTTCCCCACACACTGAAACCCCTTCCCCAGACACTGGAAACGCTTCCCCACACACTGAAACCCCTTCCCCAAACTCTGAAACACCTTCCCCACACACTGAAACCACATCCCCACAAACTGCAACACATCCCCACACACTGAAACACCTTCCCCACACACTGAAACCCCTTCCCCACACACTGAAACCCTTCCAAACACACAGAATCACAATCCCCACACACTAAAACACCTTCCCCACACTCTGAAACCCCTTCTCCACATACTAAAACACCTTCCCCACACACTGAAACACCTTCCCCACACACTGAGATACAATCCCCACACACTGAAAAACCTTTCCATAACACTGAAACCCCTTCCCCACACACTGGAACCCTACCCCACACACTGAAACACCATCCCCAAACACTGAAACCCCTTCCCCACACACTGAAACAGCTTCCCCACACACTGAAACCCCTTCCCCAAGCACTGAAACACCTTCCCCTAACACTGAAACACCTTCCCCACACACTGAAACCCCTTCCCCACACACTGAAACACCTTCCCCACACACTGAAACACCTTCCCCACACACTGAAACCCCTTCCCCACACACTGAAACACATTCCCCATACACTGAAACACCTTCCCCACACACTGAAACCCCTTCCGCAGACACTGAAACACCTTCCCTGCACACCGAAACCCTTCCCCACACACTGAAACACCTTCCCCACACACTGAAACACTTCCCCACACACTGAAACTCCTTCCCCACACAATGGAACCCTTCCCCACACACTGAAAACCCCTTCCCCACACTGCAAAACACCTTCCCCATGCACTGAAACCCCATCACCAAAAACTGCAACACATCCCCACACACTGAAACACCTTCCCCGCACACTGAAACTCCTTCCCCACACACTGAAACCCTTCCCCAAACACTGAAACCCATTCACCACACACTGAAACACATTCCCCACACACTGAAACCCTTCCAAACACACAGAATCATAATCTCCACACACTGAAACCCCTTCCCCACACACTGAAACCCCTACCCCACACACTGAAACAACTTCCCCACACACCAAAACCCCTTCCGCATACAATGCAACTCATCCCCATACACTGAAACCCATCGCCACACACTGAAACCCAATCCCACACACTGAAACACCTTCCTCACACACTGAAAGACTGCCCCACACACTGAAACACCTTCCCCACATACTGAAACCCTTCCCCACACACTGAAACACCTTCCCCACACACTGAAACACCTTCCCCACTCACTGAAATAACATCCCCACACACTGAAACACCTTTCCCACACACTGAAACCCCTTCCCCACACACTGGAACCCTACCCCACGCACTGAAACACCTTCCCCAAACACTGAAACCCCTTCCCCACACACTGAAACTGCTTCCCCACACACAGAAACCCCTTCCCCACACACTGAAACACATTCCCCAAACACTGAGACACCTTCCCCACAAACTGAAAGCCCTTCCACACTCACTGAAACACCTTCCCCAAACACTGAAACCCTTCCCCACACACTGAAACCCCTTCACCACACACTGAAACACTTCCCTACACACTGAAAGCACTTCCCACACACTGAAACACCTGCCCCACACACGGAAACACCTTCCCCACACAATGAAACCCCTTCCCCACACACTGAAACACCTTCCCCACACACTGAAACACCTTCCCAACACACTGAAACCCCTTCCGCACACACTGAAACACCTTCCCCACACAATGAAACCCTCCCCATACACTGAAACAGCTTCCCCACACTCTGAAACACCTTCCCCACGCACTGGAAACCCTTCCCCACACACTGAAACCCCTTCCCCACACACTGAAACCCCTTCCCCACACACTGAAACCACTTCCCACACACTGAAACACCTTCCCCACACACTGAAACAACTTCCCCACACACTGAAACCCCTTCCCACAACACTGAAACACCTTCCCCATACACTGAAACACCTTCCCCACACACTGAAACCCCTTCCGCCCACTCTGAAACACCTTCCCCACACACCGAAACCCTTCCCCACACACTGAAACACCTTCCCCACACACTGAAACACTTCCCCACACACTGAAACTCCTTCCCCAGACACTGGAAACCCTTCCCCACACACTGAAACCGCTTCCCCACACTCTGAAACACCTTCGCCACACACTGAAACCCCATCCCCACAAAATGCAACACATCCCCACCCACTGAAACCCATCGCCACACACTGAAACCCATCCCGACCCACTGAAACACCTTCCCCACACACTGAAACACATCCCCACACACTGAAACACCTTCCCCACATACTGAAAACCTTCCTCACACACTAAAACACCTTCCCCACACACTGAAACACCTTCCCCACACACTGAAATACCATCCCCACACACTGAAACACCTTTCTCACACACTGAAACCCCTTCCCCACATCTGGAACCCTACCCCACACACTGAAACACCTTCCCCAAACATTGAAACACCTTCCCCACACACTGAAATACCATCCCCACACATTGAAACAGCTTCCCCACACACTGAAACCCCTTCCCCACACACTGAAACACATTCCCCAAACAGTGAGGCACCTTCCCCACACACTGAAAGCCCTTCCACACTCACTGAAACACCTTCCCCAATCACTGAAACACTTCCCCACACACTGAAACCCCTTCCCCACACACTGAAAGCCCTTCCCACACACTGAAACACCTGCCCCACACACTGAAACACCTTCCCCACACACTGAAACCCCTTCCCCACACACTGAAACACCTTCCCCACACACCGAAACACCTTCCCCACACACTGAAACCCCTTCCGCACACACTGAAACACCTTCCCCACACAATGAAACCTTCCCCACACACTGAAACAGCTTCCCCATACACTGAAACACTTCCCCACACACTGAAACACCTTCCCCACACACTGGAAACCCTTCCCCACACACTGAAACCCCTTCCCCACACACTGAAACACCTTCCCCACACACTGAAACCCCTTCCCCACACACTGAAACCCCTTCCCCACACACTGAAACAACTTCCCCACACACTGAAACCCCTTCCCCACACACTGAAACACCTTCCCCATGCACTGAAACACCTTCCCCACACACTGAAACCACTTCCGCACACTCTGAAACACATTGCCCACACACCGAAACCCTTCCCCACACACTTAAACACCTTCCCCACACACTGAAACACTTCCCCACACACTGAAACCCCTTCCCCAGACACTGGAAACGCTTCCCCACACACTGAAACCCCTTCCCCAAACTCTGAAACACCTTCCCCACACACTGAAACCACATCCCCACAAACTGCAACACATCCCCACACACTGAAACACCTTCCCCACACACTGAAACCCCTTCCCCACACACTGAAACCCTTCCAAACACACAGAATCACAATCCCCACACACTAAAACACCTTCCCCACACACTGAAACCCCTTCTCCACATACTAAAACACCTTCCCCACACACTGAAACACCTTTCCATAACACTGAAACCCCTTCCCCACACACTGGAACCCTATCCCACACAGTGAAACAACTTCCCCAAACACTGAAACCCCTTCCCCACACACTGAAACAGCTTCCCCACACACTGAAACACCTTCCCCACACACTGAAACACCTTCCCCAAACACTGAGACACCTTCCCCACACACTGAAAGCCCTTCCACACTCACTGAAACACCTTCCCCAATCACTGAAACCCTTCCCCACACACTGAAACCCCTTCCCCACACACTCAAACCCTTCCCTACACACTGAAAGCCCTTCCCACACACTGAAACACCTGCCCCACACACTGAAACACCTTCCCCACACACTGAAACACCTTCCCCACACAATGAAACACCTTCCCCACACACCGAAACACCTTAACCACACACTGAAAGCCCTTCCGCACACACTGAAACACCTTCCCCACACAATGAAACCCTCCCCACACACTGAAACAGCTTCCCCACACACTGAAACACTTCCCCACACACTGGAAACCCTTCCCCACACACTGAAACCCCTTCCCCACACACTGAAACACCTTCCCCACACACTGAAACCTCTACCCCACACATTGAAACAGCTTCCCCACACACTGAAACAACTACCCCACACACTGAAACCCCTTCCCCACACACTGAAACACCTTCCCCATGCACTGAAACACCTTCCCCACACACTGAAACCCCTTCCGCACACTCTGAAACACCTTGCCCACACACGGAAACCCTTCCCCACACACTTAAACACCTTCCCCACACACTGAAACACTTCCCCACACACTGAAACCCCTTCCCCAGACACTGGAAACAATTCCCCACACACTGAAACACCTTCCCCACACACTGAAACACCTTCGCCACACACTGAAACCCCTTCCCCACACACTGAAACGCCTTCCGAACTGACTGAAACCCCTTCTGCACACACTGAAACACCTTCCCCACACACTGAAACACCTTCGCCACACACTGAAACCCCTTCCCCACACACTGAAACAACTTCCCCACGCAACAAAACACCTCCCCCACACACTGAAACCCCTTCCTCACACACTGAAACACCTTCCCCACACACTGAAACCCTTCCGCACACACTGAAACACCTTCCCCACACACTGAAACACCTCCCACTCACTGTAGCACCTTCCCCACACACTGAAACCCTTCCCCACACACTGAAACCCCTTCCCCACACACTGAAACACCTTCCCCTCACACTGAAACGCCATCCCCACTCACTGCAACACAATTGCACACACTGAAACACATTCCCCACACGCTGAAACCCCTTCCCCACAAAATGTAAACCTTCCCAAAACACTGATAGCCATTCAGCACACACTGAAACACATTCCCCACACACTGAAACCCTTCCAAACACACTGAAACACATTCCCCACACACTGAAACCACTTCCCCACACACTGAAACCCCTTCTGCACACACTGAAACACCTTCCCCACACACTGAAACACTTCCCCACACACTGAAACCCCTTCCCCAGACACTGGAAACCCTTCCCCACACACTGAAACACCTTCCCCACACACTGAAACACCTTCGCCACACACTGAAACCCCTTCCCCACACACTGAAACGCCTTCCGCACTGACTGAAACCCCTTCTGCACACACTGAAACACCTTCCCCACACACTGAAACACCTTCCCCACACACTGAAACCCCATCCCCACACACTGAAACACCTTCCCCACGCAACAAAACACCTCCCCCACACACTGAAACCCCTTCCGCACACACTGAAACACCTTCCCCACACACTGAAACGCCTTCCGCACTGACTGAAACCCCTTCTGCACACACTGAAACACCTTCCCCACACACTGAAACACCTTCCCCACACACTGAAACCCCATCCCCACACACTGAAACACCTTCCCCACGCAACAAAACACCTCCCCCACACACTGAAACCCCTTCCGCACACACTGAAACACCTTCCCCACACACTGAAACCCTTCCCCACACACTGAAACACCTTCCCCACACACTGAAACACATTGCCCACACACCGAAACCCTTCCCCACACACTTAAACACCTTCCCCACACACTGAAACACTTCCCCACACACTGAAACCCCTTCCCCAGACACTGGAAACACTTCCCCACACACTGAAACCCCTTCCCCAAACTCTGAAACACCTTCCCCACACACTGAAACCACATCCCCACAAACTGCAACACATCCCCACACACTGAAACACCTTCCCCACACACTGAAACCCCTTCCCCACACACTGAAACCCTTCCAAACACACAGAATCACAATCCCCACACACTAAAACACCTTCCCCAAACACTGAAACCCCTTCTCCACATACTAAAACACCTTCCCCACACACTGAAACACCTTCCCCACACACTGAGATACAATCCCCACACACTGACACACCTTTCCCACACACTGAAACCCCTTCCCCACACACTAGAACCCTATCCCACACAGTCAAACAGCTTCCCCAAACACTGAAACCCCTTCCCCACACACTGAAACAGCTTCCCCACACACTGAAACACCTTCCCCACACACTGAAACACCTTCCCCAAACACTGAGACACCTTCCCCACACACTGAAAGCCCTTCCACACTCAGTGAAACAACTTCCCCAAACACTGAAACCCCTTCCCCACACACTGAAACAGCTTCCCCACACACTGAAACACCTTCCCCACACACTGAAACACCTTCCCCAAACACTGAGACACCTTCCCCACACACTGAAAGCCCTTCCACACTCACTGAAACACCTTCCCCAATCACTGAAACCCTTCCCCACACACTGAAACCCCTTTCCCACACACTCAAACCCTTCCCTACACACTGAAAGCCCTTCCCACACACTGAAACACCTGCCCCACACACTGAAACACCTTCCCCACACACTGAAACACCTTCCCCACACAATGAAACACCTTCCCCACACACCGAAACACCTTCCCCACACACTGAAAGCCCTTCCGCACACACTGAAACACCTTCCCCACACAATGAAACCCTCCCCACACACTGAAACAGCTTCCCCACACACTGAAACACTTCCCCACACACTGAAACACCTTCCCCACACACTGGAAACCCTTCCCCACACACTGAAACCCCTTCCCCACACACTGAAACACCTTCCCCACACACTGAAACCTCTTCCCCACACATTGAAACAGCTTCCCCACACACTGAAACAACTACCCCACACACTGAAACCCCTTCCCCACACACTGAAACACCTTCCCCATGCACTGAAACACCTTCCCCACACACTGAAACCCCTTCCGCACACTCTGAAACACCTTGCCCACACACGGAAACCCTTCCCCACACACTTAAACACCTTCCCCACACACTGAAACACTTCCCCACACACTGAAACCCCTTCCCCAGACACTGGAAACCCTTCCCCACACACTGAAACACCTTCCCCACACACTGAAACACCTTCGCCACACACTGAAACCCCTTCCCCACACACTGAAACGCCTTCCGCACTGACTGAAACCCCTTCTGCACACACTGAAACACCTTCCCCACACACTGAAACACCTTCCCCACACACTGAAACCCCTTCCCCACACACTGAAACACCTTCCCCACGCAACAAAACACCTCCCCCACACACTGAAACCCCTTCCGCACACACTGAAACACCTTCCCCACACACTGAAACCCTTCCGCACACACTGAAAAACCTTCCCCACACACTGAAACACCTCCCACTCACTGTAGCACCTTCCCCACACACTGGAAACCCTTCCCCACACACTGAAACCCCTTCCCCACACACTGAAACACCTTCCCCACACACTGAAACGCCATCCCCACTCACTGCAACACAATTGCACACACTGAAACACATTCCCCACACGCTGAAACCCCTTCCCCACAAAATGTAAACCTTCCCAAAACACTGATAGCCATTCAGCACACACGGAAACACATTCCCCACACACTGAAACCCTTCCAAACACACTGAAACACATTCCCCACACACTGAAACCACTTCCCCACACACTGAAACCCCTTCTTCACACACTGAAACACCTTCCCCACACACTGAAACACTTCCCCACACACTGAAACCCCTTCCCCAGACACTGGAAACCCTTCCCCACACACTTAAACACCTTCCCCACACACTGAAACACCTTCGCCACACACTGAAACCCCTTCCCCACACACTGAAACGCTTTCCGCACTGACTGAAACCCCTTCTGCACACACTGAAACACCTTCCCCACACACTGAAACACCTTCCCCACACACTGAAACCCCATCCCCACACACTGAAACACCTTCCCCACGCAACAAAACACCTCCCCCACACACTGAAACCCCTTCCGCACACACTGAAACACCTTCCCCACACACTGAAACCCTTCCCCACACACTGAAACACCTTCCCCACACACTGAAACACCTCCCACTCACTGTAGCACCTTCCCCACACACTGGAAACCCTTCCCCACACACTGAAACCCCTTCCCCACACACTGAAACACCTTCCCCACACACTGAAACGCCATCCCAACTCACTGCAACACAATTGCACACACCGAAACACATTCCCCACACCCTGAAACCCCTTCCCCACAAACTGTAAACCTTCCCAAAACACTGATAGCCATTCAGCACACACTGAAACACATTCCCCACACACTGAAACCCTTCCAAACACACTGAAACACATTCCCCACACACTGAAACCACTTCCCCACACACTGAAACCCCTTCCCCAGACACTGGAAACCCTTCCCCACACACTGAAACACCTTCCCCACACACTGAAACACCTTCGCCACACACTGAAACCCCTTCCCCACACACTGAAACGCCTTCCGCACTGACTGAAACCCCTTCTGCACACACTGAAACACCTTCCCCACACACTGAAACACCTTCCCCACACACTGAAACACTTCCCCACACACTGAAACCCCTTCCCCAGACACTGGAAACCCTTCCCCACACACTGAAACACCTTCCCCACACACTGAAACACCTTCGCCACACACTGAAACCCCTTCCCCACACACTGAAACGCCTTCCGCACTGACTGAAACCCCTTCTGCACACACTGAAACACCTTCCCCACACACTGAAACACCTTCCCCACACACTGAAACCCCATCCCCACACACTGAAACACCTTCCCCACGCAACAAAACACCTCCCCCACACACTGAAACCCCTTCCGCACACACTGAAACACCTTCCCCACACACTGAAACGCCTTCCGCACTGACTGAAACCCCTTCTGCACACACTGAAACACCTTCCCCACACACTGAAACACCTTCCCCACACACTGCAACCCCATCCCCACACACTGAAACACCTTCCCCACGCAACAAAACACCTCCCCCACACACTGAAACCCCTTCCGCACACACTGAAACACCTTCCCCACACACTGAAACCCTTCCCCACACACTGAAACACCTTCCCCACACACTGAAACACATTGCCCACACACCGAAACCCTTCCCCACACACTTAAACACCTTCCCCACACACTGAAACACTTCCCCACACACTGAAACCCCTTCCCCAGACACTGGAAACGCTTCCCCACACACTGAAACCCCTTCCCCAAACTCTGAAACACCTTCCCCACACACTGAAACCACATCCCCACAAACTGCAACACATCCCCACACACTGAAACACCTTCCCCACACACTGAAACCCCTTCCCCACACACTGAAACCCTTCCAAACACACAGAATCACAATCCCCACACACTAAAACACCTTCCCCAAACACTGAAACCCCTTCTCCACATACTAAAACACCTTCCCCACACACTGAAACACCTTCCCCACACACTGAGATACAATCCCCACACACTGAAACACCTTTCCCACACACTGAAACCCCTTCCCCACACACTGGAACCCTATCCCACACAGTGAAACAACTTCCCCAAACACTGAAACCCCTTCCCCACACACTGAAACAGCTTCCCCACACACTGAAACACCTTCCCCACACACTGAAACACCTTCCCCAAACACTGAGACACCTTCCCCACACACTGAAAGCCCTTCCACACTCAGTGAAACAACTTCCCCAAACACTGAAACCCCTTCCCCACACACTGAAACAGCTTCCCCACACACTGAAACACCTTCCCCACACACTGAAACACCTTCCCCAAACACTGAGACACCTTCCCCACACACTGAAAGCCCTTCCACACTCACTGAAACACCTTCCCCAATCACTGAAACCCTTCCCCACACACTGAAACCCCTTTCCCACACACTCAAACCCTTCCCTACACACTGAAAGCCCTTCCCACACACTGAAACACCTGCCCCACACACTGAAACACCTTCCCCACACACTGAAACACCTTCCCCACACAATGAAACACCTTCCCCACACACCGAAACACCTTCCCCACACACTGAAAGCCCTTCCGCACACACTGAAACACCTTCCCCACACAATGAAACCCTCCCCACACACTGAAACAGCTTCCCCACACACTGAAACACTTCCCCACACACTGAAACACCTTCCCCACACACTGGAAACCCTTCCCCACACACTGAAACCCCTTCCCCACACACTGAAACACCTTCCCCACACACTGAAACCTCTTCCCCACACATTGAAACAGCTTCCCCACACACTGAAACAACTACCCCACACACTGAAACCCCTTCCCCACACACTGAAACACCTTCCCCATGCACTGAAACACCTTCCCCACACACTGAAACCCCTTCCGCACACTCTGAAACACCTTGCCCACACACGGAAACCCTTCCCCACACACTTAAACACCTTCCCCACCCACTGAAACACTTCCCCACACACTGAAACCCCTTCCCCAGACACTGGAATCCCTTCCCCACACACTGAAACACCTTCCCCACACACTGAAACACCTTCGCCACACACTGAAACCCCTTCCCCACACACTGAAACGCCTTCCGCACTGACTGAAACCCCTTCTGCACACACTGAAACACCTTCCCCACACACTGAAACACCTTCCCCACACACTGAAACCCCTTCCCCACACACTGAAACACCTTCCCCACGCAACAAAACACCTCCCCCACACACTGAAACCCCTTCCGCACACACTGAAACACCTTCCCCACACACTGAAACCCTTCCGCACACACGGAAACACCTTCCCCACACACTGAAACACCTCCCACTCACTGTAGCACCTTCCCCACACACTGGAAACCCTTCCCCACACACTGAAACCCCTTCCCCACACACTGAAACACCTTCCCCACACACTGAAACGCCATCCCCACTCACTGCAACACAATTGCACACACTGAAACACATTCCCCACACGCTGAAACCCCTTCCCCACAAAATGTAAACCTTCCCAAAACACTGATAGCCATTCAGCACACACGGAAACAACTTCCCCACACACTGAAACCCTTCCAAACACACTGAAACACATTCCCCACACACTGAAACCACTTCCCCACACACTGAAACCCCTTCTTCACACACTGAAACACCTTCCCCACACACTGAAACACTTCCCCACACACTGAAACCCCTTCCCCAGACACTGGAAACCCTTCCCCACACACTTAAACACCTTCCCCACACACTGAAACACCTTCGCCACACACTGAAACCCCTTCCCCACACACTGAAACGCTTTCCGCACTGACTGAAACCCCTTCTGCACACACTGAAACACCTTCCCCACACACTGAAACACCTTCCCCACACACTGAAACCCCATCCGCACACACTGAAACACCTTCCCCACGCAACAAAACACCTCCCCCACACACTGAAACCCCTTCCGCACACACTGAAACACCTTCCCCACACACTGAAACCCTTCCCAACACACTGAAACACCTTCCCCACACACTGAAACACCTCCCACTCACTGTAGCACCTTCCCCACACACTGGAAACCCTTCCCCACACACTGAAACCCCTTCCTCACACACTGAAACACCTTCCCCACACACTGAAACGCCATCTCAACTCACTGCAACACAATTGCACACACTGAAACACATTCCCCACACCCTGAAACCCCTTCCCCACAAACTGTAAACCTTCCCAAAACACTGATAGCCATTCAGCACACACTGAAACACATTCCCCACACACTGAAACCCTTCCAAACACACTGAAACACATTCCCCACAAACTGAAACCACTTCCCCACACACTGAAAATCCTTCTGCTCACACTGAAACACCTTCCCCACACACTGAAACCCTTCCCCACACACTGAAACACCTTTTCCACACACTGAAACACCTCTCACACACAGTAGCACCTTCCCCACACACTGGAAACCCTCCCCCACACACTGAAACCCCTTCCACACACACTGAAACACCTTCCCCACACACTGAAACGCCATCCCCACACACTGCAACACATCGCCACACACTGAAACACATTCCCCACACGCTGAAACCCCTTCCCCACACACTGTAAACCTTCCCAAAACACTGATACTCATTCACCACACAGTGAAACACCTTCCCCACACACTGAAACTCGTTCCCCACACACTGAAACCCCTTCCGCACACAGTGAAACCCTTCCCCACACACTGAAACCCCTTCCCTACACACTGAAACACATCCCCACACACTGAAACCCCTTCCCCACACACTGAAACACGTTCCCTACACACTGAAACCCTGCCAAACACAATGAAACACATTCCCTACACACTGAAACCCCTTCCCCACACACAGAAACCACTTCCCCACACACTGAAACGCCTTCCGCACTGACTGAAACCCCTTCTGCACACACTGAAACACCTTCCCCACACACTGAAACACCTTCCCCACACACTGAAACCCATCCCCACAGACTGAAACACCTTCCCCACGCAAGAAAACACCTCCCCCACACACTGAAACCCCTTCCGCACACACTGAAACACCTTCCCCACACAGTGAAACACCTCCCACTCACAGTAATACCTTCCCCACACACTGGAAACCCTTCCCCACACACTGAAACCCCTTCCCCACACACTGAAACACCTTCCCCACACACTGAAACGCCATCCCCACTCACTGCAACACATTGCCACACACTGAAACACATTCCCCACACGCTGAAACCCCTTCCCCACAAACTGTAAACCTTCCCAAAACACTGATAGCCATTCAGCACACACGGAAACACATTCCCCACACACTGAAACCCTTCCAAACACACTGAAACACATTCCCCACACACTGAAACCACTTCCCCACACACTGCAACCCCTTCTGCACACACTGAAACACCTTCCCCACACACTGAAACCCTTCCCCACACACTGAAACCCCTTCCCCACACACTGAAACACCTTCCCCACACACTGAAACGCCATCCCCACTCACTGCAACACATTGCCACACACTGAAACACATTCGCCACACGCTGAAACCCCTTCCCCACAAACTGTAAACCTTCCCAAAACACTGATAGCCATTCAGCACACACTGAAACACATTCCCCACACACTGAAACCCTTCCAAACACACTGAAACACATTCCCCACACACTGAAACCACTTCCCCACACACTGAAACCCCTTCTGCACACACTGAAACACCTTCCCCACACACTGAAACGCCATCCCCACTCACTGCAACACATTGCCACACACTGAAACACATTCCCCACACGCTGAAACCCCTTCCCCACAAACTGTAAACCTTCCCAAAACACTGATAGCCATTCAGCACACACTGAAACACATTCCCCACACACTGAAACCCTTCCAAACACACTGAAACACATTCCCCACACACTGAAACCACTTCCCCACACACTGAAACCCCTTCTGCACACACTGAAACACCTTCCCCACACACTGAAACCCTTCCCCACACACTGAAACCCCTTCCCCACACACTGAAACACCTTCCCCACACACTGAAACGCCATCCCCACTCACTGCAACACATTGCCACTCACTGAAACACATTCGCCACACGCTGAAACCCCTTCCCCACAAACTGTAAACCTTCCCAAAACACTGATAGCCATTCAGCACACACTGAAACACATTCCCCACACATTGAAACCCTTCCAAACACACTGAAACACATTCCCCACACACTGAAACCAATTCCCCACACACTGAAACCCCTTCTGCACACACTGAAACACCTTCCCCACACACTGAAACCCTTCCCCACACACTGAAACACCTTCCCCACACACTGAAACACCTCGCACACACAGTAGCACCTTCCCCACACACTGGAAACCCTCCCCCACACATTGAAACCCCTTCCCCACACACTGAAACACCTTCCCCACACACTGAAACGCCATCCCCACACACTGCAACACATCGCCACACACTTAAACCCCTTCCCCACACGCTGAAACCCCTTCCCCACACAGTGTAAAGCTTCCCAAAACACTGATACTCATTCACCACACACTGAAAGACATTCCCCACACACTGAAACCCTTCCAAGCACACTGAGACACATCCCCACACACTTAAACCCCTTCCCTCACAATGAAACAAATCCCCACACACTGAAACCCCTTCCCCACACACACTGAAACACCTTCCCCACCCACTGAAACTCCTTCCCCACACACTGAAACCCTTGTGCACACAGTGAAACCCTTCCCCACACACTGAAACCCCTTCACTACGCACTGAAACACATCCCGACACACTGAAACCCCTTACCCACACACTGAAACACCTTCCCCACACACTGAAACACCTTCACCACACACTGAAACACCTTCCCCACACTCTGAAACCCCTTCCGCACACACTGAAACCCCTTCCCCACACACTGAAACACCTTCCCCACACACTGAAACAACTTCCCCACACACTGAAGCCACTTCCCCACACACGGAAACACCTTCCCCACACACTGAAACCCCTTCCGCACACACTGAAACACCTTCCCCACACACTGAAACCCTTCCCCACACACTGAAACACCTTCTGCACACACTGAAACACTTTCCCACACACTGAAACTCCTTCCCCACAAACTGCAACACAACCCCACACACTGAAACACCTTCCCCACACACTGAAACCCCTTCCCCACACACTGAAACCCTTCCCCAAACACTGAAAAACATTCACCACACAGTGAAACACATTCCCCACACACTGAAACCCTTCCAAACACACAGAATCACAGTCCCCACACACTGAAACCCTTTCCCCACACACTGAAACCCCTTCCCCACACACTGAAGCCCTTTCCGCACACACTGAAACCCCCTCCCCACACACCGAAACACCTTCCCCACACACTGAAACAACTCCCCCACACACTGAAACCCCTTCCCCACACACTGAAACACCTTCCCCACACACTGAAACGCCATCCCCACACACTGCAACACATCGCCACACACTGAAACACATTCCCCACACGCTGAAACCCCTTCCCCACAAAGTGTAAACCTTCCCAAAACACTGATACTCATTCACCACACACTGAAACACCTTCCCCACACACTGAAACTCCTTCCCCACACACTGAAACCCCTTCCGCACACAGTGAAACCCTTCCCCACACACTGAAACCCCTTCCCTACACGCTGAAACACATCCCCACACACTGAAACCCCTTCCCCACACACTGAAACACGTTCCCCACACACTGAAACCCTGCCAAACACACTGAAACACATTCCCTACACACTGAAACCCCTTCCCCACACACAGAAACCACTTCCCCACACACTGAAACGCCTTCCGCACTGACTGAAACCCCTTCTGCACACACTGAAACACCTTCCCCACACACTGAAACACCTTCCCCACACACGGAAACCCATCCCCACAGACTGAAACACCTCCCCCACACACTGTAACCCCTTCCGCACACACTGAAACACCTTCCCCACACACTGAAACACCTCCCACTCACAGTAATACCTTCCCCACACACTGGAAACCCTTCCCCACACACTGAAACCCCTTCCCCACACACTGAAACACCTTCCCCACACACTGAAACGCCATCCCCACTCACTGCAACACATTGCCACACACTGAAACACATTCCCCACACGCTGAAACCCCTTCCCCACAAACTGTAAACCTTCCCAAAACGCTGATAGCCATTCAGCACACACTGAAACACATTCCCCACACACTGAAACCCTTCCAAACACACTGAAACACATTCCCCACACACTGAAACCACTTCCCCACACACTGCAACCCCTTCTGCACACACTGAAACACCTTCCCCACACACTGAAACCCTTCCCCACACACTGAAACCCCTTCCCCACACACTGAAACACCTTCCCCACACACTGAAACGCCATCCCCACTCACTGCAACACATTGCCACACACTGAAACACATTCGCCACACGCTGAAACCCCTTCCCCACAAACTGTAAACCTTCCCAAAACACTGATAGCCATTCAGCACACACTGAAACACATTCCCCACACACTGAAACCCTTCCAAACACACTGAAACACATTCCCCACACACTGAAACCACTTCCCCACACACTGAAACCCCTTCTGCACACACTGAAACACCTTCCCCACACACTGAAACGCCATCCCCACTCACTGCAACACATTGCCACACACTGAAACACATTCCCCACACGCTGAAACCCCTTCCCCACAAACTGTAAACCTTCCCAAAACACTGATAGCCATTCAGCACACACTGAAACACATTCCCCACACACTGAAACCCTTCCAAACACACTGAAACACATTCCCCACACACTGAAACCACTTCCCCACACACTGAAACCCCTTCTGCACACACTGAAACACCTTCCCCACACACTGAAACCCTTCCCCACACACTGAAACCCCTTCCCCACACACTGAAACACCTTCCCCACACACTGAAACGCCATCCCCACTCACTGCAACACATTGCCACACACTGAAACACATTCCCCACACGCTGAAACCCCTTCCCCACAAACTGTAAACCTTCCCAAAACACTGATAGCCATTCAGCACACACTGAAACACATTCCCCACACACTGAAACCCTTCCAAACACACTGAAACACATTCCCCACACACTGAAACCACTTCCCCACACACTGAAACCCCTTCTGCACACACTGAAACACCTTCCCCACACACTGAAACCCTTCCCCACACACTGAAACACCTTCCCCACACACTGCAACACCTCGCACACACAGTAGCACCTTCCCCACACACTGGAAACCCTCCCCCACACATTGAAACCCCTTCCCCACACACTGAAACACCTTCCCCACACACTGAAACGCCATCCCCACACACTGCAACACATCGGCACACACTGAAACCCCTTCCCCACACGCTGAAACCCCTTCCCCACACAGTGTAAAGCTTCCCAAAACACTGATACTCATTCACCACACACTGAAAGACATTCCCCACACACTGAAACCCTTCCAAGCACACTGAGACACATCCCCACACACTTAAACCCCTTCCCTACACAATGAAACAAATCCCCACACACTGAAACCCCTTCCCCACACACACTGAAACACCTTCCCCACCCACTGAAACTCCTTCCCCACACACTGAAACCCTTGCGCACACAGTGAAACCCTTCCCCACACACTGAAACCCCTTCCCTACACACTGAAACACATCCCGACACACTGAAACCCCTTCCCCACACACTGAAACACCTTCCCCACACACTGAAACACCTTCACCACACACTGAAACACCTTCCCCACACTCTGAAACCCCTTCCGCACACACTGAAACCCCTTCCCCACAAACTGAAACACCTTCCCCACACACTGAAACAACTTCCCCACACACTGAAGCCCCTTCCCCACACACGGAAACACCTTCCCCACACACTGAAACCCCTTCCGCACACACTGAAACACCTTCCCCACACACTGAAACCCTTCCCCACACACTGAAACACCTTCTCCACACACTGAAACACTTTCCCACACACTGAAACTCCTTCCCCACAAACTGCAACACAAGCCCACACACTGAAACACCTTCCCCACACACTGAAACCCCTTCCCCATACACTGAAACCCTTCCCCAAACACTGAAAAACATTCACCACACAGTGAAACACATTCCCCACACACTGAAACCCTTCCAAACACACAGAATCACAGTCCCCACACACTGAAACCCTTTCCCCACACACTGAAACCCCTTCCCCACACACTGAAGCCCTTTCCGCACACACTGAAACCCCTTCCCCACACACTGAAACACCTTCCCCACACACTGAAACCCTTCCCCACACATTGAAACACCTTCCCCATACACTGAAACACCTTCCCCACACACTGAAACCCCTTCCGCACACACTGAAACACCTTCCCCACACACTGAAACCCTTCCCCACACACTGAAACACCGTCCCCACACACTGAAACTCTTCCCCACACACTGAAACTCCTTCCCCACAAACTGCAACACATCCCCACACACTGAAACACCTTCCCCACACACTGAAACCCCTTCCCCACACACTGAAATCCTTCCCCAAACACTGAAACCCATTCACCACACACTGAAACCCCTTCCCCACACACTGAAGCCGCTTCCGCACATACTGAAACACCTTCCCCATGCACTGAAACCCCGTTCCCCACACACTGAAACACCTTCCCCACACATCGAAACACCTTCCCCACTCACTGAAACCCCTTCCGCACACAATGAAACCTTCCCCACACACTGAAACAACTTCCCCATACACTGAAACACTTCCCCACACACTGAAACACCTTCCCCACACACTGGAAACCCTTCCCCACACACTGAAACCCCTTCCCCACACACTGAAACACCTTCCCCACACACTGAAACCCCTTCCCCACACACTGAAACCCCTTCCCCACACACTGAAACAACTTCCCCACACACTGAAACCCCTTCAGCACACACTGAAACACCTTCCCCATGCACTGAAACACCTTCCCCACACACTGAAACCACTTCCGCACACTCTGAAACACATTGCCCACACACCGAAACCCTTCCCCACACACTTAAACACCTTCCCCACACACTGAAACACTTCCCCACACACTTAAACCCCTTCCCCAGACACTGGAAACCCTTCCCCACAAACTGAAACGCCTTCCCCAAACTCTGAAACACCTTCCCCACACACTGAAACCACATCCCCACAAACTGCAACACATCCCCACACACTGAAACACCTTCCCCACACACTGAAACCCCTTCCTCACACACTGAAACCCTTCCCCAAACACTGAAACCCATTCACCACACACTGAAACACATTTCCCACACACTGAAACCCCTTCCCCACACACCGAAACACCTTCCCCACAAACTGTAAACCTTCCCAAAACGCTGATAGCCATTCAGCACACACTGAAACACATTCCCCACACACTGAAACCCTTCCAAACACACTGAAACACATTCCCCACACACTGAAACCACTTCCCCACACACTGCAACCCCTTCTGCACACACTGAAACACCTTCCCCACACACTGAAACCCTTCCCCACACACTGAAACCCCTTCCCCACACACTGAAACACCTTCCCCACACACTGAAACCCCTTCCCCACACACTGAAGCCCTTTCCGCACACACTGAAACCCCTTCCCCAGACACTGAAACACCTTCCCCACACACTGAAAAAACTTCCCCACACACTGAAGCCCCTTCCCCACACATTGAACCACCTTCCCCATACACTGAAACACCTTCCCCACACACTGAAACCCCTTCCGCACACACTGAAACACCTTCCCCACACACTGAAACCCTTCCCCACACACTGAAACACCGTCCCCACACACTGAAACTCTTCCCCACACACTGAAACTCCTTCCCCACAAACTGCAACACATCCCCACACACTGAAACACCTTCCCCACACACTGAAACCCCTTCCCCACACACTGAAATCCTTCCCCAAACACTGAAACCCATTCACCACACACTGAAACCCCTTCCCCACACACTGAAGCCGCTTCCGCACATACTGAAACACCTTCCCCATGCACTGAAACCCCGTTCCCCACACACTGAAACACCTTCCCCACACATCGAAACACCTTCCCCACTCACTGAAACCCCTTCCGCACACAATGAAACCTTCCCCACACACTGAAACAACTTCCCCATACACTGAAACACTTCCCCACACACTGAAACACCTTCCCCACACACTGGAAACCCTTCCCCACACACTGAAACCCCTTCCCCACACACTGAAACAACTTCCCCACACACTGAAACCCCTTCCCCACACACTGAAACCCCTTCCCCACACACTGAAACAACTTCCCCACACACTGAAACCCCTTCAGCACACACTGAAACACCTTCCCCATGCACTGAAACACCTTCCCCACACACTGAAACCACTTCCGCACACTCTGAAACACATTGCCCACACACCGAAACCCTTCCCCACACACTTAAACACCTTCCCCACACACTGAAACACTTCCCCACACACTTAAACCCCTTCCCCAGACACTGGAAACCCTTCCCCACAAACTGAAACGCCTTCCCCAAACTCTGAAACACCTTCCCCACACACTGAAACCACATCCCCACAAACTGCAACACATCCCCACACACTGAAACACCTTCCCCACACACTGAAACCCCTTCCTCACACACTGAAACCCTTCCCCAAACACTGAAATCCATTCACCACACACTGAAACACATTTCCCACACACTGAAACCCCTTCCCCACACACCGAAAAACCTTCCCCACACACTGAAACAACTCCCCCAGACACTGAAACGCCATCCCCACACACTGCAACACATCGCCACACACTGAAACACATTCCCCACACGCTGAAACCCCTTCCCCACAAAGTGTAAACCTTCCCAAAACACTGATACTCATTCACCACACACTGAAACACCTTCCCCACACACTGAAACTCCTTCCCCACACACTGAAACCCCTTCCGCACACAGTGAAACCCTTCCCCACACACTGAAACCCCTTCCCTACACGCTGAAACACATCCCCACACACTGAAACCCCTTCCCCACACACTGAAACACGTTCCCCACACACTGAAACCCTGCCAAACACACTGAAACACATTCCCTACACACTGAAACCCCTTCCCCACACACAGAAACCACTTCCCCACACACTGAAACGCCTTCCGCACTGACTGAAACCCCTTCTGCACACACTGAAACACCTTCCCCACACACTGAAACACCTTCCCCACACACGGAAACCCATCCCCACAGACTGAAACACCTTCCGCACGCAACAAAACACCTCCCCCACACACTGAAACCCCTTCCGCACACACTGAAACACCTTCCCCACACACTGAAACACCTCCCACTCACAGTAATACCTTCCCCACACACTGGAAACCCTTCCCCACACACTGAAACCCCTTCCCCACACACTGAAACACCTTCCCCACTCACTGAAACGCCATCCCCACTCACTGCAACACATTGCCACACACTGAAACACATTCCCCACACGCTGAAACCCCTTCCCCACAAACTGTAAACCTTCCCAAAACGCTGATAGCCATTCAGCACACACTGAAACACATTCCCCACACACTGAAACCCTTCCAAACACACTGAAACACATTCCCCACACACTGAAACCACTTCCCCACACACTGCAACCCCTTCTGCACACACTGAAACACCTTCCCCACACACTGAAACCCTTCCCCACACACTGAAACCCCTTCCCCACACACTGAAACACCTTCCCCACACACTGAAACGCCATCCCCACTCACTGCAACACATTGCCACACACTGATACACATTCGCCACACGCTGAAACCCCTTCCCCACAAACTGTAAACCTTCCCAAAACACTGATAGCCATTCAGCACACACTGAAACACATTCCCCACACACTGAAACCCTTCCAAACACACTGAAACACATTCCCCACACACTGAAACCACTTCCCCACACACTGAAACCCCTTCTGCACACACTGAAACACCTTCCCCACACACTGAAACGCCATCCCCACTCACTGCAACACATTGCCACACACTGAAACACATTCCCCACACGCTGAAACCCCTTCCCCACAAACTGTAAACCTTCCCAAAACACTGATAGCCATTCAGCACACACTGAAACACATTCCCCACACACTGAAACCCTTCCAAACACACTGAAACACATTCCCCACACACTGAAACCACTTCCCCACACACTGAAACCCCTTCTGCACACACTGAAACACCTTCCCCACACACTGAAACCCTTCCCCACACACTGAAACCCCTTCCCCACACACTGAAACACCTTCCCCACACACTGAAACGCCATCCCCACTCACTGCAACACATTGCCACACACTGAAACACATTCGCCACACGCTGAAACCCCTTCCCCACAAACTGTAAACCTTCCCAAAACACTGATAGAACATAGAACATAGAACATACAGCACAGAACAGGCCCTTCGGCCCACAATGTTGTGCCGATCCTTTGTCCTCTGTCAAGGACAATTTAATCTATACCCCATCATTCTCCTTTATCCATATACCTATCCAAAAGCCTTTTGAAAGTCCCTAAAGTTTCTGACTCAACAACTTCCCCGGGCAAGGCATTCCATGCCTCGACCACTCTCTGGGTAAAGAACCTTCCCCTGACATCCCCCTTATATCTCCCACCCTTCACCTTAAATTTATGACCCCTTGTAACGCTTTGCTCCACCCGGGGAAAAAGTTTCTGACTGTCTACCCTATCTATTCCCCTGATCATCTTATAAACCTCTATCATGTCACCCCTCATCCTTCTCCTTTCTAATGAGAAGAGGCCTAGAATGTTCAGCCTTTCCTCGTAAGACTTATTCTCCATTCCAGGCAACATCCTGGTAAATCTCCTCTGCACCCTCTCCAAGGCTTCCACATCCTTCCTAAAATGAGGCGACCAGAACTGCACACAGTACTCCAAATGAGGCCTTACCAAGGTCCTGTACAGCTGCATCATCACCTCACGGCTCTTAAATTCAATCCCTCTGCTAATGAACGCTAACACCCCATATGCCTTCTTCACAGCCCTATCCACTTGAGTTGCAACTTTCAATGATCTATGCACATAGACCCCAAGGTCTCTCTGCTCCTCCACATGCCCAAGAACCCTACCGTTAACCCAGTATTTTGCATTCATGTTTGTCCTTCCAAAATGGACGACCTCACACTTTTCAGGGTTAAACTCCATCTGCCACTTTTCAGCCCAGCACTGCAACCTATCCAAGTCCCCCTGCAGACGACAATAGCCCTCCTCGGTATCCACAACTCCACCAACCTTTGTATCATCTGCAAATTTACTGACCCACCCTTCGACTTCCTCATCCAAGTCGTTAATAAAAATCACAAACAGGAGAGGACCCAGAACTGATCCCTGCGGCACGCCACTGGTAACTGGGCTCCAGGCTGAGTATTTACCATCTAAGACCACTCTCTGCCTTCTATCAGTTAGCCAATTCTTAATCCAACTGGCCACATTCCCCACTATCCCATGCCTCCTGACTTTCTCCATAAGTCTACCATGGGGGACCTTATCAAATGCCTTACTAAAATCCATGTACACCACATCCACTGGTTTACCCTCATCCACTTGCTTGGTCACCTGCTCAAAGAATTCAATCAGGCTTGTGAGGCAAGACCTACCCCTCACAAAACCGTGCTGACTGTCCCGAATCAAGCAGTGTCTTTCCAGATGCTCAGAAATCCTATCCCTCAGCACCTTTTCCATCAACTTGCCTACCACCGAAGTAAGACTAACTGGCCTGTAATTCCCAGGGTTGTTCCTATTCCCTTTCTTGAACAGGGGCACAACATTTGCCACCCTCCAATCACCTGGTACCACCCCCGTCAGCAGAGAAGATGAAAAGATCATTGCCAGCGGCTCTGCAATTTCATCCCTTGCTTCCCATAACATCCTTGGATATACCCCGTCAGGCCCGGGAGACTTGTCTATCTTCAAGTTATTCAAAAACCCCAACACATCTTCCCTCCTAACGAGCACTTCCTCGAGCTTACCAGTCTGTTTCACACCGTCCTCTTCAGTAATACACCCCTTCTCATTCGTAAATACCGAAGAGAAGTACTCATTCAAAACCTCACTTATCTCTTCCGGCTCAACACACAGTCTCCCGCTATTGTCCTTGACCGGACCTATGGTCCCCCTGGTCATCCTCATATTTCTGACATACGCGTAAAAGGCCTTGGGGTTTTCTTTTATCCTACCCGCCAAGCATTTTTCATGCCCTCTCTTAGCTCTCCTAATCCCTTTCTTCAGATCCTTCCTGGCCATCTTGTATCCCTCCAGAGCTATGCCTGTGCCCTTTTTCCTCAACTTTATATACGCATCCTTCTTCTTCCTAACAAGACTCTCAACCTCTCTTGTCAACCACGGTTCCCTCACATGACCATCCCTTCCCTGTCTGACAGGGACATGCTTATCAATGGCCCCTACTATCTGCTCCTTGAAAAAGTTCCACATTTCGACCGTGCCCTTCCCTGCCAGCATATGCTCCCAACTTATGCTCCTCAGTTCCTGCCTGACAGCATCATATCTACCCTTCCCCCAATTGTAAACCTTGCCCTGTTGCACATACCTATCCCTCTCCATTACCACAGTGAATGCTACAGAATTGTGATCACTATCTCCAAAGTGCTCGCCCACCAACAGCTCTATCACTTGCCCTGGTTCATTACCTAGTACCAAATCCAATATTGCCTCCCCTCTGGTCGGGCAGTCTACATACTGAGTCAGAAAAGCTTCCTGGACATACTGCACAAACACTACCCCATCCAAACTATTCGATCTAAAGAGTTGCCAATCAATATTTGGGAAGTTGAAATCCCCCATAATTACTACCCTGTGACTTCTGCTCCTTTCCAAAATCTGTTTCCCAATCTGCTCTTCCACCTCCCTGCTGCTATTGGGGGGCCTATAGAAAACTCCCATCAAGCACACACTGAAACACATTCCCCACACACTGAAACCCTTCCAAACACACTGAAACACATTCCCCACACACTGAAACCACTTCCCCACACACTGAAACCCCTTCTGCACACACTGAAACACCTTCCCCACACACTGAAACCCTTCCCCACACACTGAAACACCTTCCCCACACACTGCAACACCTCGCACACACAGTAGCACCTTCCCCACACACTGGAAACCCTCCCCCACACATTGAAACCCCTTCCCCACACACTGAAACACCTTCCCCACACACTGAAACGCCATCCCCACACACTGCAACACATCGCCACACACTGAAACCCCTTCCCCACACGCTGAAAACCCTTCCCCACACAGTGTAAAGCTTCCCAAAACACTGATACTCATTCACCACACACTGAAAGACATTCCCACACACTGAAACCCTTCCAAGCACACTGAGACACATCCCCACACACTTAAACCCCTTCCCTACACAATGAAACAAATCCCCACACACTGAAACCCCTTCCCCACACACACTGAAACACCTTCCCCACCCACTGAAACTCCTTCCCCACACACTGAAACCCTTGCGCACACAGTGAAACCCTTCCCCACACACTGAAACCCCTTCCCTACACACTGAAACACATCCCGACACACTGAAACCCCTTCCCCACACACTGAAACACCTTCCCCACACACTGAAACACCTTCACCACACACTGAAACACCTTCCCCACACTCTGAAACCCCTTCCGCACACACTGAAACCCCTTCCCCACAAACTGAAACACCTTCCCCACACACTGAAACAACTTCCCCACACACTGAAGCCCCTTCCCCACACACGGAAACACCTTCCCCACACACTGAAACCCCTTCCGCACACACTGAAACACCTTCCCCACACACTGAAACCCTTCCCCACACACTGAAACACCTTCTCCACACACTGAAACACTTTCCCACACACTGAAACTCCTTCCCCACAAACTGCAACACAACCCCACACACTGAAACACCTTCCCCACACACTGAAACCCCTTCCCCATACACTGAAACCCTTCCCCAAACACTGAAAAACATTCACCACACAGTGAAACACATTCCCCACACACTGAAACCCTTCCAAACACACAGAATCACAGTCCCCACACACTGAAACCCTTTCCCCACACACTGAAACCCCTTCCCCACACACTGAAGCCCTTTCCGCACACACTGAAACCCCTTCCCCACACACTGAAACACCTTCCCCACACACTGAAAAAACTTCCCCACACACTGAAGCCCCTTCCCCACACATTGAAACACCTTCCCCATACACTGAAACACCTTCCCCACACACTGAAACCCCTTCCGCACACACTGAAACACCTTCCCCACACACTGAAACCCTTCCCCACACACTGAAACACCGTCCCCACACACTGAAACTCTTCCCCACACACTGAAACTCCTTCCCCACAAACTGCAACACATCCCCACACACTGAAACACCTTCCCCACACACTGAAACCCCTTCCCCACACACTGAAATCCTTCCCCAAACACTGAAACCCATTCACCACACACTGAAACCCCTTCCCCACACACTGAAGCCGCTTCCGCACATACTGAAACACCTTCCCCATGCACTGAAACCCCGTTCCCCACACACTGAAACACCTTCCCCACACATCGAAACACCTTCCCCACTCACTGAAACCCCTTCCGCACACAATTAAACCTTCCCCACACACTGAAACAACTTCCCCATACACTGAAACACTTCCCCACACACTGAAACACCTTCCCCACACACTGGAAACCCTTCCCCACACACTGAAACCCCTTCCCCACTCACTGAAACACCTTCCCCACACACTGAAACCCCTTCCCCACACACTGAAACCCCTTCCCCACACACTGAAACAACTTCCCCACACACTGAAACCCCTTCAGCACACACTGAAACACCTTCCCCATGCACTGAAACACCTTCCCCACACACTGAAACCACTTCCGCACACTCTGAAACACATTGCCCACACACCGAAACCCTTCCCCACACACTTAAACACCTTCCCCACACACTGAAACACTTCCCCACGCACTTAAACCCCTTCCCCAGACACTGGAAACCCTTCCCCACAAACTGAAACGCCTTCCCCAAACTCTGAAACACCTTCCCCACACACTGAAACCACATCCCCACAAACTGCAACACATCCCCACACACTGAAACACCTTCCCCACACACTGAAACCCTTTCCTCACACACTGAAACCCTTCCCCAAACACTGAAACCCATTCACCACACACTGAAACACATTTCCCACACACTTAAACCCTTCCAAACACACAGAATCACAATCCCCACACACTAAAACACCTTCCCCACACACTGAAACCCCTTCTCCACATACTAAAACACCTTCCCCACACAGTGAAACACCTTCCCCACACACTGAGATACCATCCCCACACACTGAAACACCTTTCCCACACAGTGAAACCCCTTCCCCACACACTGGAACCCTATCCCACACAGTGAAACACCTTCCCCAAACACTGAAAGCCCTTCCCACACACTGAAACACCTGCCCCACACACTGAAACACCTTCCCCACACACTGAAACACCTTCCCCACACAATGAAACACGTTCTCCACACACCGAAACACCTTCCCCACACACTGAAACCCCTTACGCACACACTGAAACACCTTCCCCACACAATGAAACCCTCCCCACACACTGAAACAGCTTCCCCACACACTGAAACACTTCCCCACACACTGAAACACCTTCCCCACACACTGGTAACCCTTCCAAACACACTGAAACCCCTTCCCCAACTCTGAAACACCTTCCCCACACACTGAAACCTCTTCCCCACACATTGAAACAGCTTCCCCACACACTGAAACAACTTCCCCACACACTGAAACCCCTTCCCCACACACTGAAACACCTTCCCCATGCACTGAAACACCTTCCCCACACACTGAAACCCCTTCCGCACACTCTGAAACACCTTGCCCACACACGGAAACCCTTCCCCACACACTTAAACACCTTCCCCACACACTGAAACACTTCCCCACACACTGAAACCCCTTCCCCAGACACTGGAAACCCTTCCCCACACACTGAAACACCCTCCCCACACACTGAAACAGCTTCCCCACACACTGAAACACTTCCCCACACACTGAAACACCTTCCCCACACACTGGAAACCCTTCCCCACACACTGAAACCCCTTCCCCAACGCTGAAACACCTTCCCCACACACTGAAACCTCTTCCCCACACATTGAAACAGCTTCCCCACACACTGAAACAACTTCCCCGCACACTGAAACCCCTTCCCCACACACTGAAACACCTTCCCCATGCACTGAAACACCTTCCCCACACACTGAAACCCCTTCCGCACGCTCTGAAACACCTTGCCCACTCACGGAAAACCTTCCCCACACACTTAAACACCTTCCCCACACACTGAAACACTTCCCCACACACTGAAACCGCTTCCCCAGACACTGGAAACCCTTCCCCACACTCTGAAACACCTTCCCCACACACTGAAACACCTTCGCCACACACTGAAACCCCTTCCCCACACACTGAAACGCCTTCCGCACTGACTGAAACCCCTTCTGCACACACTGAAACACCTTCCCCACACACTGAAACACCTTCCCCACACACTGAAACCCCTTCCCCACACACTGAAACACCTTCCACACGCAACAAAACACCTCCCCCACACACTGAAACCCCTTCCGCACACACTGAAACACCTTCCCCACACACTGAAACCCTTCCCCACACACTGAAACACCTTCCCCACACACTGAAACACCTCCCACTCACTGTAGCACCTTCCCCACACACTGGAAACCCTTCCCCACACACTGAAACACCTCCCCCACACACTGAAACCCCTTCCGCACACACTGAAACACCTTCCCCACACACTGAAACCCTTCCCCACACACTGAAACACCTTCCCCACACACTGAAACACCTCCCACTCACTGTAGCACCTTCCCCACACACTGGAAACCCTTCCCCACACACTGAAACACCTTCCCCACACAATGAAACACCTTCCCCACACACTGAAACGCCATCCCCACTCACTGCAACACAATTGCACACACTGAAACACATTCCCCACACGCTGAAACACCTTCCCCACAAAATGTAAACCTTCCCAAAACATTGATAGCCATTCAGCACACACTGAAACACATTCCCCACACAGTGAAACCCTTCCAAACACACTGAGACACATTCCCCACACACTGAAACCACTTCCCCACACACTGAAAACCCTTCTGCACACACTGAAACTCCTTCCCCACACACTGAAACCCTTCCCCACACACTGAAACACCTCCCCCACACACTGAAACACCTCTCACACACAGTAGCACCTTCCCCACACACTGGAAACCCTACCAAACACTGAAACCCCTTCCCCACACACTGAAACACCTTCCCCACACACTGAAACGCCATCCCCACACACTGCAACACGTCGCCACACACTGAAACACATTCCCCACACGATGAAACCCCTTCCCTACAGACTGTAAACCTTCCCAAAACACTGATACTCATTCACCACACACTGAAACACCTTCCCCACACACTGAAACTCCTTCCCCACACACCGAAACCCCTTCCACACACAGTGAAACCCTACCCCACACACTGAAAGACAATCCCTACACACTGAAACCCCTTCCCCACACACAGAAACCACTTCCCCACACACTGAAACGCCTTCCGCACTGACTGAAACCCCTTCTGCACACACTGAAACACCTTCCCCACACACTGAACCACCTTCCCCACACACTGAAACCCCTTCCCCACAGACTGGAACACCTTCCCCACGCAACAAAACACCTCCCCCACACACTGAAACCCCTTCCGCACACACTGAAACACCTTCCCCACACACTGAAACCCTTCCCCACACACTGAAACACCTTCCCCACACACTGAAACACCTCCCACTCACAGTAATACCTTCCCCACACACTGGACACCCTTCCCCACACACTGATACCCCTTCCCCACACACTGAAACACCTTCCCCACACACTGAAACGCCATCCCCACTCACTGCAACACATTGCCACACACTGAAACACATTCCCCACACGCTGAAACCCCTTCCCCACAAACTGCAAACCTTCCCAAAACACTGATAGCTATTCAGCACACACTGAAACACATTCCCCACACACTGAAACCCTTCCAAACACACTGAAACACATTCCCCACACACTGAAACCACTTCCCCACACACTGAAACCCCTTCTGCACACACTGAAACACCTTCCCCACACACTGAAACCCTTCCCCACACACTGAAACCCCTTCCCCACACAGTGAAACACTTTCCCCACACACTGAAACGCCATCCCCACTCACTGCAACACATTGCCACACACTGAAACACATTCCCCACACGCTGAAACCCCTTCCCCACAAACTGTAAACCTTCCCAAAACACTGATAGCCATTCAGCACACACTGAAACACATTCCCCACACACTGAAACCCTTCAAAACACACTGAAACACATTCCCCACACACTGAAACCACTTCCCCACACACTGAAACCCCTACTGCACACACTGAAACACCTTCCCCACACACTGAAACATTTCCCCACACACTGAAACACCTTCCCCACACACTGAAACACCTCGCACACACAGTAGCACCTTCCGCACACACTGGAAACCCTCCCCCACACATTGAAACCCCTTCCCCACACACTGAAACACCTTCCCCACACACTGAAACGCCATCCCCACACACTGAAACACCTTCCCCACACACTGAAACCCTTCCCCACACACTGAAACACCTTCCCCACACACTGAAACACCTCCCACTCAGAGTAATACCTTCCCCACACACTGGTCACCCTTCCCCACACGCTGAAACCCCTTCCCCACACACTGAAACACCTTCCCCACACACTGAAACGCCATCCCCACTCACTGCAACACATTGCCACACACTGAAACACATTCGCCACACGCTGAAACCCCTTCCCCACAAACTGCAAACCTTCCCAATACACTGATAGCCATTCAGCACACACTGAAACACATTCCCCACACACTGAAACCCTTCCAAACAAACTGAAACACATTCCCCACACACTGAAACCACTTCCCCACACACTGAAACCCCTTCTGCACACACTGAAACACCTTCCCCACATACTGAAACCCTTCACCACACACTGAAACCCCTTCCCCACACACTGAAACACTTTCCCCACACACTGAAACGCCATCCCCACTCACTGCAACACATTGCCACACACTGAAACACATTCCCCACACGCTGAAACCCCTTCCCCACAAACTGTAAACCTTCCCAAAACACTGATAGCCATTCAGCACACACTGAAACACATTCCCCACACACTGAAACCCTTCAAAACACACTGAAACACATGCCCCACACACTGAAACCACTTCCCCACACGCTGAAACCCCTTCTGCACACACTGAAACACCTTCCCCACACACTGTAACCCCTTCCCCACACACTGAAACACCTTCCCCACACACTGAAACACCTCGCACACACAGTAGCACCTTCCCCACACACTGGAAACCCTCCCTCACACATTGAAACCCCTTCCCCACACACTGAAACACCTTCCCCACACACTGAAACGCCATCCCCACACACTGCAACACATCGCCACACACTGAAACCCCTTCCCCACACGCTGAAAACCCCTTCCCCACACAGTGTAAACCTTCCCAAATCACTGATACACATTCACCACACACTGAAACACATTCCCCACACACTGAAACCCTTCCAAACACACTGAAATACATTCCCCACACACTGAAACCCCTTCCCCACACACTGAAATCCCTTCTGCACACACTGAAACACCTTCCCCACACACTGAAACCCCTTCCCCACACACTGAAACACCTTCCGCACATACTGAAACACCTTCCCCACACACTGAAACCCCATCCGCACACACTGAAACCCCTTCCGCACACAGTGAAAACCTTCCCCACACACTGAAACACCTTCCCCACACACTGAGACACATCCCCACACACTTAAACCCCTTCCCTACACAATGAAACAAATCCCCACACACTGAAAGCCCTTCCCCACACACACTGAAACACCTTCCCCACCCACTGAAACTCTTCCAAACACACTGAAACACATTCCCCACACACTGAAACCCCTTCCCCACACACTGAAACCCCTTCTGCACACACTGAAACACTTGCGCACACAGTGAAACCCTTCCCCACACACTGAAACCCCTTCCCTACACACTGAAACACATCCCGACACACTGAAACCCCTTCCCCACACACTGAAACACCTTCCCCACACACTGAAACACCTTCCCCACACACTGAAACACCTTCCCCACACTCTGAAACCCCTTCCGCACACACTGAAACCCCTTCCCCACACACTGAAACACCTTCCCCACACACTGAAACAACTTCCCCACACACTGAAGCCCCTTCCCCACACACGGAAACACCTTCCCCACACACTGAAACCCCTTCCGCACACACTGAAACACCTTCCCCACACACTGAAACCCTTCCCCACAAACTGAAACACCTACTCCACACACTGAAACACTTTCCCACACACTGAAACTCCTTCCCCACAAACTGCAACACAACCCCACACACTGAAACACCTTCCCCACACACTGAAACCCCTTCCCCACACACTGAAACCCTTCCCCAAACACTGAAAAACATGCACCACACAGTGAAACACATTCCCCACACACTGAAACCCTTCCAAACACACAGAATCACAGTCCCCACACACTGAAACCCTTTCCCCACACAATGAAAGCCCTTCACCACACACTGAAAAATCCTTCCCCACACACTGAAACCCCTTCCCCACACACTGAAACACCTTCCCCACACACTGAAGCAACTTCCCCAAACACTGAAGCCCCTTCCCCACACATTGAAACACCTTCCCCATACACTGAAACACCTTCCCCACACACTGAAACCCCTTCCGCACACACTGAAACACCTTCCCCACACACTGAAACCCGTCCCCACACACTGAAACACCTTCCCCACACACTGAAACACTTCCCCACACACTGAAACTCCTTCCCCACAAACTGCAACACATCCCCACACACTGAAACACCTTCCCCACACACTGAACCCCCTTCCCCACACACTGAAATCCTTCCCCAAACACTGAAACCCATTCACCACACACTGAAACCCCTTCCCCACACACTGAAGCCGCTTCCGCACATACTGAAACACCTTCCCCATGCACTGAAACCCCTTCCCCACTCACTGAAACCCCTTCCGCACACAGTGAAACCCTTCCCCACACTCTGAAACACCTTCCGCACACACTGAAACCCCTTCCACACACACCAAACACCTTCCCCACACAATTAAACCCCTTCCCCACACACTGAAACACCTTCCCCACGCAACAAAACCCCTTCCCCACACACTGAAACACCTTCCGCACATACTGAAACACCTTCCCCAGACACTGAAACCCCATCCGCACACACTGAAACCCCATCCGCACACAGTGAAAACCTTCCCCACACACTGAAACCCCTTCCCCAGACACTGAGACACATCCCGACACACTTAAACCCCTTCCCTACACAATGAAACAAATCCCCACACACTGAAACCCCTTCCCCACACACACTGAAACACCTTCCCCAACCACTGAAACTCTTCCAAACACACTGAAACACATTCCCCACACACTGAAACCCCTTCCCCACACACTGAAACCCCTTCTGCACACACTGAAACACTTGCGCACACAGTGAAACCCTTCCCCACACACTGAAACCCCTTCCCTACACACTGAAACACATCCCGACACACTGATACCACTTCCCCACACACTGAAACACCTTCCCCACACACTGAAACACCTTCCCCACACACTGAAACACCTTCCCCACACTCTGAAACCCCTTCCGCACACATTGAAACCCCTTCCCCACACACTGAAACACCTTCCCCACACACTGAAACAACTTCCCCACACACTGAAGCCCCTTCCCCACACACGGAAACACCTTCCCCACACACTGAAACCCCTTCCGCACACACTGAAACACCTTCCCCACACACTGAAACCCTTCCCCACACACTGAAACACCTTCTCCACTCACTGAAACACTTTCCCACACACTGAAACTCCTTCCCCACAAACTGCAACACAACCCCACACACTGAAACACCTTCCCCACACACTGAAACCCCTTCCCCACACACTGAAACCCTTCCCCAAACACTGAAAAACATTCACCACACATTGAAACACATTCCCCACACACTGAAACCCTTCCAAACACACAGAATCACAGTCCCCACACACTGAAACCCTTTCCCCACACACTGAAACCCCTTCCCCACACACTGAAGCCCCTTCCGCACACACTGAAACCCCTTCCCCACACACTCAAACACCTTCCCCACACACTGAAGCAACTTCCCCACACACTGAAGCCCCTTCCCCACACATTGAAACAACTTCCCCATACACTGAAACACCTTCCCCACACACTGAAACCCCTTCCGCACACACTGAAACACCTTCCCCACACACTGAAACCCGTCCCCACACACTGAAACACCTTCCCCACACACTGAAACACTTCCCCACACACTGAAACTCCTTCCCCACAAACTGCAACACATCCCCACACACTGAAACACCTTCCCCACACACTGAACCCCCTTCCCCACACACTGAAATCCTTCCCCAAACACTGAAACCCATTCACCACACACTGAAACCCCTTACCCACACACTGAAGCCGCTTCCGCACATACTGAAACACCTTCCCCATGCACTGAAACCCCTTCCCCACTCACTGAAACCCCTTCCGCACACAGTGAAACCCTTCCCCACACTCTGAAACACCTTCCCCACACACTGAAACCCCTTCCGCACACACCAAACACCTTCCCCACACAATTAAACCCCTTCCCCATACACTGAAACACCTTCCCCACGCAACAAAACACCTTCACCACACACTGAAACCCCTTCCGCACACACTGAAACACCTTCCCCACTGACTGATAGCCTTCCCCACACACTGAAACACCTTCCCCACACACTGACACACCTTCCCCACACACTGAAACGCCATCCACACACACTGCAACACATCGCCACACACTGAAACACATTCCCCACACGCTAAAACCCCTTCCCCACACACTGTAAACCTTCCCAAAACACTGATACTCATTCACCACACCCTGAAACCACTTCCCCACACAGTGAAACCCTTCCCCACACTCTGAAACACCTTCCCCACACACTGAAACCCCTTCCGCACACACCAAACACATTCCCCACACAATTAAACCCCATCCCCACACACTGAAACACCTTCCCCACGCAACAAAACCCCTTCCCCACACACTGAAACACCTTCCGCACACACTGAAACCCTTCCCCACAAACTGAAACACCTACTCCACACACTGAAACACTTTCCCACACACTGAAACTCCTTCCCCACAAACTGCAACACAACCCCACACACTGAAACACCTTCCCCACACACTGAAACCCCTTCCCCACACACTGAAACCCTTCCCCAAACACTGAAAAACATGCACCACACAGTGAAACACATTCCCCACACACTGAAACCCTTCCAAACACACAGAATCACAGTCCCCACACACTGAAACCCTTTCCCCACACAATGAAAGCCCTTCACCACACACTGAAAAATCCTTCCCCACACACTGAAACCCCTTCCCCACACACTGAAACACCTTCCCCACACACTGAAGCAACTTCCCCACACACTGAAGCCCCTTCCCCACACATTGAAACACCTTCCCCATACAGTGAAACACCTTCCCCACACACTGAAACCCCTTCCGCACACACTGAAACACCTTCCCCACACACTGAAACCCGTCCCCACACACTGAAACACCTTCCCCACACACTGAAACACTTCCCCACACACTGAAACTCCTTCCCCACAAACTGCAACACATCCCCACACACTGAAACACCTTCCCCACACACTGAACCCCCTTCCCCACACACTGAAATCCTTCCCCAAACACTGAAACCCATTCACCACACACTGAAACCCCTTCCCCACACACTGAAGCCGCTTCCGCACATACTGAAACACCTTCCCCATGCACTGAAACCCCTTCCCCACTCACTGAAACCCCTTCCGCACACAGTGAAACCCTTCCCCACACTCTGAAACACCTTCCGCACACACTGAAACCCCTTCCACACACACCAAACACCTTCCCCACACAATTAAACCCCTTCCCCACACACTGAAACACCTTCCCCACGCAACAAAACCCCTTCCCCACACACTGAAACACCTTCCGCACATACTGAAACACCTTCCCCAGACACTGAAACCCCATCCGCACACACTGAAACCCCATCCGCACACAGTGAGAACCTTCCCCACACACTGAAACCCCTTCCCCAGACACTGAGACACATCCCCACACACTTAAACCCCTTCCCTACACAATGAAACAAATCCCCACACACTGAAACCCCTTCCCCTCACACACTGAAACACCTTCCGCAACCACTGAAACTCTTCCAAACACACTGAAACACATTCCCCACACACTGAAACCCCTTCCCCACACACTGAAACCCCTTCTGCACACACTGAAACCCTTGCGCACACAGTGAAACCCTTCCCCACACACTGAAACCCCTTCCCTACACACTGAAACACATCCCGACACACTGATACCACTTCCCCACACACTGAAACACCTTCCCCACACACTGAAACACCTTCCCCACACACTGAAACACCTTCCCCACACTCTGAAACCCCTTCCGCACACATTGAAACCCCTTCCCCACACACTGAAACACCTTCCCCACACACTGAAACAACTTCCCCACACACTGAAGCCCCTTCCCCACACACGGAAACACCTTCCCCACACACTGAAACCCCTTCCGCACACACTGAAACACCTTCCCCACACACTGAAACCCTTCCCCACACACTGAAACACCTTCTCCACTCACTGAAACACTTTCCCACACACTGAAACTCCTTCCCCACAAACTGCAACACAACCCCACACACTGAAACACCTTCCCCACACACTGAAACCCCTTCCCCACACACTGAAACCCTTCCCCAAACACTGAAAAACATTCACCACACATTGAAACACATTCCCCACACACTGAAACCCTTCCAAACACACAGAATCACAGTCCCCACACACTGAAACCCTTTCCCCACACACTGAAACCCCTTCCCCACACACTGAAGCCCCTTCCGCACACACTGAAACCCCTTCCCCACACACTCAAACACCTTCCCCACACACTGAAGCAACTTCCCCACACACTGAAGCCCCTTCCCCACACATTGAAACAACTTCCCCATACACTGAAACACCTTCCCCACACACTGAAACCCCTTCCGCACACACTGAAACACCTTCCCCACACACTGAAACCCGTCCCCACACACTGAAACACCTTCCCCACACACTGAAACACTTCCCCACACACTGAAACTCCTTCCCCACAAACTGCAACACATCCCCACACACTGAAACACCTTCCCCACACACTGAACCCCCTTCCCCACACACTGAAATCCTTCCGCAAACACTGAAACCCATTCACCACACACTGAAACCCCTTACCCACACACTGAAGCCGCTTCCGCACATACTGAAACACCTTCCCCATGCACTGAAACCCCTTCCCCACTCACTGAAACCCCTTCCGCACACAGTGAAACCCTTCCCCACACTCTGAAACACCTTCCCCACACACTGAAACCCCTTCCGCACACACCAAACACCTTCCCCACACAATTAAACCCCTTCCCCATACACTGAAACACCTTCCCCACGCAACAAAACACCTTCACCACACACTGAAACCCCTTCCGCACACAGTGAAACACCTTCCCCACTGACTGATAGCCTTCCCCACACACTGAAACACCTTCCCCACACACTGACACACCTTCCCCACACACTGAAACGCCATCCACACACACTGCAACACATCGCCACACACTGAAACACATTCCCCACACGCTAAAACCCCTTCCCCACACACTGTAAACCTTCCCAAAACACTGATACTCATTCACCACACCCTGAAACCACTTCCCCACACAGTGAAACCCTTCCCCACACTCTGAAACACCTTTCCCACACACTGAAACCCCTTCCGCACACACCAAACACATTCCCCACACAATTAAACCCCTTCCCCACACACTGAAACACCTTCCCCACGCAACAAAACCCCTTCCCCACACACTGAAACACCTTCCGCACATACTGAAACACCTTCCCCAGACACTGAAACCCCATCCGCACACACTGAAACCCCTTCCGCACACAGTGAAAACCTTCCCCACACACTGAAACACCTTTCCCACACACTGAGACACATCCCCTCACACTTAAACCCCTTCCCTACACAATGAAACAAATCCCCACACACTGAAACCCCTTCCCCACACACACTGAAACACCTTCCCCACCCACTGAAACTCTTCCAAATACACTGAAACACATTCCCCACACACTGAAACCCCTTCCCCACACACTGAAACCCCTTCTGCACACACTGAAACTCTTGCGCACACAGTGAAACCCTTCCCCACACACTGAAACCCCTTCCCTACACACTGAAACACATCCCAACACACTGATACCCCTTCCCCACACACTGAAACACCTTCCCCACACACTGAGACACCTTCCCCACACACTGAAACACCTTCCCCACACTCTGAAACCCCTTCCGCACACACTGAAACCCCTTCCCCACACACTGAAACACCTTCCCCACACACTGATACAACTTCCCCACACACTGAAGCCCCTTCCCCACAAACGGAAACACCTTCCCCACACACTGAAACCCCTTCCGCACACACTGAAACACCTTCCCCACACACTGAAAACCTTCCCCACACACTGAAACACCTTCTCCACACACTGAAACACTTTCCCACACACTGAAACTCCTTCCCCACAAACTGCAACACAACCCCACACACTGAAACACCTTCCCCACACACTGAAATCCCTTCCCCACACACTGAAACCCTTCCCCAAACACTGAAAAACATTCACCACACAGTGAAACACATTCCCCACACACTGAATCCCTTCCAAACACACAGAATCACAGTCCCCACACACTGAAACCCTTTCCCCACACACTGAAACCCCTTCCCCACACACTGAAGCCCCTTCCGCACACACTGAAACCCCTTCCCCACACACTGAAACACCTTCCCAACACACTGAAGCAACTTCCCCACACACTGAAGCCCCTTCCCCACACATTGAAACAACTTCCCCATACACTGAAACACCTTCCCCACACACTGAAACACCTTCCGCACACACTGAAGCACCTTCCCCACACACTGAAACCCGTCCCCACACACTGAAACACCGTCCCCACACACTGAAACACTTCCCCACACACTGAAACTCCTTCCGCACACAGTGAAACCCTTCCCCACACTCTGAAACACCTTCCCCACACACTGAAACCCCTTGCGCACACACCACACACCTTCCCCACACAATTAAACCCCTTCCCCACACATTGAAACACCTTCCCCACGCAACAAAACACCTTCACCACACACTGAAACCCCTTCCGCACACACTGAAACACCTTCCCCACTGACTGAAAGCCTTCCCCACACACTGAAACACCTTCCCCACACACTGAAACACCTCCCACACACAGTAGCACCTTCCCCACACACTGGAAACCCTCCCCCACACACTGAAACCCCTTCCCCACACACTGAAACACCTTCCCCACTCACTGAAACGCCATCCACACACACTGCAACACATCGCCACACACTGAAACACATTCCCCACACGCTGAAACCCCTTCCCCACACACTGTAAACCTTCCCAAAACACTGATACTCATTCACCACACACTGAAACCCCTTCCGCACACAGTGAAACCCTTCCCCACACTCTGAAACACCTTCCCCACACACTGAAACCCCTTCCGCACACACCAAACACCTTCCCCACACAATTAAACCCCTTCCCCACACACTGAAACACCTTCCGCACATACTGAAACACCTTCCCCAGACACTGAAACCCCATCCGCACACACTGAAACCCCTTCCCCACACACTGAGACACATCCCCACACACTTAAACCCCTTCCCTACACAATGAAACACATCCGCACACACTGAAACCCCTTCCCCACACACACTGAAACACCTTCCCCACCCACTGAAACTCTTCCAAACACACTGAAACACATTCCCCACACACTGAAACCCCTTCCCCACACACTGAAACCCCTTCTGCACACACTGAAACCCTTGCGCACACAGTGAAACCCTTCCCCACACACTGAAACCCCTTCCCTACACACTGAAACACATCCCGACACACTGATACCCCTTCCCCACACACTGAAACACCTTCCCCACACACTGAAACACCTTCCCCACACACTGAAACACCTTCCCCAACTCTGAAACCCCTTCCGCACACACTGAAACCCCTTCCCCACACACTGAAACACCTTCCCCACACACTGATACAACTTCCCCACACACTGAAGCCCCTTCCCCACACACGGAAACACCTTCCCCACACACTGAAACCCCTTCCGCACACACAGAAACACCGTCCCCACACACTGAAACCCTTCCCCACACACTGAAACACCTTCTCCACACACTGAAACACTTTCCCACACACTGAAACTCCTTCCCCACAAACTGCAACACAACCCCACACACTGAAACACCTTCCCCACACACTGAAACCCCTTCCCCACACACTGAAACCCTTCCCCAAACACTGAAAAACATTCACCACACAGTGAAACACATTCCCCACACACTGAAACCCTTCCAAACACACAGAATCACAGTCCCCACACACTGAAACCCTTTCCCCACACACTGAAGCCCCTTCCGCACACACTGAAACCCCTTCCCCACACATTGAAACACCTTCCCCACACACTGAAATCCTTCCCCAAACACTGAAACCCATTCACCACACACTGAAATCCTTCCCCAAACACTGAAACCCATTCACCACACACTGAAACCCCTTCCCCACACACTGAAGCCGCTTCCGCACATACTGAAACACCTTCCCCATGCACTGAAACCCCTTCCCCACTCACTGAATCCCCTTCTGCACACAGTGAAACCCTTCCCCACACTCTGAAGCACCTTCCCCACACACTGAAACCCCTTCCGCACACACCAAACACCTTCCCCACACAATTAAACCCCTTCCCCACACACTGAGACACCTTCCCCACGCAACAAAACACCTTCCCCACACACTGAAACCCCTTCCGCACACACTGAAACACCTTCCCCACTGACTGAAAGCCTTCCCCACACACTGAAACACGTTCCCCACACACTGAAACACCTCCCACACACAGTTGCACCTTCCACACACACTGGAAACCCTCCCCCACACACTGAAACCACTTCCCCACACACTGAAACACCTTCCCCACACACTGAAACGCCATCCACACACACTGCAACACATCGCCACACACTGAAACACATTCCCCACACGCTGAAACCCCTTCCCCACACACTGTAAACCTTCCCAAAACACTGATACTCATTCACCACACACTGAAACACATTCCCCACACACTGAAAACCTTCCAAACACACTTGAAACACATTCCCCACACACTGAAATCCCTTCTGCACACACTGAAACCCCTTACCCACACACTGAAGCCCCTTCCGCACATCCTGAAACACCTTCCCCAAACACTGAAACTCCTTCCCCACACACTGAAACCCCTTCCGCACACAGTGAAAACCTTCCCCACACACTGAAACAACTACCCCACACACTGAGACACATCCCCACACACATAGACCCCTTCCCTACACAATGAAACAAATACCCACACACTGAAACCCCTTCCCCACACACACTGAAACACCTTCCCCACACACTGAAACTCCTTCCCCACTCACTGAAACCCCTTCCGCACACAGTGAAACCCTTCCCCACACACTGAAACCCCTTCCCCACACACTGAAACACATCCCCACACACTGAAACCCCTTCCCCAGACACTGAAACACCTTCCCCACACACTGAAACAACTTCCCCACACACTGAAACACCTTCCCCACACATTGAAACCCCTTCCGCACACACTTAAACCCCTTCCCCACACACTGAAACACCTTCCCCACACACTGAAACCCCTTCCGCACACACTGAAACACCTTCCTCACACACTGAAACCCTTCCCCACACACTGAAACACCTTCCCCACGCACTGAAACACTTCCCCACACACTGAAACTCCTTCCCCACAAACTGCAACACATTCCCACAAACTGAAAGACCTTCCCCACATAGTGAAACCCCTTCCCCACACACTGAAACCCTTCCCCAAACACTGAAACCCATTCACCACACACTGAAACACATTCGCCACACACTGAAACACTTCCTAACACACAGAATCACAAACCCCACACACTGAACCCCTTCCCCACACACTGAGACCCCTTCCCCACACACTGAAACACCTTCCCCATACACTGAAACCCCTTCCCCACTCACTGAAACACCTTCCCCACGCAACAAAACACCTTCCCCACACACTGAAACCCCTTCCGCACACGCTGAAACACCTTCCCCACACACTGAAACCCTTCCCCACACACTGAAACACCTTCCCCACACACTGAAACACCTCCCACACAAAGTAGCACCTTCCCCACACACTGGAAACCCTACAACACACACTGAAACCCCTTCCCCACACAGTGAAACACCTTCCCCACACACTGAAACGCTTCCCCACACACTGAAACCCCTTCCCCACACACTGAAACACATCCCCACACACTGAAACCCCTTCCCCACACACTGAAACACCTTCGCCACACACTGAAACACCTTCCCCACACACTGAAACCCCTTCCGCACACACTGAAACCCCTTCCCCACACACTGAAACACCTTCCCCACATACTGACACAACTTAGCCACACACTGAAGCCCCTTCCCCACACACTGAAACACCTTCCCCATAAACTGAAACACCTTCCCCACACACTGAAACCCCTTCCGCACACACTGAAACACCTTCCCCAATCACTGAAACCCTTCCCCACACACTGAAACACCTTCCCCACACACTGAAACACTTCCCCACACACTGAAACTCCTTCCCCACAAACTGCAACACATTCCCACAAACTGAAGCACCTTCCCCACATAGTGAAACCCTTTCCCCACACACTGAAACCCTTCCCCAAACACTGAAACCCATTCACCACACACTGAAACACATTCGCCACACACTGAAACCCTTCCTAACACACAGAATCACAATCCCCACACACTGAAACCCCTTCCCCACACACTGAAACCCCTTCCCCACACACTGAAACACCTTCCCCACACACTGAAACCCCTTCCCTACACACTGAAACACCTTTCCCACGCAACAAAACACCTTCCCCACACACTGAAACCCCTTCTGCACACGCTGAAACAATTTCCCCACACACTGAAACCCTTCCCCACACACTGACACACGTTCCCCACACACTGAAACACCTCCCACACACAGTAGCACCTTCCCCACACACTGGAAAGCCTACCCCACACACTGAAACCCCTTCCCCACACACTGAAACACCTTCCCCACACACTGAAACGCCATCCCCACACACTGCAACACATACTCCACACGCTGAAACCCCTTCCCCACACACTGAAGCCCCTCCCGCACATACTGAAACACCTTCCCCACACACTGAAACCCTTCCAAACACACTGAAACACATTCCCCACACGCTTAAAACCCTTCCCCACACACTGAAATACCTTCTGCACACACTGAAACACCTTCACCACACACTGAAAGCCCTTCCCCACACACTGAAGCCCCTCCCGCACATACTGAAACACCTTCCCCACACACTGAAACCCCTTCCCCACACACTGAAACCCCTTCTGCACACAGTGAAAACCTTCCCCACACACTGAAACACCTTCCACACACACTGAGACACATCCCCACACACTTAAACCCCTTCCCTACACAATGAAACAAATCCCCACACACTGAAACACCTTCCCCACCCACACTGAAGCACCTTCCCCACACACTGAAATCCCTTCCCCACACACTGAAACCCCTTCCACACACACTGAAACCCCTTCCCCACACACTGAAACACCTTACCCACACACTGAAACAACTTCCCCACACACTGAAGCCCCTTCCCCACACACTGAAACACCTTCCCCATACACTGAAACACCTTCCCCACACACTGAAACCCCTTCTGCACACACTGAAACACCTTCCCCACACACTGAAACCCTTCCCCACACACTGAAACACCTTCCCCACACAATGAAACACTTCCCCACACACTGAAACTCCTTCCCCACAAACTGCAACACATCCCCACACACTGAAACACCTTCCCCACACACTAAAACCCCTTCCCCTCACACTGAAACCCCTTCCCCACACACTGAAACACCTTCCCCACACACTGAAACACTTCCCCACACACTGAAACCCCTTCCGCACACAATGCAACTCATCCCCACACACTGAAACCCATCGCCACACACTGAAACCCATCCCCACACACTGAAACACATTCCCCACACACTGAAACCCTTCCCCACACACTGAAACACATCTCCACACACTGAAACACATCCCCACACACTGAAACACCTTCCCCACACACTGAAGCCCCTCCCGCACATACTGAAACACCTTCCCCACACACTGAAACCCTTCCAAACACACTGAAACACATTCCCCACACGCTTAAAACCCTTCCCCACACACTGAAATACCTTCTGCACACACTGAAACACCTTCACCACACACTGAAAGCCCTTCCCCACACACTGAAGCCCCTCCCGCACATACTGAAACACCTTCCCCACACACTGAAACCCCTTCCCCACACACTGAAACCCCTTCTGCACACAGTGAAAACCTTCCCCACACACTGAAACACCTTCCACACACACTGAGACACATCCCCACACACTTAAACCCCTTCCCTACACAATGAAACAAATCCCCACACACTGAAACACCTTCCCCACCCACACTGAAGCACCTTCCCCACACACTGAAATCCCTTCCCCACACACTGAAACCCCTTCCACACACACTGAAACCCCTTCCCCACACACTGAAACACCTTACCCACACACTGAAACAACTTCCCCACACACTGAAGCCCCTTCCCCACACACTGAAACACCTTCCCCATACACTGAAACACCTTCCCCACACACTGAAACCCCTTCTGCACACACTGAAACACCTTCCCCACACACTGAAACCCTTCCCCACACACTGAAACACCTTCCCCACACAATGAAACACTTCCCCACACACTGAAACTCCTTCCCCACAAACTGCAACACATCCCCACACACTGAAACACCTTCCCCACACACTAAAACCCCTTCCCCTCACACTGAAACCCCTTCCCCACACACTGAAACACCTTCCCCACACACTGAAACACTTCCCCACACACTGAAACCCCTTCCGCACACAATGCAACTCATCCCCACACACTGAAACCCATCGCCACACACTGAAACCCATCCCCACACACTGAAACACATTCCCCACACACTGAAACCCTTCCCCACACACTGAAACACATCTCCACACACTGAAACACATCCCCACACACTGAAACACCTTCCCCACATACTGAAACCCCTTCCCCACACACTAAGACACCTTCCCCACACACTGAAACAACTTCCCCACGCACTGAAATACCATCCCCACACAATGAAACACCTTTCCCACTCAATGAAACCCCTTCCCCACACACTGGAACCCTACCCCACACACTGAAACAGCATCCACACACACTGAAACCCCTTCCCCACACACTGAAACACATTCCCACAAACTGAAACACCTTCCCCACATAGTGAAACCCCTTCACCACCCACTGACACCCTTTTCCAAACACTGAAGCCCATTCACCACACACTGAAACACATTCGCCACACACTGAAACCCTTCCTAACAAACAGAATCACAATCCCCACACACTGAAACCCCTTCCCCACACACTGAAACACCTTCCCCACGCAACAAAACAACTTCCCCACACACTGAAACCCATTCCCCCCACACTGAAACCCTTCCCCACACACTGAAACACATTCCCCACACACTGAAACACCTCCCACACACAGTAGCACCTTCCCCACACACTGGAAACCCTACCCCACACACTGAAATCCCTTCCCCACACACTGAAACACCTTCCCCACACACTGAAACGCCATCCCCACACACTGCAACATATCGCCACACACTGAAACACATTCTCCACACGCTGAAACCCCTTCCCCACACACTCTAAACGTTCCCAAAACACTGATACTCATTCACCACACACTGAAACACATTCCCCACACACTGAAACCCTTCCAAACACACTGAAACACATTCCCCACACACTGAAAACCCTTCCCCACACACTGAAATACCTTCTGCACACACTGAAACACCTTCCCCACACACACTGAAACACCTTCCCGACACACTGAAACTCCTTCCCCACACACTGAAACCCCTACCCCACACACTGAAACATCTTCTCCAAACACTGAAACCCCTTCCCCACACATTGATTCAGCTTCCTCACACACTGAAACCGCCTCCCCAAACAATGAAACACCTACCCCACACACTGAAACACCTTCCCCACACACTGAAACACCTTCCCCGCACACTGAAACCCCTGCCGCACACACTGAAACACCTTCCCCACACACTGAAACAACTTCCCCACGCACTGAAATACCATCCCCACACAATGAAACACCTTTCCCACTCAATGAAACCCCTTCCCCACACACTGGAACCCTACACCACACACTGAAACAGCATCCACACACACTGAAACCCCTTCCCCACACACTGAAACACATTCCCACAAACTGAAACACCTTCCCCACATAGTGAAACCCCTTCACCACCCACTGACACCCTTTTCCAAACACTGAAGCCCATTCACCACACACTGAAACACATTCGCCACACACTGAAACCCTTCCTAACAAACAGAATCACAATCCCCACACACTGAAACCCCTTCCCCACACACTGAAACCCCTTCTCCACACACTGAAACACCTTCCCCACACACTGAAACACCTTCCCCACGCAACATAACAACTTCCCCACACACTGAAACCCATTCCCCCCACACTGAAACCCTTCCCCACACACTGAAACACATTCCCCACACACTGAAACACCTCCCACACACAGTAGCACCTTCCCCACACACTGGAAACCCTACCCCACACACTGAAATCCCTTCCCCACACACTGAAACACCTTCCCCACACACTGAAACGCCATCCCCACACACTGCAACATATCGCCACACACTGAAACACATTCTCCACACGCTGAAACCCCTTCCCCACACACTCTAAACGTTCCCAAAACACTGATACTCATTCACCACACACTGAAACACATTCCCCACACACTGAAACCCTTCCAAACACACTGAAACACATTCCCCACACACTGAAAACCCTTCCCCACACACTGAAATACCTTCTGCACACACTGAAACACCTTCCCCACACACACTGAAACACCTTCCCGACACACTGAAACTCCTTCCCCACACACTGAAACCCCTACCTCACACACTGAAACATCTTCTCCAAACACTGAAATCCCTTCCCCACACATTGATTCAGCTTCCTCACACACTGAAACCGCCTCCCCAAACAATGAAACACCTACCCCACACACTGAAACACCTTCCCCACACACTGAAACACCTTCCCCGCACACTGAAACCCCTGCCGCACACACTGAAACACCATCCCCACACACTGAAACCCTTCCCCACACACTCAAACCCCTTCCCCACACACTGAAATACTTCCCCACACACTGAAACCCCTTCCCACACATTGAAACACCTTCCCCACACACTGAAACACCTACCCCACACACTGAAACCCCTTCCCCACACACTGAAACACCTTCCCCACACACTGAAACACCTTCGCCACACACTGAAACCCCTTCCCCACACACTGAAACGCCTTCCGCACTGACTGAAACCCCTTCTGCACACACTGAAACACCTTCCCCACACACTGAAATACCTTCCCCACACACTGAAACCCCTTCCCCACACACTGAAACACCTTCCGCACGCAACAAAACACCTCCCCCACACACTGAAACCCCTTCCGCACACACTGAAACACCTTCCCCACACACTGAAACCCTTCCCCACACACTGAAACACCTTCCCCACACACTGAAACACCTCCCACTCACTGTAGCACCTTCCCCACACACTGGAAACCCTTCCCCACCCACTGAAACCCCTTCCCCACACACTGAAACACCTTCCCCACACACTGAAACGCCATCACCACACACTGCAACACAATTGCACACACTGAAACACATTCCCCACACGCTGAAACCCCTTCCCCACAAACTGTAAACCTTCCCAAAACACTGATAGCCATTCAGCACACACTGAAACACATTCCCTACACACTGAAACCCTTCCAAACACACTGAAACACATTCCCCACACACTGAAACCACTTCCCCACACACTGAAAACCCTTCTGCACACACTGAAACTCCTTCCCCACACACTGAAACCCTTCCCCACACACTGAAACACCTTCCCCACACACTGAAACACCTCTCACACACAGTAGCACCTTCCCCACACACTGGAAACACTCCCCCACACACTGAAACCCCTTCCCCACACACTGAAACACCTTCCCCACACACTGAAACGCCATTCCCACACACTGCAACACATCGCCACACACTGAAACACATTCCCCACACGCTGAAACCCCTTCCCCACACACTGTAAACCTTCCCAAAACTCTGACACTCATTCACCACACACTGAAACACCTTCCCCACACACTGAAACTCCTTCCCCACACACTGAAACCCCTTCCGCACACAGTGAAACCCTTCCCCACACACTGAAACCCCTTCCCTACACACTGAAACACATCCCCACACACTGAAACCCCTTCCCCACACACTGAAACACGTTCCCCACACACTGAAACCCTGCCAAACACACTGAAACACATTCCCTACACACTGAAACCCCTTTCCCACACACAGAAACCACTTCCCCACACACTGAAACGCCTTCCGCACTGACTGAAACCCCTTCTGCACACACTGAAACACCTTCCCCACACACTGAAACACCTTCCCCACACACTGAAACCCCTTCCCCACAGACTGGAAGACCTTCCCCACGCAACAAAACACCTCCCCCACACACTGAAACCCCTTCCGCACACACTGAAACACCTTCCCCACACACTGAAACCCTTCCCCACACACTGAAACACCTTCCACACACACTGAAACACCTCCCACTCACAGTAATACCTTCCCCACACACTGGACACCCTTCCCCACACACTGAAACCCCTTCCCCACACACTGAAACACCTTCCCCACACACTGAAACGCCATCCCCACTCACTGCAACACATTGCCACACACTGAAACACATTCCCCACACGCTGAAACCCCTTCCCGACAAACCGTAAACCTTCCCAAAACACTGATAGCCATTCAGCACACACTGAAACACATTCCCCACACACTGAAACCCTTCCAAACACACTGAAACACATTCCCCACACACTGAAACCAGTTCCCCACACACTGAAACCCCTTCTGCACACACTGAAACACCTTCCCCACACACTGAAACCCTTCCCCACACACTGAAACCCCTTCCCCACACACTGAAACACCTTCCCCACACACTGAAACGCCATCCCCACTCACTGCAACACATTGCCACACACTGAAACACATTCCCCACACGCTGAAACCCCTTCCCCACAAACTGTAAACCTTCCCAAAACACTGATAGCCATTCAGCACACACTGAAACACATTCCCCACACACTGAAACCCTTTCCCCACACACTGAAACTCCTTCCGCACACACTGAAACTCCTTGCGCACACACTGAAACACCTTCCCCACCCACTGAAATCCCTTCCCCACACACTGAAACTCCTTCCCCACACACGGAAACCCCTTCCACACACACTGAAACCCCTTCCGCACACAGTGAAACCCTTCCCCACACAGTGAAATCCCTTCCCCACACACTGAAAACCCTTCCCACACACTGAAAACCCTTCCCCACACACTGAAACCCCTTCCCCACACACTGAAACACCTTCCCCACACACAGAAAAGCCTTCCCCACACACTGAAACACCTTCCCCACACACTGAAACACCTTCCCCACACACTGAAATCCCTTCCCCACAGACTGAAACCCTTCCCCACACACTGAAACACCTTCCACACACTCTGCAACCCCTTCCCCACACACTGAAACACCTTCCCCATACACTGCAACACCTTCCCCACACACTGAAACCCATTCCGCACACACTGAAACACCTTCCCCACACACTGAAACCCTTCCCCACACACTGATACCCCTTCCGCACACACTGAAACCCCTTCCCCACACACTGAAACCACTTCCCCACACACTGAAACCCTTCCCCACACACTGAAACCCCTTCCCCACACACTGAAACCCCTTCCCCACCCACTGAAACCTTTCCCCACACACTGAAACCCTTCCCCACACACTGAAAACGCTTCCCCACATACTGAAACCCCTTCAGCACACGCAGAATCTCCTTCCCCACGCACTGAAACCCCTTCCCCACAGACTGAAACTCCTTCCACACACACTGAAACACCTTCCCCACACACTGTAACCCCTTCCGCACGCACTGAAACCCATCCCCACTCACTGAAACCCCACACCCTCACACTGAAACCCTTCCCCACACACTGAAACCCCTTCCCCACACACTGAATCCCCTTCCGCACACACTGAAACCCCTTCCACACTCACTGAAACACCTTCCCCACACACTGAAACCCCTTCCACACACACTGAAACACCTTCCCCACACACTGAAACCCCTTCCGCACACACTGACACACCTTCCCCACACACTGAAACGACTTCCCCACATTCTGAAACCACTTCCGCACACAGTGAAACCCTTCCCCACACTCTGAAACCCCTTCCCCACACACTGAAACCCCTTCCCCACACGGTGAAACACATCCCCACACACTGAAACGCCTTCCCCACACACTGAATCCCCTTCCCCACACACAGAAAGCCCTTACTCCCACAATGAAACCCTTCCCCACACTCTGAAACCCCTTCCCCACACACTGAAACACCTTCCCCACACACTGAAACACCTTCCCCACACACTTAAATACCTTCCACCCACACTGATACACCATCCCCACACACTGAAATCCCTTCCCCACACACTGAAACCCTTTCCCACAATCTGATACCCCTTCCCCACACACTGAAACACCTTCCTCACACAATGAAACCCCTTCCCCACACTCTGATACCCCACCCGAACACACTGAAATCCCTTCCCCACACACTGAAACCCCTTCCCCACATACTGAAACATCTTCCCCACACACTGATACCTCTTCCCCACACGCTGAAACACATCCCCACACACTAAAACGCCTTCCCCACACACTGAATCCCCTTCCCCACACACAGAAAGCCCTTACTCCCACAGTGAAACCCTTCCCCACACTCTGAAACCCCTTCCCCACACACTGAAACACCTTCCCCACACACTGAAACCCCTTCCCCACACACTGAAATACCTTCCACAAACACTGATACACCATCCCCACACACTGTAATCCCTTCCCCACACACTGAAACCCTTTCCCACAATCTGATACACCTTCCCCACACACTGAAACACCTTCCTCACACAAAGAAACCCGTTCCCCACACTCTGAAACCCCACCCGTACACACTGAAACCCCTTCCCCACACACTGAAACCCCTTCCCCACACACTGGAGCATCCTCCGCACACACTGAAACCCCTGCCGCACACACTGAAACACCTTCCCAAACACACTGAAACACCTTCCCCACACACTGAAACCCCTTCCCCACACAGTGAAACCCCTTCCACACACACTGAAACAGCTTCCCCACACACTGAAACACCTTCTGCACACACTGAAACCCATCCCCACACACTGAAACCCCACCCCCACACACTGAAACCCCTTCCCCACACACTGAAACCCCTTCCCCACACACTGAAACACATCCCCATATACTGAAACACCATCCCCATCACTGAAACACCTTCTGCACACATGGTAACCCATCCCCACACACTGAAACCCATCCCCACACACTGAAACACCTTCCCCTCACTCTGAAACCCTTCCCCACACACTGAAAACCCTTCCCCACTCACTGAAGCACATCCGCACACACTGAAACCCCTTCCCCACACACTGAAAATCATCCCCACACACTGAAACCCTTTACCGACACACTGAAACACATCCCCACACACTGAAACACCTTCCCCACAGACTGAAACCCCTTCCGCACACACTGAAAGACCATGCCCACACACTGAAACCCCTTCCCCACACACTGAAACCCCTTCCGCACACACTGAAACCCCTTCCACACACACTGAAACACCTTCCCCACACACTGAAACCCCTTCCACACACACTGAAACACCTTCCCCACACACTGAAACCCATTGCGCACACACTGCAACACCTTCCCCACACACTGAAACGACTTCCCCGCACTCTGAAACCCCTTCCGCACACAGTGAAACCCTTCCCCACAGACTAAACCCCTTCCCCACACTCTGAAACCCCTTTCCCACACACTGAAACACCTTCCCCACGCACTGAAACCCCTTCCCCACAGACTGAAACACCTTCCCCACACACTGATACACCATCCCGACACACTGAAATCCCTTCCCCACACACTGAAACCCTTTCCCACAATCTGATACCCCTTCCCCACACATTGAAACACCTTCCTCCCACAATGAAACCCCTTCCCCACACACTGAAACCCCTTCAGCACACACTGAAACACCTTCCCCACACACTGAAACCCCTTCCGCACACACTGAAACACATCCCCACACTCTGAAAACGCACCCGCACACAATGAAACCACTTCCTCACACACTGAAACCCCTTCCGCACAAAATGAAACACCTTCCCCACACACTGAAACCCCTTCCCCACACACTGAAACATCTTCCGCACACATGAAACCCCTTCCGCATACACTGAAACACCTTCCCAAACACACTGAAACACCTTCCCCACACACTGAAACCCCTTCCTCACACAGTGAAACCCCTTCCACACACACTGAAACACCTTCCCCACAAACTGAAACCCCTTCTGCATACTGTGAAACACTTCCCCACACACTGAAAACCCTTCCCCACACACTGAAACACATCCCCACACATTGAAACCCCTTCCCCACACACTGAAACACATCCCCACACACTGAAACCCTTTCCCCACACACTGAAACACATCCCCACACACAGAAACATCTTGCCCACAGACTGAAACCCCTTCCGCACACACTGAAACACCTTCCCCACACACTGAAACCCCTCCCCATACACTGAAACCCCTTCCGCAAACACAGAAACCCCTTCCGGACACACTGAAACACCTTCCCCGCACACTGAAAGCCATTCCCCACACACTGAAACACCTTCCCCACACACTGAAACCCCTTCTGCACACACTGAAACTCCTTCCGCACACACTGAAACCCATTCACCACACACTGAAACCCCTTCCGCAACAGTGAAACCCTTCCCCAAACAGTGTAACACCTTCCCCACACACTGAAACCCCTTCCCCACACACGGAAACACATCCCCACACCCTGCAACGCCTTCCCCACACATTGAATCCCCTTCCCCACACACTGAAAACCCATCCACCCACACTGAAACCCTTCCCCACACTCTGACACCCCTTCCCCAAACACTGAAATCGCCACCCCTCACACTGAAACCCTTCCCCACACTCTGAAAACCATTCCCCACACACTGAAACACCTTCCCCACACACTGAAACCCCTTCCCCACACACTGAAACACATCCCCATACACTGAAACACCTTCCCCACACACTGAAACCCCTTCTGCACACATTGTAACCCATCCCCACACACTGAAACCCATCCCCACACATTAAACCCCTTCCCCTCAGTCTGAAACCCTTCCCCACACACTGAAAAGCCTTCCCCACTCACTGAAGCACATCCGCACACACTGAAACCCCTTCCCCACACACTGAAAATCATCCCCACACACTGAAACCCTTTCCCGACACACTGAAACACATCCCCACACACTGAAACACCTTCCCCACAGACTGAAACCCCTTCCGCACACGCTGCAACACCATCCCCACACACTGAAACCCCTTCCACACACACTGAAACACCTTCCGCACACACTGAAACCCCTTCCGCACACACAGAAACACCTTCCCCACACACTGAAACGACTTCCCCTCACTCTGAAACCCCTTCCGCACACAGTGAACCCCTTCCCCACAGACTGAAACCCCTTCCCCACACACTGAAACCCCTTCCCCACACGCTGAAACACATCCCCACACACTGAATCCCCTTCCCCACACACTGAAAGCCCTTACTCCCACACTGAAACCCTTCCCCACACTCTGAAACCCCTTCCCCACGCACTGAAACACCTTCCCCACGCACTGAAACCCCTTCCCCACACACTGAAATACCTTTCCCACACACTGATACACCATCCCGACACACTGAAATCCCTACCCCACACACTGAAACCCTTTCCCACAATCTGATACCCCTTCCCCACACACTGAAACACCTTCCTCCCACAATGAAACCCCTTCCCCACACACTGAAACCCCTTCAGCACACACTGAAACACCTTCCCCACACACTGAAACCCCTTACGCACACACTGAAACACATCCCCACACTCTGAAACCCCACCCGCACACACTGAAACCCCTTCCTCACACACTGAAACCACTTCCGCACAAAATGAAACACCTTCCCCACACACTGAAACCCCTTCCCCACACACTGAAGCATCTTCCGCACAAACTGAAACCCCTTCCGCACACACTGAAACACATTCCCAAACACACTGAAAGACCTTCCCCACACACTGAAACCCCTTCCTCACACAGTGAAACCCCTTCCACACACACTGAAACACCTTCCCCACACACTGAAACCCCTTCTGCACACTGTGAAACCCTTCCCCACACACTGAGAACCCTTCCCCACACACTGAAACACATCCCCACACATTGAAACCCCTTCCCCACACACTGAAACACATCCCCACACACTGAAAGCCTTTCCCCACACACTGAAACACATCCCCACACACAGAAACATCTTCCCCACAGACTGAAACCCCTTCCGCACACACTGAAACACCTTCCCCACACACTGAAACCCCTCCCCACACACTGAAACCCCTTCCGCAAACACAGAAACCCCTTCCGGACACACTGAAACACCTTCCCCACACACTGAAACCCCTTCCCCACACACTGAAACACCTTCCCCACACACTGAAACCCCTTCTGCACACACTGAAACTCCTTCCGCACACACTGAAACCCATTCACCACACACTGAAACCCCTTCCGCACACAGTGAAACCCTTCCCCAAACAGAGTAACACCTTCCCCACACACTGAAACCCCTTCCCCACACACGGAAACACATCCCCACACCCTGCAACGCCTTCCCGACACACTGAATCCCCTTCCCCACACACTGAAAACCCATCCACCCACACTGAAACCCTTCCCCACACACTGAAACACCTTCCGCACACACTGAAACCCCTTCCGCACACACAGAAACACCTTCCCCACACACTGAAACGACTTCCCCTCACTCTGAAAACCCTTCCGCACACAGTGAACCCCTTCCCCACAGACTGAAACCCCTTCCCCACACACTGAAACCCCTTCCCCACACGCTGAAACACATCCCCACACACTGAATCCCCTTCCCCACACACTGAAAGCCCTTACTCCCACACTGAAACCCTTCCCCACACTCTGAAACCCCTTCCCCACACACTGAAACACCTTCCCCACACACAGAAAAGCCTTCCCCACACACTGAAACACCTTCCCCACACACTGAAACACCTTCAACACACACTGAAATCCCTTCCCCACAGACTGAAACCCTTCCCCACACACTGAAACACCTTCCACACACTCTGCAACCCCTTCCCCACACACTGAAACACCTTCCCCATACACTGCAACACCTTCCCCACACACTGAAACCCATTCCGCACACACTGAAACACCTTCCCCACACACTGAAACCCTTCCCCACACACTGATACCCCTTCCGCACACACTGAAACCCCTTCCCCACACACTGAAACCACTTCCCCACACACTGAAACCCTTCCCCACACACTGAAACCCCTTCCCCACACACTGAAACCCCTTCCCCACCCACTGAAACCTTTCCCCACACACTGAAACCCTTCCCCACACACTGAAAACGCTTCCCCACATACTGAAACCCCTTCAGCACACGCAGAATCTCCTTCCCCACGCACTGAAACCCCTTCCCCACAGACTGAAACTCCTTCCACACACACTGAAACACCTTCCCCACACACTGAAACCCCTTCCGCACGCACTGAAACCCATCCCCACTCACTGAAACCCCACACCCTCACACTGAAACCCTTCCCCACACACTGAAACCCCTTCCCCACACACTGAATCCCCTTCCGCACACACTGAAACCCCTTCCACACTCACTGAAACACCGTCCCCACACACTGAAACCCCTTCCACACACACTGAAACACCTTCCCCACACACTGAAACCCCTTCCGCACACACTGACACACCTTCCCCACACACTGAAACGACTTCCCCACATTCTGAAACCACTTCCGCACACAGTGAATCCCTTCCCCACACTCTGAAACCCCTTCCCCACACACTGAAACCCCTTCCCCACACGGTGAAACACATCCCCACACACTGAAACGCCTTCCCCACACACTGAATCCCCTTCCCCACACACAGAAAGCCCTTACTCCCACAATGAAACCCTTCCCCACACTCTGAAACCCCTTCCCCACACACTGAAACACCTTCCCCACACACTGAAACACCTTCCCCACACACTGAAATACCTTCCACCCACACTGATACACCATCCCCACACACTGAAATCCCTTCCCCACACACTGAAACCCTTTCCCACAATCTGATACCCCTTCCCCACACACTGAAACACCTTCCTCACACAATGAAACCCCTTCCCCACACTCTGATACCCCACCCGAACACACTGAAATCCCTTCCCCACACACTGAAACCCCTTCCCCACATACTGAAACATCTTCCCCACACACTGATACCTCTTCCCCACACGCTGAAACACATCCCCACACACTAAAACGCCTTCCCCACACACTGAATCCCCTTCCCCACACACAGAAAGCCCTTACTCCCACAGTGAAACCCTTCCCCACACTCTGAAACCCCTTCCCCACACACTGAAACACCTTCCCCACACACTGAAACCCCTTCCCAACACACTGAAATACCTTCCACAAACACTGATACACCATCCCCACACACTGTAATCCCTTCCCCACACACTGAAACCCTTTCCCACAATCTGATACACCTTCCCCACACACTGAAACACCTTCCTCACACAAAGAAACCCGTTCCCCACACTCTGAAACCCCACCCGTACACACTGAAACCCCTTCCCCACACACTGAAACCCCTTCCCCACACACTGGAGCATCCTCCGCACACACTGAAACCCCTGCCGCACACACTGAAACACCTTCCCAAACACACTGAAACACCTTCCCCACACACTGAAACCCCTTCCCCACACAGTGAAACCCCTTCCACACACACTGAAACAGCTTCCCCACACACTGAAACACCTTCCGCACACACTGAAACCCATCCCCACACACTGAAACCCCACCCCCACACACTGAAACCCCTTCCCCACACACTGAAACCCCTTCCCCACACACTGAAACACATCCCCATATACTGAAACACCATCCCCATCACTGAAACACCTTCTGCACACATGGTAACCCATCCCCACACACTGAAACCCATCCCCACACACTGAAACACCTTCCCCTCACTCTGAAACCCTTCCCCACACACTGAAAACCCTTCCCCACTCACTGAAGCACATCCGCACACACTGAAACCCCTTCCCCACACACTGAAAATCATCCCCACACACTGAAACCCTTTACCGACACACTGAAACACATCCCCACACACTGAAACACCTTCCCCACAGACTGAAAGCCCTTCCGCACACACTGAAAGACCATGCCCACACACTGAAACCCCTTCCCCACACACTGAAACCCCTTCCGCACACACTGAAACCCCTTCCACACACACTGAAATACCTTCCCCACACACTGAAACCCCTTCCACACACACTGAAACACCTTCCCCACACACTGAAACCCATTGCGCACACACTGCAACACCTTCCCCACACACTGAAACGACTTCCCCGCACTCTGAAACCCCTTCCGCACACAGTGAAACCCTTCCCCACAGACTAAACCCCTTCCCCACACTCTGAAACCCCTTTCCCACACACTGAAACACCTTCCCCACGCACTGAAACCCCTTCCCCACAGACTGAAACACCTTCCCCACACACTGATACACCATCCCGACACACTGAAATCCCTTCCCCACACACTGAAACCCTTTCCCACAATCTGATACCCCTTCCCCACACATTGAAACACCTTCCTCCCACAATGAAACCCCTTCCCCACACACTGAAACCCCTTCAGCACACACTGAAACACCTTCCCCACACACTGAAACCCCTTCCGCACACACTGAAACACATCCCCACACTCTGAAAACGCACCCGCACACAATGAAACCACTTCCTCACACACTGAAACCCCTTCCGCACAAAATGAAACACCTTCCCCACACACTGAAACCCCTTCCCCACACACTGAAACATCTTCCGCACACATGAAACCCCTTCCGCATACACTGAAACACCTTCCCAAACACACTGAAACACCTTCCCCACACACTGAAACCCCTTCCTCACACAGTGAAACCCCTTCCACACACACTGAAACACCTTCCCCACAAACTGAAACCCATTCTGCATACTGTGAAACACTTCCCCACACACTGAAAACCCTTCCCCACACACTGAAACACATCCCCACACATTGAAACCCCTTCCCCACACACTGAAACACATCCCCACACACTGAAACCCTTTCCCCACACACTGAAACACATCCCCACACACAGAAACATCTTGCCCACAGACTGAAACCCCTTCCGCACACACTGAAACACCTTCCCCACACACTGAAACCCCTCCCCATACACTGAAACCCCTTCCGCAAACACAGAAACCCCTTCCGGACACACTGAAACACCTTCCCCGCACACTGAAAGCCATTCCCCACACACTGAAACACCTTCCCCACACACTGAAACCCCTTCTGCACACACTGAAACTCCTTCCGCACACACTGAAACCCATTCACCACACACTGAAACCCCTTCCGCAACAGTGAAACCCTTCCCCAAACAGTGTAACACCTTCCCCACACACTGAAACCCCTTCCCCACACACGGAAACACATCCCCACACCCTGCAACGCCTTCCCCACACATTGAATCCCCTTCCCCACACACTGAAAACCCATCCACCCACACTGAAACCCTTCCCCACACTCTGACACCCCTTCCCCAAACACTGAAATCGCCACCCCTCACACTGAAACCCTTCCCCACACTCTGAAAACCATTCCCCACACACTGAAACACCTTCCCCACACACTGAAACCCCTTCCCCACACACTGAAACACATCCCCATACACTGAAACACCTTCCCCACACACTGAAACCCCTTCTGCACACATTGTAACCCATCCCCACACACTGAAACCCATCCCCACACATTTAAACCCCTTCCCCTCAGTCTGAAACCCTTCCCCACACACTGAAAAGCCTTCCCCACTCACTGAAGCACATCCGCACACACTGAAACCCCTTCCCCACACACTGAAAATCATCCCCACACACTGAAACCCTTTCCCGACACACTGAAACACATCCCCACACACTGAAACACCTTCCCCACAGACTGAAACCCCTTCCGCACACGCTGCAACACCATCCCCACACACTGAAACCCCTTCCACACACACTGAAACACCTTCCGCACACACTGAAACCCCTTCCGCACACACAGAAACACCTTCCCCACACACTGAAACGACTTCCCCTCACTCTGAAACCCCTTCCGCACACAGTGAACCCCTTCCCCACAGACTGAAACCCCTTCCCCACACACTGAAACCCCTTCCCCACACGCTGAAACACATCCCCACACACTGAATCCCCTTCCCCACACACTGAAAGCCCTTACTCCCACACTGAAACCCTACCCCACACTCTGAAACCCCTTCCCCACGCACTGAAACACCTTCCCCACGCACTGAAACCCCTTCCCCACACACTGAAATACCTTTCCCACACACTGATACACCATCCCGACACACTGAAATCCCTACCCCACACACTGAAACCCTTTCCCACAATCTGATACCCCTTCCCCACACACTGAAACACCTTCCTCCCACAATGAAACCCCTTCCCCACACACTGAAACCCCTTCAGCACACACTGAAACACCTTCCCCACACACTGAAACCCCTTACGCACACACTGAAACACATCCCCACACTCTGAAACCCCACCCGCACACACTGAAACCCCTTCCTCACACACTGAAACCCCTTCCCCACACACTGAAGCATCTTCCGCACAAACTGAAACCCCTTCCGCACACACTGAAACACATTCCCAAACACACTGAAAGACCTTCCCCACACACTGAAACCCCTTCCTCACACAGTGAAACCCCTTCCACACACACTGAAACACCTTCCCCACACACTGAAACCCCTTCTGCACACTGTGAAACCATTCCCCACACACTGAGAACCCTTCCCCACACACTGAAACACATCCCCACACATTGAAACCCCTTCCCCACACACTGAAACACATCCCCACACACTGAAAGCCTTTCCCCACACACTGAAACACATCCCCACACACAGAAACATCTTCCCCACAGACTGAAACCCCTTCCGCACACACTGAAACACCTTCCCCACACACTGAAACCCCTCCCCACACACTGAAACCCCTTCCGCAAACACAGAAACCCCTTCCGGACACACTGAAACACCTTCCCCACACACTGAAACCCCTTCCCCACACACTGAAACACCTTCCCCACACACTGAAACCCCTTCTGCACACACTGAAACTCCTTCCGCACACACTGAAGCCCATTCACCACACACTGAAACCCCTTCCGCACACAGTGAAACCCTTCCCCAAACAGAGTAACACCTTCCCCACACACTGAAACCCCTTCCCCACACACGGAAACACATCCCCACACCCTGCAACGCCTTCCCGACACACTGAATCCCCTTCCCCACACACTGAAAACCCATCCACCCACACTGAAACCCTTCCCCACACACTGAAACACCTTCCGCACACACTGAAACCCCTTCCGCACACACAGAAACACCTTCCCCACACACTGAAACGACTTCCCCTCACTCTGAAACCCCTTCCGCACACAGTGAAACCCTTCCCCACAGACTGAAACCCCTTCCCCACACACTGAAACCCCTTCCCCACACGCTGAAACACATCCCCACACACTGAATCCCCTTCCCCACACACTGAAAGCCCTTCCTCCCACACTGAAACCCTTCCCCACACTCTGAAACCCCTTCCCCACGCACTGAAACACCTTCCCCACGCACTGAAACCCCTTCCCCACACACTGAAATACCTTTCCCACACACTGATACACCATCCCGACACACTGAAATCCCTACCCCACACACTGAAACCCTTTCCCACAATCTGATACCCCTTCCCCACACACTGAAACACCTTCCTCCCACAATGAAACCCCTTCCCCACACACTGAAACCCCTTCAGCACACACTGAAACACCTTCCCCACACACTGAAACCCCTTACGCACACACTGAAACACATCCCCACACTCTGAAACCCCACCCGCACACACTGAAACCCCTTCCTCACACACTGAAACCCCTTCCGCACAAAATGAAACACCTTCCCCACACACTGAAACCCCTTCCCCACACACTGAAGCATCTTCCGCACAAACTGAAACCCCTTCCGCACACACTGAAACACATTCCCAAACACACTGAAAGACCTTCCCCACACACTGAAACCCCTTCCTCACACAGTGAAACCCCTTCCACACACACTGAAACACCTTCCCCACACACTGAAACCCCTTCTGCACACTGTGAAACCCTTCCCCACACACTGAGAACCCTTCCCCACACACTGAAACACATCCCCACACATTGAAACCCCTTCCCCACACACTGAAACACATCCCCACACACTGAAAGCCTTTCCCCACACACTGAAACACATCCCCACACACAGAAACATCTTCCCCACAGACTGAAACCCCTTCCGCACACACTGAAACACCTTCCCCACACACTGAAACCCCTCCCCACACACTGAAACCCCTTCCGCAAACACAGAAACCCCTTCCGGACACACTGAAACACCTTCCCCACACACTGAAACCCCTTCCCCACACACTGAAACACCTTCCCCACACACTGAAACCCCTTCTGCACACACTGAAACTCCTTCCGCACACACTGAAACCCATTCACCACACACTGAAACCCCTTCCGCACACAGTGAAACCCTTCCCCAAACAGAGTAACACCTTCCCCACACACTGAAACCCCTTCCCCACACACGGAAACACATCCCCACACCCTGCAACGCCTTCCCGACACACTGAATCCCCTTCCCCACACACTGAAAACCCATCCACCCACACTGAAACCCTTCCCCACACACTGAAACACCTTCCGCACACACTGAAACCCCTTCCGCACACACAGAAACACCTTCCCCACACACTGAAACGACTTCCCCTCACTCTGAAACCCCTTCCGCACACAGTGAAACCCTTCCCCACAGACTGAAACCCCTTCCCCACACACTGAAACCCCTTCCCCACACGCTGAAACACATCCCCACACACTGAATCCCCTTCCCCACACACTGAAAGCCCTTACTCCCACACTGAAACCCTTCCCCACACTCTGAAACCCCTTCCCCACGCACTGAAACACCTTCCCCACGCACTGAAACCCCTTCCCCACACACTGAAATACCTTTCCCACACACTGATACACCATCCCGACACACTGAAATCCCTACCCCACACACTGAAACCCTTTCCCACAATCTGATACCCCTTCCCCACACACTGAAACACCTTCCTCCCACAATGAAACCCCTTCCCCACACACTGAAACCCCTTCAGCACACACTGAAACACCTTCCCCACACACTGAAACCCCTTACGCACACACTGAAACACATCCCCACACTCTGAAACCCCACCCGCACACACTGAAACCCCTTCCTCACACACTGAAACCCCTTCCGCACAAAATGAAACACCTTCCCCACACACTGAAACCCCTTCCCCACACACTGAAGCATCTTCCGCACAAACTGAAACCCCTTCCGCACACACTGAAACACATTCCCAAACACACTGAAAGACCTTCCCCACACACTGAAACCCCTTCCTCACACAGTGAAACCCCTTCCACACACACTGAAACACCTTCCCCACACACTGAAACCCCTTCTGCACACTGTGAAACCCTTCCCCACACACTGAGAACCCTTCCCCACACACTGAAACACATCCCCACACATTGAAACCCATTCCCCACACACTGAAACACATCCCCACACACTGAAAGCCTTTCCCCACACACTGAAACACATCCCCACACACAGAAACATCTTCCCCACAGACTGAAACCCCTTCCGCACACACTGAAACACCTTCCCCACACACTGAAACCCCTCCCCACACACTGAAACCCCTTCCGCAAACACAGAAACCCCTTCCGGACACACTGAAACAACTTCCCCACACACTGAAACCCCTTCCCCACACACTGAAACACCTTCCCCACACACTGAAACCCCTTCTGCACACACTGAAACTCCTTCCGCACACACTGAAACCCATTCACCACACACTGAAACCCCTTCCGCACACAGTGAAACCCTTCCCCAAACAGAGTAACACCTTCCCCACACACTGAAACCCCTTCCCCACACACGGAAACACATCCCCACACCCTGCAACGCCTTCCCGACACACTGAATCCCCTTCCCCACACACTGAAAACCCATCCACCCACACTGAAACCCTTCCCCACACTCTGAAACCCGTTCCCCACACACTGAAATCGCCACCCCACACACTGAAACCCTTCCCCACACTCTGAAAACCATTCCCCACACACTGAAACACCTTCCCCACACACTGAAACCCCTTCCCCACACACACTGAAAACCCTTCCCCAGACAGAGAAACACCTTCCGCACACAATGAAAGACCTTCCACACATACTGAAACCCATCCCCACACACTGAAACCCATCCCCACACACTGAAACCCATCTCCACACACTGAAACCCCTTCCCCACACACTTAAACCCCTTCCGCACACACAGAAACCCATCCCCACACACTGAAAACCATCCCCACACACTGAAACACCTTCCCCTGACACTGAAATCCCTTCGCCACACACTGAAAAACCTTCCCCACAAACTGAAACCCCTTCCCCACATGCTGAAACCCCTTCCCCACACACTGAAACACCTTCCCCAAACACTGAAACACCTTGCACAAACACTGAAATACATCCCCACACACTGAAACACCACCCCACACACTGGAACCCCTTCCCCACACACTGAAACCCCTTCCACACACACTGAAACACCTTCCCCAGACACCGAAACACATTCACCACACACTGAAACCCCTTCCGCACACACTGAAACACCGTCCCCACACACTGTAACCCTTCCCCAAACACTGAAACACATTCCCCACTCACTGAAACACTTCCCCACACACTGAAACACCTTCCCCACACAATGGAAACCCTTTCCCACATACTGAAACCCCTTCCCCACACACTGCAACACATCCCCACACACTGAAACACCTTCCCCACACACTGAAATCCCTTCCCCACATACTGAAACCCTTCCCCAAACACTGATACCCATTCACCACACACTGAAACACATTCCCCACACACTGAAACCCTCCCAAGGACACTGAAACACATTCCCCACACACTGAAACTCCTTCCCCACATACTGAATACAATTCCCCACACACTGAAATGCCTTCCGCACACACTGAAAACCCTTCCGCACACACTGAAACACCGTCCCCACACAGTGAAACCCTTCCCCACACACTGAAATACCTTCCCCACACACTGAAACACATCCCCACACACTGAAACCCCTTCCCCACATACTGAAACACATCCCCACACACTGAAACCCCTTCCCCGCACATTGAAACACCTTCCCCACACACTGAAACACCTTCCCCACACACTGAAACCCCTTCCGCACACAGTGAAACCCCTCCCCACACACTGAAACCCCTTCCCCACACACTGAAACACATCCCCACACACTGCAACCCCATCCCCACACACTGAAACCCCTTCCGCACACACTGAAACACCTTCCCCACAAACTGAAACCCCTTCCCCACATACTGAAACCCCTACCGCACACACTGAAATCACTTCCGCACACAATGAAACCCCTCCCCACACACTGAAACCCCTTCCCCACACACTGAAACACATCCCCACACACTGCAACCCCATCCCCACACACTGAAACCCCTTCCGCACACACTGAAACACCTTCCCCACAAACTGAAACCCCTTCCCCACATACTGAAACCCCTACCGCACACACTGAAACCACTTCCGCACACACTGATACACCTTCTCCACACACTGAAACACCTTCCCCACACTCTGAAACCCCTTCCGCACACACTGAAACACCATCCCCACACACTGAAACATCTTCCCCACAAACTGAAATCCCTTCCCCACACAGTGAAAGCCTTCCCCACACACTGAAACCCCATCCCCACACACTGGAACCCCTTCCTCATCCACTGAAACACATCCCCACCCAATGAAACACATCCCCACAAACTGAAAACCATCCCCACACACTGAAATCCCTTCCCCACACACTGAAACGACTTCCCCACACACTGAAACCCCTTCCCCACGCACTAAAACACTTCCCCACACACTGAAACTACTTCCCCACACTCTGAAACCCCTTCCCCACACACTGAAACCCATCCCCACACACTGAAACCACTTCCCCACACGCTGAAACCCAACCACACACACTGAAACACCTTCCCCACACGCTGAAACCCATTCCCCACACACTGAAACACCTTCCGCCCACACTGAAATACCATCCCCACACACAGAAACACATTTCACACACACTGAAACCCCTTCCCCAGACACTGGAACCCTTCCCCACACAATGAAACTTCTTCCCAAACACAGAAACCCCTTCCCCACACACTGAAACAGCTTCCACACACACTGAAACCCCTTCCCCACACAGTGCAACACCTTCCCCACACACTGAAAAACCTTCCCCACACACTGAATCACATTCACCACACTCTGAAAACCCTTCCGCGCACACTGAAACACCTTCCTCACACACTGAAACATTTCCCCACACACTGAAACCCCTTCCCCACACACTGAAACACATTCCCCACACACTGAAACACCTTCCCCACACACTGAAACTCCTTCCTCACACAAACTGAAACCCCTTCCCCACACACCGAAACACCTTCCCCACACACTGAATCATCTTCCCCACACACTGAAACACCCTTCCCCACACACTGAAACACCTTCCGCACTCACGGAAACACATCACCACACACTGAAACACCTTCCCCACACACTGAAATACCATCCCCACACACTGAAACACATTTCCCACACACCGAAACCCCATCCCCAGACACAGGAACCCTTCCCCACACACTGAAACACCTTCCCCAAACACTGAAACCCTTTCCCCACACACTGAAACAGCTTCCCCACACACTGAAACCCCTTCCCCACACACTGAAACACCTTCCCCACACACTGAAATCCCTTCCCCACATACTGAAACCCTTCCCCAAACACTGATACCCATTCACCACACACTGAAACACATTCCCCACACACTGAAACCCTCCCAAGGACACTGAAACACATTCCCCACACACTGAAACTCCTTCCGCACATACTGAATACAATTCCCCACACACTGAAATGCCTTCCGCACACACTGAAAACCCTTCCGCACACACTGAAACACCTTCCCCACACAGTGAAACCCTTCCCCACAAACTGAAATACCTTCCCCACACACTGAAACACATCCCCACACACTTAAACCCCTTCCCCACATACTGAAACACATCCCCACACACTGAAACCCCTTCCCCGCACATTGAAACACCTTGCCCACACACTGAAACACCTTCCCCACACACTGAAACCCCTTCCGCACACAGTGAAACCCCTCCCCACACACTGAAACCCCTTCCCCACACACTGAAACACATCCCCACACACTGCAACCCCATCCCCACACACTGAAACTCCTTCCGCACACACTGAAACACCTTCCCCACAAACTGAAACCCCTTCCCCACATACTGAAACCCCTACCGCACGCACTGAAACCACTTCCACACACAATGAAACCCCTCCCCACACACTGCAACCCCATCCCCACACAATGAAACCCCTTCCGCACACTGAAACACCTTCCCCACAAACTGAAACCCCTTCCCCACATACTGAAACCCCTACCGCACACACTGAAACCACTTCCGCAAACACTGATGCACCTTCTCCACACACTGAAACACCTTCCCCACACTCTGAAACCCCTTCCGCACACACTGAAACACCATCCCCACACAATGAAACATCTTCCCCACAAACTGAAATCCCTTCCCCACACAGTGAAAGCCTTCCCCACACACTGAAACCCCATCCCCACTCACTGGAACCCCTTCCTCATCCACTGAAACACATCCCCACCCAATGAAACACATCCCCACAAACTGAAACCCATCCCCACACACTGAAATCCCTTCCCCACACACTGAAACCACTTCCCCACACACTGAAACCCCTTCCCCACACACTGAAACACTTCCCCACACACTGAAACTACTTCCCCACACTCTGAAACCCCTTCCCCACACACTGAAACCCATCCCCACACACTGAAACCACTTCCCCACACACTGAAACCCAACCACACACACTGAAACACCTTCCCCACACGCTGAAACCCATTCCCCACACACTGAAACACCTTCCGCCCACACTGAAACACATCCCCACACACTGAAACACCTTCCCCACACACTGAAATACCATCCCCACACACAGAAACACATTTCCCACACACTGAAACCCCTTCCCCAGACACTGGAACCCTTCCCCACACAATGAAACTTCTTCCCAAACACAGAAACCCCTTCCCCACACACTGAAACAGCTTCCACACACACTGAAACACCTTCCCCACACACTGCAACACCTTCCCCACACACTGAAAAACCTTCCCCACACACTGAATCACATTCACCACACTCTGAAAACCCTTCTGCGCACACTGAAACACCTTCCTCACACACTGAAACATTTCCCCACACACTGAAACCCCTTCCCCACACACTGAAACACATTCCCCACACACTGAAACACCTTCCCCACACACTGAAACTCCTTCCTCACACAAACTGAAACCCCTTCCCCACACACCGAAACACCTTCCCCACACACTGAATCATCTTCCCCACACACTGAAACCCCTTCCCCACACACTGAAACACCTTCCGCACTCACGGAAACACATCACCACACACTGAAACACCTTCCCCACACACTGAAATACCATCCCCACACACTGAAACACATTTCCCACACACTGAAACCCCATCCCCAGTCACTGGAACCCTTCCCCACACACTGAAACACCTTCCCCAAACACTGAAACCCTTTCCCCACACACTGAAACAGCTTCCCCACACACTGAAACCCCTTCCCCACACACTGAAACACCTTCCCCACAAACTGAAACACCTTCCTCACACACTGAAACACATTCACCACACACTGAATCCCCTTCCTCACACACTGAAACACCAAACTCACACACTGAAACATTTCCCCACACACTGAAACCCCTTCCCCACACACTGAAACCCTTCCCCACACACTGAAACACCTTCCCCACACACTGAAACACCACCCCACACACTGAAACCCCTTCCCCACACACTGAAACCCCTTCCACACACACTGAAACACATCCCCACGCAGTGAAACAACTTCCCCACATACTGAAACACCTTCCCCAGACACCGAAACACATTCACCACACACTGAAACCCCTTCCGCACACTCTGAAACACCGTCCCCACTCACTGTAACCCTTCCCCAAACACTGAAACACATTCCCCACACACTGAAACACTTCCCCACACACTGAAACACCTTCCCCACACAATGGAAACCCTTCCCCACATACTGAAACCCCTTCCCCACTCACTGCAACACATCCCCACACACTGAAACACCTTCCACACACACTGAAATCCCTTCCCCACATACTGAAACCCTTCCCCAAACACTGATACCCATTCACCACACACTGAAACACATTCCCCACACACTGAAACCCTCCCAAGGACACTGAAACACATTCCCCACACACTGAAACTCCTTCCCCACATACTGAATATAATTCCCCACACACTGAAATGCCTTCCACACACACTGAAAACCCTTCCGCACACACTGAAACACCTTCCCCACACAGTGAAACCCTTCCCCACACACTGAAATACCTTCCCCACACACTGAAACACATCCCCACACACTGAAACCCCTTCCCCACATACTGAAACACATCCCCACACACTGAAACCCCTTCCCCGCACATTGAAACACCTTCCCCACACACTGAAACACCTTCCCCACACACTGAAACCCCTTCCGCACACAGTGAAACCCCTCCCCACACACTGAAACCCCTTCCCCACACACTGAAACACATCCCCACACACTGCAACCCCATCCCCACACACTGAAACCCCTTCCGCACACACTGAAACACCTTCCCCACAAACTGAAACCCCTTCCCCACATACTGAAACCCCTACCGCACACACTGAAACCACCTCCGCACACACTGATACACCTTCTCCACACACTGAAACACCATCCCCACACACTGAAACATCTTCCCCACAAACTGAAATCCCTTCCCCAGACGTTGAAAGCCTTCCCCACACACTGAAACCCCATCCCCAGACACTGGAACCCCTTCCTCATCCACTGAAACACATCCCCACCCAATGAAACACATCCCCACAAACTGAAACCCATCCCCACACACTGAAATCCCTTCCCCACACACTGAAACCACTTCCCCACACACTGAAACCCCTTCCCCACACACTGAAACACTTCCCCACACACTGAAACTACTTCCCCACACTCTGAAACCCCTTCCGCACACACTGAAACCCATCCCCACACACTGAAACCACTTCCCCACACACTGAAACCCAACCACACACACTGAAACACCTTCCCCACACGCTGAAACCCATTCCCCACACACTGAAACTCCTTCCGCCCACACTGAAACACATCCCCACACACTGAAACACCTTCCCCACGCACTGAAATACCATCCCCACACACAGAAACACATTTCCCACACACTGAAACCCCTTCCCCAGAAACTGGAACCCTTCCCCACACAATGAAACTTCTTCCCAAACACAGAAACCCCTTCCCCACGCACTGAAACAGCTTCCACACACACTGAAACCCCTTCCCCACACACTGCAACACCTTCCCCACACACTGAAAAACCTTCCCCACACACTGAATCACATTCACCACACTCTGAAACCCCTTCCCCACACACTGAAACACATTCCCCACACACTGAAACACCTTCCCCACACACTGAAACTCCTTCCTCACACAAACTGAAACCCCTTCCCCACACACCGAAACACCTTCCCCACACACTGAATCATCTTCCCCACACACTGAAACCCCTTCCACACACACTGAAACACCTTCCGCACTCACGGAAACACATCACCACACACTGAAACACCTTCCCCACACACTGAAATACCATCCCCACACACTGAAACACATTTCCCACACACTGAAACCCCATCGCCAGACACTGGAACCCTTCCCCACACACTGAAACACCTTCCCCAAACACTGAAACCCTTTCCCCACACACTGAAACAGCTTCCCCACACACTGAAACCCCTTCCCCACACACTGAAACACATTCACCACACACTGAATCCCCTTCCTCACACACTGAAACACCTTACCCACACACTGAAACACCTTCCTCACACACTGAAACACATTCACCACACACTGAATCCCCTTCCTCACACACTGAAACACCTTACTCACACACTGAAACATTTCCCCACACACTGAAACCCCTTCCCCACTCACTGAAAACCTTCCCCACACACTGAAACACCTTCCCCACACACTGAAACACCTTCCTCACACACTGAAACACCTTCCTCACACACACTGAAACTCTTGCCCACGCACTGAAACACCTTCCCCAAACACTGAATCACCTTCCCCACACACTGAAACCCCTTCCCCACACACTGAAACACATTCCGCAATCACTGAAACACATCACCACACACTGAAACCCCTTCCCCACAAACTAAAACACATCCCCATACACTGAAACACCAGCCCCACAACCTGAAACCCCTTCCACACACACTGAAACAGCTTCCCCAAACACTGAAACACCTTCCCCACACACTGAAACCCCTTCCGCAAACACTGAAACCCCTTCAGCACACACTGAAACACCTTCCCCACACACTGAAACCGCTTCCCTAGAGACTGCAGCCCCTTCCCCACACACTGAAACGCCTTCCACACACACTGAAACCCCTTCACCCCACACTGAAACCCTTCCCCACACACTAAAACCCCTTCCCCACACACTGAAACCCCTTCCCACACACTGAAACCCATCCCCACACACTGAAACCATCCCCACACACTGAAACCCATTCCGCACACACTGAAACTCCTTCCCCACACACTGAATTACCATCCCCACACACTGAAACACCTTCCGCCCACACTGAAACCCATCCTCACACAGTGAAACCCATCCCCACACACTGAAACCCATCCCCACACACTGAAACACCTTCTCCACACACTGACAGCCTTCCCCACACACTGCAACACATCCCCACACACTGAAGCACCTTCCCAACACACTGAAACACCTTCCCCACACAATGAAACCCATCCACACAAATTGAATCCCATCCCCACACACTGAAACCCCATCCTCACACACTCTGACCCCCCTTCCCCACACACTGAAACACTTCCCCACACACTGAAACCCCTTCCCCACACACTGAAACACATCCCCACACACTGAAACCCCTTCCCCACCCACTGAAACACCTTCCCCACACACTGAAACACCTTCCCCATACACTGAGACCCCTTCCCCACACACTGAAACACCTTCCCCACACACTGAAACACCATCCCCACACACTGCAACACATCCCCACACACTGAAACACCTTCCCCACACACTGAAACCCCTTCCCCACACACTGAAATTCCTTCCCCACACACTGATACACCATTCTCACAAACTGAAATCCCTTCCCCACACACTGAAACCCCTTCCCCGCACACTGAATCCCTTCCCCACACACTGAAATAGCCACCCCACACACTGAAAACATTCCCCACACTCTGAAAACCATTCCCCACACACTGAAACACCTTCCCCACACACTGAAACCCCTTCCCCAGACATTGAAACACCTTCCGCACACAAAGAAACCCCTTCCGCACATACTGAAACCCATCCCCACACTCTGAAACCCATCCCCACACACTGAAACCCCTTCCCCACACACTTAAACCCCTTCCGCACACACTGAAAACCCATCCCCACACACTGAAAACCATCCACACACACTGAAACACCTTCCCCACACACTGAAACCCTTCCCCACAAACTGAAACACATCCCCACACATTGAAACACTTCCCCACATACTGAAACACCTTCCACACACACTGAAACACCTTCCCCACACACTGAACCACCTTCCCCACACACTGACTCCCTTCCCCAACTCCTAAACCCCTTAGCCACTCACTGTAACAACTTCCCCACAAACTGAAACCCCTTCCCCACACACTCAAACCCCTTCCCCACACACTGAAACACCTTCCCCAAACACTGAAACACCTTGCACAAACACTCAAACACATCCCCACACACTGAAACACCACCCCACACTCTGAAACCCCTTCCCCACACACTGAAACCCCTTCGACACACACACAAAAAAACATCCCCACACACTGAAACCCTTCCCCACACACTGAAACACCTTCCCCACACACTGAAACACTTCCCCACACACTGACACACCTTCCCCACACACTGGAAACCCTTCCCCACATACTGAAACCCCCTCCCCACACACTGCAACACTTCCCCACACACAGAAACACCTTCCCCACACACTGAAACAGATCCCCACACACTGAAACACCTTCCCCACACACTGAAACCCCTTCCCCACTCACTGAAACACATTCCCCACACAGTGAAACCCCTTCCCCACATACTGAAACCCATTCCCCACACACTGAAATGCCTTCCGCACACACTGAAACCCCTTTCGCACACACTGAAACACCTTCCCCACACAGTGAAACCCTTCCCCACACACTGAAATAGCTTCCCCACACCCTGAAACACATCCTCACACACTGAAACCACATCCCTTCACACTGAAACACATCCCCACACACTGAAACTTCTTCCCACACATTGAAACACCTTCCCCACAAACTGAAACAACTTCCCCACACACTGAAACCCCTTCCGCACACAGTGAAACCCCTACCCACACACTGAAACCCCTTCCCCACACACTGAACACATCCCCACACACGGAAACCCCATCCCCACACACTGAAACCCCTCCCGCACACACTGAAACACCTTCCCGAAAACTGAAACCCCTTCCCCACCAACTGAAACGTCTACCGCTCACACTGAAACCCCTTCCGCACACACTGAAACATCTTCCCCACCCACTGAAACCCCTTCCCCACACAGTAAAAGCACTTCTGCACACAATGAAACACCTTCCCAACACACTGAAACCCCTTCCACACACACTGAAACCCCTTCCGCACACAGTGAAACCCATCCCCACATACTGAAACCCCTTCCCCACACACTGAGACCCATTCTTCACACACTGAAACACATCTCCACACACTGAAACCCCATCCCCACACACTGGAACCCATTCCTCATCCACTGAAACACATCCCCACCCAATGAAACACATCCCCACAAACTGAAACCCATCCCCACACACTGAAATCCCTTCCCCACACACTGAAACCACTTCCCCACACACTGAAACCCCTTCCCCACACACTGAAACACTTCCCCACACACTGAAACTACTTCCCCACTCTCTGAAACCCCTTCCCCACACACTGAAACCCATCCCCACACACTGAAACCACTTCCCCACACACTGAAACCCAACCACACACACTGAAACACCTTCCCCACACGCTGAAACCCATTCCCCACACACTGAAACACCTTCCGCCCACACTGAAACACATCCCCACACACTGAAACACCTTCCCCACACACTGAAATACCATCCCCAAACACAGAATCCCCTTCCCCACACACTGAAACAGCTTCCACACACACTGAAACCCCTTCCCCACACAGTGCAACACCTTCCCCACACACTGAAAAACCTTCCCCACACACTGAATCACATTCACCACACTCTGAAAACCCTTCCGCGCACACTGAAACACCTTCCTCACACACTGAAACATTTCCCCACACACTGAAACCCCTTCCCCACACACTGAAACACATTCCCCACACACTGAAACACCTTCCCCACACACTGAAACTCCTTCCTCACACAAACTGAAACCCCTTCCCCACACACCGAAACACCTTCCCCACACACTGAATCATCTTCCCCACACACTGAAACCCCTTCCCCACACACTGAAACACCTTCCGCACTCACGGAAACACATCACCACACACTGAAACACCGCTCCCACACACTGAAATACCATCCCCACACACTGAAACACATTTCCCACACACCGAAACCCCATCCCCAGACACAGGAACCCTTCCCCACACACTGAAACACCTTCCCCAAACACTGAAACCCTTTCCCCACACACTGAAACAGCTTCCCCACACACTGAAACCCCTTCCCCACACACTGAAACACCTTCCCCACACACTGAAATCCCTTCCCCACATACTGAAACCCTTCCCCAAACATTGATACCCATTCACCACACAGTGAAACACATTCCCCACACACTGAAACCCTCCCAAGGACACTGAAGCACATTCCCCACACACTGAAACTCCTTCCCCACATACTGAATACAATTCCCCACACACTGAAATGCCTTCCACACACACTGAAAACCCTTCCGCACACACTGAAACACCTTCCCCACACAGTGAAACTCTTCCCCACACACTGAAATACCTTCCCCACACACTGAAACACATCCCCACACACTGAAACCCCTTCCCCACATACTGAAACACATCCCCACACACTGAAACCCCTTCCCCGCACATTGAAACACCTTCCCCACACACTGAAACACCTTCCCCACACACTGAAACCCCTTCCGCACACAGTGAAACCCCTCCCCACACACTGAAACCCCTTCCCCACACACTGAAACAGATCCCCACACACTGCAACCCCATCCCCACACACTGAAACTCCTTCCGCACACACTGAAACACCTTCCCCACAAACTGAAACCCCTTCCCCACATACTGAAACCCCTACCGCACACACTGAAACCACTTCCGCACACAATGAAACCCCTCCCCACACACTGCAACCCCATCCCCACACACTGAAACCCCTTCCGCACACTGAAACACCTTCCCCACAAACTGAAACCCCTTCCCCTCATACTGAAACCCCTACCGCACACACTGAAACGACTTCCGCAAACACTGAAACACCATCCCCACACACTGAAACATCTTCCCCACAAACTGAAATCCCTTCCCCACACAGTGAAAGCCTTCCCCACACACTGAAACCCCATCCCCACTCACTGGAACCCCTTCCTCTTCCACTGAAACACATCCCCACCCAATGAAACACATCCCCACAAACTGAAACCCATCCCCACACACTGAAATCCCTTCCCCACACACTGAAACCACTTCCCCACACACTGAAACCCCTTCCCCACACACTGAAACACTTCCCCACACACTGAAACTACTTCCCCACACTCTGAAACCCCTTCCCCACACACTGAAACCCATCCCCACACACTGAAACCACTTCCCCACACACTGAAACCCAACCACACACACTGAAACACCTTCCCCACACGCTGAAACTCATTCCCCACACACTGAAACACCTTCCGCCCACACTGAAACACATCCCCACACACTGAAACACCTTCCCCACACACTGAAATACCATCCCCACACACAGAACCACATTTCCCACACACTGAAACCCCTTCCCCAGACACTGGAACCCTTCCCCACACAATGAAACTTCTTCCCAAACACAGAAACCCCTTCCCCACACACTGAAACAGCTTCCACACACACTGAAACACCTTCCCCACACACTGCAACACCTTCCCCACACACTGAAAAACCTTCCCCACACACTGAATCACATTCCCCACACTCTGAAAACCCTTCCGCGCACACTGAAACACCTTCCTCACACACTGAAACATTTCCCCACACACTGAAACCCCTTCCCCACACACTGAAACACATTCCCCACACACTGAAACACCTTCCCCACACACTGAAACTCCTTCCTCACACAAACTGAAACCCCTTCCCCACACACCGAAACACCTTCCTCACACACTGAATCATCTTCCCCACACACTGAAACCCCTTCCCCACACACTGAAACACCTTCCGCACTCACGGAAACACATCACCACACACTGAAATACCTTCCCCACACACTGAAATACCATCCCCACACACTGAAACACATTTCCCACACACTGAAACCCCATCCCCAGACACTGGAACCCTTCCCCACACACTGAAACACCTTCCCCAAACACTGAAACCCTTTCCCCACACACTGAAACAGCTTCCCCACACAGTGAAACCCCTTCCCCACACACTGAAACACCTTCCCCACACACTGAAACTCCTTCCTCACACACTGAAACACATTCACCACACACTGAATCCCCTTCCTCACACACTGAAACACCTTATTCACACACTTAAACATTTCCCCACACACTGAAACCCCTTCCCCACACACTGAAACCCTTCCCCACACTCTGAAACACCTTCCCCACACACTGAAACACCACCCCACAAACTGAAACCCCTTCCCCACACACTGAAACCCCTTCCACACACACTGAAACACATCCCCACGCAGTGAAACAACTTCCCCACATACTGAATACAATTCCCCACACACTGAAATGCCTTCCGCACACACTGAAAACCCTTCCGCACACACTGAAACACCTTCCCCACACAGTGAAACCCTTCCCCACACACTGAAATACCTTCCCCACACACTGAAACACATCCCCACACACTTAAACCCCTTCCCCACATACTGAAACACATCCCCACACACTGAAACCCCTTCCCCGCACATTGAAACACCTTCCCCACACACTGAAACACCTTCCCCACACACTGAAACCCCTTCCGCACACAGTGAAACCCCTCCCCACACACTGAAACCCCTTCCCCACACACTGAAACACATCCCCACACACTGCAACCCCATCCCCACACACTGAAACCCCTTCCGCACACACTGAAACACCTTCCCCACAAACTGAAACCCCTTCCCCACATACTGAAACCCCTACCGCACACACTGAAACCACTTCCGCACACAGTGAATCCCCTCCCCACACACTGAAACCCCTTCCCCACACACTGAAACACATCCCCACACACTGCAACCCCATCCCCACACACTGAAACCCCTTCCGCACACACTGAAACACCTTCCCCACAAACTGAAACCCCTTCCCCACATACTGAAACCCCTACCGCACACACTGAAACCACCTCCGCACACACTGATACACCTTCTCCACACACTGAAACACCTTCCCCACACTCTGAAACCCCTTCCGCACACACTGAAACACCATCCCCACACACTGAAACATCTTCCCCACAAACTGAAATCCCTTCCCCAGACGTTGAAAGCCTTCCCCACACACTGAAACCCCATCCCCACACACTGGAACCCCTTCCTCATCCACTGAAACACATCCCCACCCAATGAAACACATCCCCACAAACTGAAACCCATCCCCACACACTGAAATCCCTTCCCCACACACTGAAACCACTTCCCCACACACTGAAACCCCTTCCCCACACACTGAAACACTTCCCCACACACTGAAACTACTTCCCCACACTCTGAAACCCCTTCCGCACACACTGAAACCCATCCCCACACACTGAAACCACTTCCCCACACACTGAAACCCAAACACACACACTGAAACACCTTCCCCACACGCTGAAACCCATTCCCCACACACTGAAACACCTTCCGCCCACACTGAAACACATCCCCACACACTGAAACACCTTCCCCACGCACTGAAATGCCATCCCCACACACAGAAACACATTTCCCACACACTGAAACCCCTTCCCCAGAAACTGGAACCCTTCCCCACACAATGAAACTTCTTCCCAAACACAGAAACCCCTTCCCCACGCACTGAAACAGCTTCCACACACACTGAAACCCCTTCCCCGCACACTGCAACACCTTCCCCACACACTGAAAAACCTTCCCCACACACTGAATCACATTCACCACACTCTGAAAACCCTTCCGCGCACACTGAAACACCTTCCTCACACACTGAAACATTTCCCCACACACTGAAACCCCTTCCCCACACACTGAAACACATTCCCCACACACTGAAACACCTTCCCCACACACTGAAACTCCTTCCTCACACAAACTGAAAACCCTTCCCCACACACCGAAACACCTTCCCCACACACTGAATCATCTTCCCCACACACTGAAACCCCTTCCACACACACTGAAACACCTTCCGCACTCATGGAAACACATCACCACACACTGAAACACCTTCCCCACACACTTGAATACCATCCCCACACACTGAAACACATTTCCCACACACTGAAACCCCATCCCCAGACACTGGAACCCTTCCCCACACACTGAAACACCTTCCCCAAACACTGAAACCCTTTCCCCACACACTGAAACAGCTTCCCCACACACTGAAACCCCTTCCCCACACACTGAAACACCTTACCCACACACTGAAACACCTTCCTCACACACTGAAACACATTCACCACACACTGAATCCCCTTCCTCACACACTGAAACACCTTACTCACATACTGAAACATTTCTCCACACACTGAAACCCCTTCCCCACACACTGAAACCCTTCCCCACACACTGAAACACCTTCCCCACACACTGAAACACCTTCCTCACACACTGAAACACCTTCCTCACACACACTGAAACTCTTGCCCACGCACTGAAACACCTTCCCCAAACACTGAATCACCTTCCCCACACACTGAAACCCCTTCCCCACACACTGAAACACATTCCGCAATCACTGAAACACATCACCACACACTGAAACCCCTTCCCCACAAACTAAAACACATCCCCATACACTGAAACACCAGCCCCACAACCTGAAACCCCTTCCACACACACTGAAACAGCTTCCCCAAACACTGAAACACCTTCCCCACACACTGAAACCCCTTCCGCAAACACTGAAACCACTTCAGCACACACTGAAACACCTTCCCCACACACTGAAACCGCTTCCCTAGAGACTGCAGCCCCTTCCCCACACACTGAAACGCCTTCCACACACACTGAAACCCCTTCACCCCACACTGAAACCCTTCCCCACACACTGAAACCCCTTCCCCACACACTGAAACCCCTTCCCACACACTGAAACCCATCCCCACACACTGAAACCCATCCCCACACACTGAAACCCATTCCCCACACACTGAAACTCCTTCCCCACACACTGAAATACCATCCCCACACACTGAAACCCCTTCCGCCCACACTGAAACCCATCCCCACACAGTGAAACCCATCCCCACACACTGAAACCCATCCCCACACACTGAAACACCTTCTCCACACACTGACAGCCTTCCCCACACACTGCAACACATCCGCACACACTGAAGCACCTTCCCAACACACTGAAACACCTTCCCCACACAATGAAACCCATCCACACAAACTGAAACTCATCCCCACACACTGAAACCCCATCCTCACACACTCTGACCCCCCTTCCCCACACACTGAAACACTTCCCCACACACTGAAACCCCTTCCCCACACACTGAAACACATCCCCACACACTGAAACCCCTTCCCCACCCACTGAAACACCTTCCCCACACACTGAAACACCTACCCCATACACTGAGACCCCTTCCCCACACACTGAAACACCTTCCCCACACACTGAAACACCATCCCCACACACTGCAACACATCCCCACACACTGAAACACCTTCCCCACACACTGAAACCCCTTCCCCACACACTGAAATTCCTTCCCCACACACTGATACACCATTCTCACAAACTGAAATCCCTTCCCCACACACTGAAACCCCTTCCCCGCACACTGAATCCCTTCCCCACACACTGAAATCGCCACCCCACACACTGAAAACATTCCCCACACTCTGAAAACCATTCCCCACACACTGAAACACCTTCCCCACACACTGAAACCCCTTCCCCAGACATTGAAACACCTTCCGCACACAAAGAAACCCCTTCCGCACATACTGAAACCCATCCCCACACTCTGAAACCCATCCCCACACACTGAAACCCCTTCCCCACACACTTAACCCCCTTCCGCACACACTGAAAACCCATCCCCACACACTGAAAACCATCCACACACTCTGAAACACCTTCCCCACACACTGAAACCCTTCCCCACAAACGGAAACACATCCCCACACATTGAAACACTTCCCCACATACTGAAACACCTTCCCCACACACTGAAACACCTTCCCCACACACTGAACCACCTTCCCCACACACTGACTCCCTTCCCCAACTCCTAAACCCCTTAGCCACTCACTGTAACAACTTCCCCACAAACTGAAACCCCTTCCCCACACACTCAAACCCCTTCCCCACACACTGAAACACCTTCCCCAAACACTGAAACACCTTGCACAAACACTCAAACACATCCCCACACACTGAAACACCACCCCACACACTGAAACCCCTTCCCCACACACTGAAACCCCTTCGACACACACACAAAAAAACATCCCCACACACTGAAACCCTTCCCCACACACTGAAGCACCTTCCCCACACACTGAAACACTTCCCCACACACTGAAACACCTTCCCCACACACTGGAAACCCTTCCCCACATACTGAAACCCCCTCCCCACACACTGAAACACCTTCCCCATACACTGCAACCCCATCCCCACACACTGCAACACATCCCCACGCACTGAAACACCTTCCCCACAAACTGAAATCCCTTCCCCAAACACTGAAACCCTTCCCCAAACACTGATACCCATTCACCACACACTGAAACACATTCCCCACACACTGAAATGCCTTCCGCACACACTGAAACCCCTTCCGCACACACTGAAACACATTCCCCACACAGTGAAACCCTTCCCCACACACTGAAATACCTTCCCCACTCACTGAAACACATGCCCACACACTGAAACCCCTTCCCCACACACTGAAACACCTTTCCCACACACTGAAACACCTTCCCCACACACTGAAACCCCTTCCGCACACAATACAACCCCTCGCCACACACTGCAACCGCTTCCCCACACACTGAAACACATCCCCACACACTGAAACCCTTCCCCACACACTGACTCCCTTCCCCAACTCCTAAACCCCTTAGCCACTCACTGTAACAACTTCCCCACAAACTGAAACCCCTTCCCCACACACTCAAACCCCTTCCCCACACACTGAAACACCTTCCCCAAACACTGAAACACCTTGCACAAACACTCAAACACATCCCCACACACTGAAACACCACCCCACACACTGAAACCCCTTCCCCACACACTGAAACCCCTTCGACACACACACAAAAAAACATCCCCACACACTGAAACCCTTCCCCACACACTGAAGCACCTTCCCCACACACTGAAACACTTCCCCACACACTGAAACACCTTCCCCACACACTGGAAACCCTTCCCCACATACTGAAACCCCCTCCCCACACACTGAAACACCTTCCCCATACACTGCAACCCCATCCCCACACACTGCAACACATCCCCACGCACTGAAACCCCTTCCCCACAAACTGAAATCCCTTCCCCAAACACTGAAACCCTTCCCCAAACACTGATACCCATTCACCACACACTGAAACACATTCCCCACACACTGAAACCCCTTCCGCACACACTGAAACACATTCCCCACACAGTGAAACCCTTCCCCACACACTGAAATACCTTCCCCACACACTGAAACACATGCCCACACACTGAAACCCCTTCCCCACACACTGAAACACCTTTCCCACACACTGAAACACCTTCCCCACACACTGAAACCCCTTCCGCACACAATAAAACCCCTCGCCACACACTGCAACCGCTTCCCCACGCACTGAAACACATCCCCACACACTGCAACTCCATCCCTACACACTGAAACCCCTTCCGCACACACTGAAACACCTTCCCCACTAACTGAAACCCCTTCCCCACACACTGAAACCCTTACCGCACACACTGAAACCCCTTCCGCACACACTGAAACCCCTACCGCACACACTGAAACATCTTCCCCACACACTGAAACATCTTCTCCACACACTGAAACCCCTTCCGCACACAGTGAAAGCCTTCCCCACACACTGAAGCCCCTTCCCCACACACTGGAACCCCTTCCTCACCCACTGAAACACATCCCCACCCAATGTAACACACCCCCACAAACTGAAACCCATCCCCACACACTGAAAGCCCTTCCCCACATACTGAAACTCCTTCCCCACACACTGAAACACCTTACCCACACACTGAAACACTTCCGCACACAGTTAAACCCTTCCCCACACACTGAAACCCCCTCCCCACACACTGAAACACCTTCCCCTCACACTGAATACCCTTCCGCACATACTAAAACTCATCCCCACACACTGAAACACCTTCCCCACACACTGATACCCCTTCCCCACACATTGAAACACATCCCCAGACACTGAAACACCTTCCCCACACACTGATACCCCTTCCCCACACATTGAAACACCTTCCACACACACTGAAACCCCTTCCGCACACAGTTAAACCCTTTCCCACACACTGAAACCCCCTCCCCACATACTGAAACCCCTTCCCCACTACTGAATACCCTTCTGCACACAATGAAACACCTTCCCCACACAATGAAACACCTTGCCCACACACTGAATCCCCTTCCCCACAAACTGAAACCCCTTCCGCACACAATGAAACACCTTCCCCACACATTGAAACCCATTCCCCACACACTGAACAACCTTCCGCACACACTGAAACCCCTTCCGCACACACTGAAATACCATCCCCACACTCAGAAACCCCTTCCCCACACAATGAAACCCCTTCCCCACACACTGAAACCCCTTCCACACGCACTGAAACACCTTCCCCACACACTGAAACCCCTTCCCCACACACTGACACCCCTTCCGCACACACTGAAACACCTTCCCCACATACTGAAACACATTCCCCACAAACTGAAACCCCTTCTGGACATACTGAAACCCATACCCCACACACTGAAATGCCTTCTGCACACACTGAAACCCCTTCTGCACACACTGAAACACCTTCCCCACACAGTGAAACCCATCCCCACACACTGAAATACCTTCCCCACTACCAGAAACACATCCTCACACACTGAAACCCCTTCCCCACACACTGAAACACAGCCCCACACACTGAAACTTCTTCCCACACATTGAAACACCTTCCCCACACACTGAAACACCTTCCCCACACACCGAAACCCCTTCTGCACACAGTGAAACCCCTCCCCACACACTGAAACCCCTTCCCCACACACTGAAACACATCCCCACACACTGAAACCCCATCCCCACACACTGAAACCCCTTCCGCACACACTGAAACACCTTCCCCAAAAACTGAAATCCCTTCCCCACACACTGAAACCTCTACCGTACACACTGAAACCCCTTCCGCACACACTGAAACACCTTCCCCACAAACTGAAACCCCTTCCCCACACACTGAAACCCCTTCCGCACACACTGAAACACCTTCCCCAAACACTGAAACCCCTTCCCCACACACTGAAACCCCTTCCACACACAGTGAAACCCTCCCCACACAGTGAAACCCCTTCCCCACACACTGAAACCCCTTCCGCACACAGTGAAACCCCTACCCACACACTGAAACCCCTTCCCCACACACTGAAACACATCCCCACACACGGAAACCCCATTCCCACACACTGAAACCCCTCCCGCACACACTGAAACACCTTCCCCAAAAACTGAAACCCCTTCCCCACACACTGAAACCTCTACCGCACACACTGAAACCCCTTCCGCACACACTGAAACATCTTCCCCACACACTGAAAACCCTTCCCCACACAGTAAAAGCACTTCTGCACACAATGAAACACCTTCCCCACACACTGAAACCCCTTCCACACACACTGAAACCCCTTCCGCACACAGTGAAACCCATCCCCACATACTGAAACCCCTTCCCCACACACTGAGACCCATTCTTCACACACTGAAACACATCTCCACACACTGAAACCCCTTCCCCACACACTGAAACCCCTTCCCCGCACACTGAAAACCCTTCCCCATACACTGAAACCCTTCCGCACACACTGAAACCCCTTCCCCACTCACTGAAACCCCTTCGCCACACACTGAAACCATTACCCACACAATGAAACACCTTCCCCAAACACTGAAACCCCTTCCCCACATACTGAAACCCTTCCCCACACACTGAAACCCCTTCTGCACACACTGAAACCCCTTCCCCACACACTGAAACCCCTTCCCCAATAACTGAAACCCCTTCCGCACTCAGTTAAACCCTACCCCACATACTGAAACCCCTTCCCCACACACTGAAACACCTTCCCCACACACTGAATCCCTTCCGCACACACTGAAACCCTTCCCCACACACTGAATCCCCTTCTGCACACACTGAAACACCTTCCCCAAACACTGAAACCCCTTCTGCACAGACTGTAACACATTCCCCACACACTGAAACCCTTCCCCACACACTGAAACCCCGTCCCCACACACTGTAACCCTTCCCCATACACTGAAACCCCTTCCCCACACACTGAAACCCCGGCCCCAAACACTATAACCCTTCCCCACACACTGAAACCCCTTCCCCACACACTGAAACCCCTTCCCCACACACTGAAACCCCGTCCACAAACACTGTAACCCTTCCCCACACACTGAAACCCCTTCCCCACACATTGAAACCCCTTCCGCACACACTGAAATACCATCCCCACACTCAGAAACCCCTTCCCCACACAATGAAACCCCTTCCCCACACACTGAAACCCCTTCCACACGCACTGAAACACCTTCCCCACACACTGAAATACCATCCCCACACACTGAAACACATTTCCCACACACTGAAACCCCATCCCCAGACACTGGAACCCTTCCCCACACACTGAAACACCTTCCCCAAACACTGAAACCCTTTCCCCACACACTGAAACAGCTTCCCCACACACTGAAACCCCTTCCCCACACACTGAAACACCTTACCCACACACTGAAACACCTTCCTCACACACTGAAACACATTCACCACACACTGAATCCCCTTCCTCACACACTGAAACACCTTACTCACACACTGAAACATTTCCCCACACACTGAAACCCCTTCCCCACACACTGAAACCCTTCCCCACACACTGAAACACCTTCCCCACACACTGAAACACCTTCCTCACACACTGAAACACCTTCCTCACACACACTGAAACTCTTGCCCACGCACTGAAACACCTTCCCCAAACACTGAATCACCTTCCCCACACACTGAAACCCCTTCCCCACACACTGAAACACATTCCGCAATCACTGAAACACATCACCACACACTGAAACCCCTTCCCCACAAACTAAAACACATCCCCATACACTGAAACACCAGCCCCACAACCTGAAACCCCTTCCACACACACTGAAACAGCTTCCCCAAACACTGAAACACCTTCCCCACACACTGAAACCCCTTCCGCAAACACTGAAACCACTTCAGCACACACTGAAACACCTTCCCCACACACTGAAACCGCTTCCCTAGAGACTGCAGCCCCTTCCCCACACACTGAAACGCCTTCCACACACACTGAAACCCCTTCACCCCACACTGAAACCCTTCCCCACACACTGAAACCCCTTCCCCACACACTGAAACCCCTTCCCACACACTGAAACCCATCCCCACACACTGAAACCCATTCCCCACAAACTGAAACTCCTTCCCCACACACTGAAATACCATCCCCACACACTGAAACCCCTTCCGCCCACACTGAAACCCATCCCCACACAGTGAAACCCATCCCCACACACTGAAACCCATCCCCACACACTGAAACACCTTCTCCACACACTGACAGCCTTCCCCACACACTGCAACACATCCCCACACACTGAAGCACCTTCCCAACACACTGAAACACCTTCCCCACACAATGAAACCCATCCACACAAACTGAAACCCATCCCCACACACTGAAACCCCATCCTCACACACTCTGACCCCCCTTCCCCACACACTGAAACACTTCCCCACACACTGAAACCCCTTCCCCACACACTGAAACACATCCCCACACACTGAAACCCCTTCCCCACCCACTGAAACACCTTCCCCACACACTGAAACACCTACCCCATACACTGAGACCCCTTCCCCACACACTGAAACACCTTCCCCACACACTGAAACACCATCCCCACACACTGCAACACATCCCCACACACTGAAACACCTTCCCCACACACTGAAACCCCTTCCCCACACACTGAAATTCCTTCCCCACACACTGATACACCATTCTCACAAACTGAAATCCCTTCCCCACACACTGAAACCCCTTCCCCGCACACTGAATCCCTTCCCCACACACTGAAATCGCCACCCCACACACTGAAAACATTCCCCACACTCTGAAAACCATTCCCCACACACTGAAACACCTTCCCCACACACTGAAACCCCTTCCCCAGACATTGAAACACCTTCCGCACACAAAGAAACCCCTTCCGCACATACTGAAACCCATCCCCACACTCTGAAACCCATCCCCACACACTGAAACCCCTTCCCCACTCCCTTAAACCCCTTCCGCACACACTGAAAACCCATCCGCACACACTGAAAACCATCCACACACACTGAAACACCTTCCCCACACACTGAAACCCTTCCCCACAAACTGAAACACATCCCCACACATTGAAACACTTCCCCACATACTGAAACACCTTCCCCACACACTGAAACACCTTGCCCACACACTGAACCACCTTCCCCACACACTGACTCCCTTCCCCAACTCCTAAACCCCTTAGCCACTCACTGTAACAACTTCCCCACAAACTGAAACCCCTTCCCCACACACTCAAACCCCTTCCCCACACACTGAAACACCTTCCCCAAACACTGAAACACCTTGCACAAACACTCAAACACATCCCCACACACTGAAACACCACCCCACACACTGAAACCCCTTCCCCACACACTGAAAGCCCTTCGACACACACACAAAAAAACATCCCCACACACTGAAACCCTTCCCCACACACTGAAGCACCTTCCCCACACACTGAAACACTTTCCCACACTCTGAAACACCTTCCCCACACACTGGAAACCCTTCCCCACATACTGAAACCCCCTCCCCACACACTGAAACACCTTCCCCATACACTGCAACCCCATCCCCACACACTGCAACACATCCCCACGCACTGAAACACCTTCCCCACAAACTGAAATCTCTTCCCCAAACACTGAAACCCTTCCCCAAACACTGATACCCATTCACCACACACTGAAACACATTCCCCACACACTGAAACCCCTTCCGCACACACTGAAACACATTCCCCACACAGTGAAACCCTTCCCCACACACTGAAATACCTTCCCCACACACTGAAACACATGCCCACACACTGAAACCCCTTCCCCACACACTGAAACACCTTTCCCACACACTGAAACACCTTCCCCACACACTGAAACCCCTTCCGCACACAATAAAACCCCTCGCCACACACTGCAACCGCTTCCCCACGCACTGAAACACATCCCCACACACTGCAACTCCATCCCTACACACTGAAACCCCTTCCGCACACACTGAAACACCTTCCCCACTAACTGAAACCCCTTCCCCACACACTGAAACCCTTACCGCACACACTGAAACCCCTTCCGCACACACTGAAACCCCTACCGCACACACTGAAACATCTTCCCCACACACTGAAACATCTTCTCCACACACTGAAACCCCTTCCGCACACAGTGAAAGCCTTCCCCACACACTGAAGCCCCTTCCCCACACACTGGAACCCCTTCCTCACCCACTGAACACATCCCCACCCAATGTAACACACCCCCACAAACTGAAACCCATCCCCACACACTGAAACCCCTTCCCCACACACTGAAACTCCTTCCCCACACACTGAAACACCTTACCCACACACTGAAACACTTCCGCACACAGTTAAACCCTTCCCCACACACTGAAACCCCCTCCCCACACACTGAAACACCTTCCCCTCACACTGAATACCCTTCCGCACATACTAAAACTCATCCCCACACACTGAAACACCTTCCCCACACACTGATACCCCTTCCCCACACATTGAAACACATCCCCAGACACTGAAACACCTTCCCCACACACTGATACCCCTTCCCCACACATTGAAACACCTTCCACACACACTGAAACCCCTTCCGCACACAGTTAAACCCTTTCCCACACACTGAAACCCCCTCCCCACATACTGAAACCCCTTCCCCACTACTGAATACCCTTCTGCACACAATGAAACACCTTCCCCACACAATGAAACACCTTGCCCACACACTGAATCCCCTTCCCCACAAACTGAAACCCCTTCCGCACACAGTTAAACCCTTTCCCACACATTGAAACCCATTCCCCACACACTGAAAAACCTTCCGCACACACTGAAACCCCTTCCGCACACACTGAAATACCATCCCCACACTCAGAAACCCCTTCCCCACACAATGAAACACCTTCCCCACACACTGAAACCCCTTCCACACGCACTGAAACACCTTCCCCACACACTGAAACCCCTTCCCCACACACTGACACCCCTTCCGCACACACTGAAACACCTTCCCCACATACTGAAACACATTCCCCACAAACTGAAACCCCTTCTGGACATACTGAAACCCATACCCCACACACTGAAATGCCTTCTGCACACACTGAAACCCCTTCTGCACACACTGAAACACCTTCCCCACACAGTGAAACCCATCCCCACACACTGAAATACCTTCCCCACTACCAGAAACACATCCTCACACACTGAAACCCCTTCCCCACACACTGAAACACAGCCCCACACACTGAAACTTCTTCCCACACATTGAAACACCTTCCCCACACACTGAAACCCCTCCCCACACACTGAAACCCCTTCCCCACACACTGAAACACATCCCCACACACTGAAACCCCATCCCCACACACTGAAACCCCTTCCGCACACACTGAAACACCTTCCCCAAAAACTGAAATCCCTTCCCCACACACTGAAACCTCTACCGTACACACTGAAACCCCTTCCGCACACACTGAAACACCTTCCCCACAAACTGAAACCCCTTCCCCACACACTGAAACCCCTTCCGCACACACTGAAACACCTTCCCCAAACACTGAAACCCCTTCCCCACACACTGAAACCCCTTCCACACACAGTGAAACCCTCCCCACACAGTGAAACCCCTTCCCCACACACTGAAACCCCTTCCGCACACAGTGAAACCCCTACCCACACACTGAAACCCCTTCCCCACACACTGAAACACATCCCCACACACGGAAACCCCATTCCCACACACTGAAACCCCTCCCGCACACACTGAAACACCTTCCCCAAAAACTGAAACCCCTTCCCCACACACTGAAACCTCTACCGCACACACTGAATCCCCTTCCGCACACACTGAAACATCTTCCCCACACACTGAAAACCCTTCCCCACACAGTAAAAGCACTTCTGCACACAATGAAACACCTTCCCCACACACTGAAACCCCTTCCACACACACTGAAACCCCTTCCGCACACAGTGAAACTCATCCCCACATACTGAAACCCCTTCCCCACACACTGAGACCCATTCTTCACACACTGAAACACATCTCCACACACTGAAACCCCTTCCCCACATACTGAAACCCCTTCCCCGCACACTGAAAACCCTTCCCCATACACTGAAACCCTTCCGCACACACTGAAACCCCTTCCCCACTCACTGAAACCCCTTCGCCACACACTGAAACCATTACCCACACAATGAAACACCTTCCCCAAACACTGAAACCCCTTCCCCACATACTGAAACCCTTCCCCACACACTGAAACCCCTTCTGCACACACTGAAACCCCTTCCCCACACACTGAAACCCCTTCCCCAATAACTGAAACCCCTTCCGCACTCAGTTAAACCCTTCCCCACATACTGAAACCCCTTCCCCACACACTGAAACACCTTCCCCATCACTGAATCCCTTCCGCATACACTGAAACCCTTCCCCACACACTGAATCCCCTTCTGCACACACTGAAACACCTTCCCCAAACACTGAAACCCCTTCTGCACAGACTGTAACACATTCCCCACACACTGAAACCCTTCCCCACACACTGAAACCCCGTCCCCACACACTGTAACCCTTCCCCACACACTGAAACCCCTTCCCCACACACTGAAACCCCGTCCCCAAACACTGTAACCCTTCCCCACACACTGAAACCCCTTCCCCACACACTGAAACCCCTTCCCCACACACTGAAACCCCGTCCACAAACACTGTAACCCTTCCCCACACACTGAAACCCCTTCCCCACACATTGAAACCCCTTCCGCACACACTGAAATACCATCCCCACACTCAGAAACCCCTTCCCCACCCAATGAAACCCCTTCCCCACACACTGAAACCCCTTCCACACGCACTGAAACACCTGTCCCACACACTGAAACCCCTTCCCCACACACTGACACCCCTTCCGCACACACTGAAACACCTTCCCCACATACTGAAACACATTCCCCACACACTGAAACCCCTTCTGGACATACTGAAACCCATACCCCACACACTGAAATGCCTTCCGCACACACTGAAGCCCCTTCTGCACACACTGAAACACCTTCCCCACACAGTGAAACCCATCCCCACACACTGAAATACCTTCCCCACTACCAGAAACACATCCTCACACACTGAAACCCCTTCCCCACACACTGAAACACAGCCCCACACACTGAAACTTCTTCCCACACATTGAAGCACCTTCCCCACACACTGAAACACCTTCCCCACACACCGAAACCCCTTCTGCACACAGTGAAACCCCTCCCCACACACTGAAACCCCTTCCCCACACACTGAAACACATCCCCACACACTGAAACCCCATCCCCACACACTGAAACCCCTTGGGCACACACTGAAACACCTTCCCCAAAAACTGAAACCCCTTCCCCACACACTGAAACCTCTACCGTACACACTGAAACCCCTTCCGCACACACTGAAACACCTTCCCCACAAACTGAAACCCCTTCCCCACACACTGAAACCCCTTCCGCACACACTGAAACACCTTCCCCAAACACTGAAACCCCTTCCCCACACACTGAAACCCCTTCCACACACAGTGAAACCTTCCCCACACAGTGAATCCCCTTCCCCACACACTGAAACCCCTTCTTCACACACTGAAACACATCCCCACACACTGAAACCCCTTCCCCACCCACTGAAACCCCTTCCCCACACACTGATACCCTTCCCCACACTCTGAAAACCCCTTCCCCACTCACTGAAAACCATTCCCCACTCACTGAAAGCATTACCCACACTCTGAAACCCCTTCCCCACACAGTGAAACCCCTTCCCCACATACTGAAACCCATTCCCCACACACTGAAATGCCTTCCGCACACACTGAAACCCCTTCCCCACACAGTGAAACCCTTCCCCACACACTGAAATAGCTTCCCCACACCCTGAAACACATCCTCACACACTGAAACCCCATCCCTTCACACTGAAACACATCCCCACACACTGAAACTTCTTCCCACACATTGAAACACCATCCCCACAAACTGAAACAACTTCCCCACACACTGAAACCCCTTCTGCACACAGTGAAACCCCTACCCACACACTGAAACCCCTTCCCCACACACTGAAACACATCCCCACACACTGAAACCCATCACCACACACTGAAACCCCTTCCCCACACACTGAAACCCCTTCCCCACACATTGAAACCCCTTCCGCACACACTGAAATACCATCCCCACACTCAGAAACCCCTTCCCCACCCAATGAAACCCCTTCCCCACACACTGAAACCCCTTCCACACGCACTGAAACACCTGTCCCACACACTGAAACCCCTTCCCCACACACTGACACCCCTTCCGCACACACTGAAACACCTTCCCCACATACTGAAACACATTCCCCACACACTGAAACCCCTTCTGGACATACTGAAACCCATACCCCACACACTGAAATGCCTTCCGCACACACTGAAGCCCCTTCTGCACACACTGAAACACCTTCCCCACACAGTGAAACCCATCCACACACACTGAAATACCTTCCCCACTACCAGAAACACATCCTCACACACTGAAACCCCTTCCCCACACACTGAAACACAGCCCCACACACTGAAACTTCTTCCCACACATTGAAGCACCTTCCCCACACACTGAAACACCTTCCCCACACACCGAAACCCCTTCTGCACACAGTGAAACCCCTCCCCACACACTGAAACCCCTTCCCCACACACTGAAACACATCCCCACACACTGAAACCCCATCCCCACACACTGAAACCCCTTGGGCACACACTGAAACACCTTCCCCAAAAACTGAAACCCCTTCCCCACACACTGAAACCTCTAACGTACACACTGAAACCCCTTCCGCACACACTGAAACACCTTCCCCACAAACTGAAACCCCTTCCCCACACACTGAAACCCCTTCCGCACACACTGAAACACCTTCCCCAAACACTGAAACCCCTTCCCCACACACTGAAACCCCTTCCACACACAGTGAAACCTTCCCCACACAGTGAATCCCCTTCCCCACACACTGAAACCCCTTCTTCACACACTGAAACACATCCCCACACACTGAAACCCCTTCCCCACCCACTGAAACCCCTTCCCCACACACTGATACCCTTCCCCACACTCTGAAATCCCCTTCCCCACTCACTGAAAACCATTCCCCACTCACTGAAAGCATTACCCACACTCTGAAACCCCTTCCCCACACAGTGAAACCCCTTCCCCACATACTGAAACCCATTCCCCACACACTGAAATGCCTTCCGCACACACTGAAACCCCTTCCGCACACACTGAAACACCTTCCCCACACAGTGAAACCCTTCCCCACACACTGAAATAGCTTCCCCACACCCTGAAACACATCCTCACACACTGAAACCCCATCCCTTCACACTGAAACACATCCCCACACACTGAAACTTCTTCCCACACATTGAAACACCATCCCCACAAACTGAAACAACTTCCCCACACACTGAAACCCCTTCTGCACACAGTGAAACCCCTACCCACACACTGAAACCCCTTCCCCACACACTGAAACACATCCCCACACACTGAAACCCATCACCACACACTGAAACCCCTTCCGCACACACTGAAACACCTTCCCCAAAAACTGAAACCCCTTCCCCACACACTGAAACCTCTACCGCACACACTGAAACCCCTTCCGCACACACTGAAACATCTTCCCCACACACTGAAACCCCTTCCCCACACAGTAAAAGCACTTCTGCACACAATGAAACACCTTCCCCACACACTGAAACCCCTTCCACACACACTGAAACCCCTTCCGCACACAGTGAAACCCATCCCCACATACTGAAACCCCTTCCACACACACTGAGACCCATTCTTCACACACTGAAACACATCTCCACACACTGAAACCCCTTCCCCACATACTGAAACCCCTTCCCCGCACACTGAAAACCCTTCCCCATACACTGAAACCCTTCCGCACACACTGAAACCCCTTCCCCACTCACTGAAACCCCTTCCCCACACACTGAAACCATTACCCACACAATGAAACACCTTCCCCAAACACTGAAACCACTTCCCCACATACTGAAACCCTTCCCCACACACTGAAACCCCTTCTGCACACACTGAAACCCCTTCCCCACACACTGAAACCCCTTCCCCAATAACTGAAACCCCTTCCGCACTCAGTGAAACCCTTCCCCACATACTGAAACCCCTTCCCCACACACTGAAACACCTTCCCCACACACTGAATCCCTTCCCCACACACTGAAACCCTTCCCCACACACTGAAACCCCTTCTGCACACACTGAAACACCTTCCCCAAACACTGAAACCCCTTCTGCACAGACTGTAACACATTCCCCACACACTGAAACCCTTCCCCACACACTGAAACCCCATCCCCACACACTGTAACCCTTCCCCACACTCTGACACCCCTTCCCCACACACTGAAACCCCGTCCCCAAACACTGTAACCCTTCCCCACACACTGAAACCCCTTCCCCACACACTGAAACCCTTCCCCACACACAGAGACACCTTCCCCACACACTGAAACCCATCCCCACACACTGAAACAACTTCCCCACACACAGAAACACCTTCCCCAAACACTGAAACCCCTTCCCCACACACTGAAAAAGCTTCGCCACAGACTGAAAGCCCTTCCCCACACACTGAAACAACTTCCCCACACACTGAAACATCTTCCCCACAAACTGAAACCCCTTCCGCACAAACTGAAACACCGTCCCCACACACTGAAACCCTTCCCCACACTCTGAAACCCCTTCCCCACACACTGAAACCCTTCTCCACACGCTGAAACCCCTTCCCCACACATGAAACACCTTCCCCACACACTGAAACAACTTCCCCACACACTGAAACCGTTCCCCACACACTGAAACAACTTCCCCACACACTGAAACCCCTTCCGCACATTCTGAAACACCTTCCCCACACACTGATACCCTTCCCCACACACCGAAACACCTTCCGCACACACTGAAACACTCCCCCACACACTGAAACTCCTTCCACAGACACTGGAAACCCTTCCCCACACACTGAAACCCCTTCCCCAAACACTGAAACACCTGCCCCACACACTGAAACGCCTTCCCCACACACTGAAACACCTGCCCCACACACTGAATCCCCTTCCCCACACACTGAAACAATTCCCCACACACTGAAACACTTCCGCACACACTGAAACCCATCCCCACACACTGAAACCCATCCCCACACACTGAAACAACTTCCCCACACACTGAAACAGCTTCCCCACACACTGAAACGCCTTCCCCACACACTGAAACACCTACCACACACACTGAAACACCTTCCCCACACACTGAAACACCTTCCCCACACACTGAACCCCTTCCGCACAAACTGAAACAGCTTCCCCACACACTGAAACCCTTCCCCACACACTGAAACACCTTCCCCACACACTGAAACCCTTCCCCACACACTGAAACCCATTCCCCACACACTGAAACACATTCCCCAAACACTGAAACAACTTCCCCACACAGTGAAACCCCTTCCCCACACACTGAAACACCTTCCCCATACAACGAAACACCTTCCCCACACACTGAAACCCCTTCCGCACACACTCAGAAACCTTCCCCACACACTGAAACCCTTCCCCACACACTGAAACACCTTCCCCACACACTGAAACACTTCCCGACACACTGAAACTCCTTCCCCAGACACTGGAAACCCTTCCCCACACATTGAAACCCCTTCCCCACACACTGAAACACCTTCCCCACACACTGAAATCCCATCCCCACACACTGCAACACATCCCCACACACTGAAACACCTTAACCACACACTGAAACCCCTTCCCCACACACTGAAACCCTTCCCCAAACACTGACACCCATTCACCACAGACTGAAACACATTCCCCACACACTGATACCCTTCCAAACACACTGAAACACATTCCCCACACACTGAAACCCCTTCCCCACACACTGAAACCCCTTGCCCACACACTGAAAATCCATCCCCACACACTGAAACCCCTTCCCCACACACTGAAACCCCTTCCGCACACAATGATACCCATCCCCACACACTGAAACCCATCACCACACACTGAAACCCCTTCCCCACACACTGAAACACCTGCCCCACACACTGAATCCCCTTCCCCACACACTGAAACAATTCCCCACACACTGAAACACTTCCGCACACACTGAAACCCATCCCCACACACTGAAACCCATCCCCACACACTGAAACAACTTCCCCACACACTGAAACAGCTTCCCCACACACTGAAACGCCTTCCCCACACACTGAAACACCTACCACACACACTGAAACACCTTCCCCACACACTGAAACACCTTCCCCACACACTGAACCCCTTCCGCACAAACTGAAACAGCTTCCCCACACACTGAAACGCTTCCCCACACACTGAAACACCTTCCTCACACACTGAAACCCTTACCCACACACTGAAACCCATTCCCCACACACTGAAACACATTCCCCAAACACTGAAACAACTTCCCCACACAGTGAAAGCCCTTCCCCACACACTGAAACACCTTCCCCATACAACGAAACACCTTCCCCACACACTGAAACCCCTTCCGCACACACTCAGACACCTTCCCCACACACTGAAACCCTTCCCCACACACTGAAACACCTTCCCCACACACTGAAACACTTCCCGACACACTGAAACTCCTTCCCCAGACACTGGAAACCCTTCCCCACACATTGAAACCCCTTCCCCACACACTGAAACACCTTCCCCACACACTGAAATCCCATCCCCACACACTGCAACACATCCCCACACACTGAAACACCTTAACCACACACTGAAACCCCTTCCCCACACACTGAAACCCTTCCCCAAACACTGACACCCATTCACCACAGACTGAAACACATTCCCCACACACTGATACCCTTCCAAACACACTGAAACACATTCCCCACACACTGAAACCCCTTCCCCACACACTGAAACCCCTTGCCCACACACTGAAAATCCATCCCCACACACTGAAACCCCTTCCCCACACACTGAAACCCCTTCCGCACACAATGATACCCATCCCCACACACTGAAACCCATCACCACACACTGAAACCCCTTCCCCACACACTGAAACACCTTCCCCACACACTGAAACACTTCCCCAGACACTGAAACACCTTCCCCACGCACTGAAACTCCTTCCGCACACACGGAAACCCATCCCCACACACTAAAACACATCCCCACACAGTGAAACACCTTCCCCAAACACTGAAACCCCTCCCCCAGACACTGATACCCCTTCCCCACACACTGAAACACCTTCCCAACAAACTGAAACCCCTTCCGCACACACTGAAACACCTTCCCCACACACTGAAACCCTTCCCCACACACTGAAACCCCTTCCGCACCCACTGAAACACCGTCCCCACACACTGAAACCCTTCCCCACACACTGAAACACCTTCCCCACACAATGAAACACCTTCACCTCACACTGAAACCCCTTCCGCACCCACTGAAACACCGTCCCCACACACGGAAACCCTTCCCCACACACTGAAACACCTTCCCCACACAATGAAACACTTCCCCACACACTGAAACACCTTCCCAACACACTGGAAACCCTTCCCCACATACTGAAACCCCATCCCCACACACTGCAACACATCCCCACACACTGAAACACCTTCCCCACACACTGAAACCCCTTCCCCACACACTGAAACCCTTCCCCAAACACTGATACCCATTCACCACACACTGAAACACATTCCCCACACTCTGAAACCCTTCCAAGCACACTGAAACACATTCCCCACACACTGAAACCCTTCTCCACAAACTGAAACCCATTCCCCACACATTGAAATGCCTTCCGCAAGCACAGAAACCCCTTTCGCACACACTGAAACCCCTACCCCACACAGTGAAACCCTTCCCCACACACTGAAATACCTTCCCCACACACTGAAAGACATCCCCACACATTGAAACACTTTCCAACACACTCAAACACATCCCCACACAGTGAAACCCCTTCCCCACTCACTGAAACCCCTTCCCCACACACTGAAACACATCCCCACACACTGAAACCCAATCCCCACACACTGAAACCCCTTCCACACAAACTGAAACCCCTTCCCCACACACTGAAACCCCTTCCCCACACACTGAAACACATCCCCACACACTGAAACCCAATCCCCACACACTGAAACCCCTTCCACACATACTGAAACACCTTACCCACAAACTGAAACCCCTTCCCCACACACTGAAACCCCTACCGCACACACTGAAACCCCTTCCGCACACACTGGAACACCTTCCCCACACACTGAAACCCCTTCCCCACACACTGAAACCCCTTCCGCACACACTGAAACACCTTCCCCACACACTGAAACCCCTTCCCCATCACTGAAACCCCTTCCGCACACAGTGAAACCCTTCCCCAAACACTGAAACCCATTCCCCACACACTGACACCCCTTCTTCACACACTGAAACACATCCCCACACACTGAAACCCTTTCCCCACACACTGAAAACCCTTCCCCACACATTGAAACCCTTTCCCACACTCTGAAACCTCTTCCCCACATACTGAAACCCCTTATCCAAACACTGAAACCCCTTCCCCACACAATGAAACCTCTTCCCCACACACTGAAACCTCTTCCCAATGACTGAAACTTATTCCCCTCACACTGAAACACATCCCCACACACTGAAACCTCTTCCCCACAAACTGAAACCTCTTCCACACACACTGAAACACTTCCCCAAACACTGAAACCCTTCCCCACACACTGAAATCCATCCCCACACACAGCAACCCTTCCCCACACACTGAAACCCTTGCCCACACACTGAAACCTCTTCGCCAAAGACTAAAACCATTCCCCATATACTGAAACCCCTTCCCCACCCACTGAAACCTCTTCCACACATAATAAAACCTCTTCCCCACATACTGAAACCCCTTCCCCACACATGGAAACCTCTTTCCCACACACTGAAACCCCTTCCCCACACACAGGAAGCCGTCCCCACACACTTAAATCTCATCCCCACACACTGAAATCACTTCCCCACACACTGTAACCTCTTCCCGACACACTGAAACCTCTTCCACACACACTGAAACCTCTTCCCCTCACACTGAAACCTCTTCCCCACACACTGAAACCTCTTCCCCACACATTGAAACCCATCCCCACACACTGAAACCCATCCCCACACACTGAAACCTCATCCCCACACACTGAAATCCCTTCCCTACACACTGAAACCTCTTCCCCACACATTGAAACCCATCCCCACACACTGAAACACTTCCCCACACACTGAAACCTCTTCCCCACACATTGAAACCTCTTCGCTTCAGACTGAAATCATGCCCCACACACTGAAACCTCTTCCCCACACACTGAAACAGCTTCCCCACGCACTGAAACCTCTTCCACAGACACTGAAACCTCTTCCCCACACACTGAAACCTCTTCCCCACACACTGAAACCCCTTCCCCGCGCACTGAAACCTCTTCCCCACACACTGAATCCCCTTTACCACACACTGAAACCCCTTCCCCACTCCCTGAAACCTCTTCCCCACACACTGAAAACTCTTCCCCACACACTGAAACCCCTTCCCCACACACTGAAACCCATCCCCACACACAGAAACCCATTCCCCACACACTGAAACCCATCCTCACACACTGAAACCCTTCCCCACACACTGAAACCTCTTCCCACACACTGAAACCTATTCGCCACAGACTGAAACCCTTCCCCACACACTGAAATCTCTTCCCCACACACGGAAACCTCTTCCCCACACACTGAAATCTCTTCCCCACACACTGTAACCCCTTTCCCACAAACTGAAACCTCTTCCCCACACACTGAATCCCCTTCACCACTCACTGAAACCCCTTCCCCACACACTGAAACCTCTTCCCCACACACTGAAACCTCTTCCCCACACACTGAATCCTCTTCCCTGCACGCTGAAACCGCTTCCCCACACACTGAATCCCCTTCACCTCACACTGAAACCCCTTCCCTACACACTGAAACCACTTCCCCACACAGTGAAACCTCATCCCCACACACTGAAACCTCTACCGCACACACTGAAACCCCTTCCGCACACACTGAAACATCTTCCCCACACACTGAAACAAATTTCCCACACACTGAAACCCCTTCCCCACACACTGAAACCCCTTGCCCAAACACTGAAAATCCATCCCCACACACTGAAACCCCTTCCGCACACAATGATACCCATCCCCACACACTGAAACCCATCACCACACACTGAAACCCCTTCCCCACACACTGAAACACCTTCCCCACACACTGAAACACTTCCCCAGACACTGAAACACCTTCCCCACGCACTGAAACTCCTTCCGCACACACGGAAACCCATCCCCACACACTAAAACACATCCCCACACAGTGAAACACCTTCCCCAAACACTGAAACCCCTTCCCCACATACTGAAACCCCTTCCCCACACGCTGAAACACCTTCCCAACACACTGAAACCCCTTCCGCACACACTGAAACACCTTCCCCACACACTGAATCCCTTCCCCACACACTGAAACCCCTTCCGCACCCACTGAAACACCGTCCCCACACACTGAAACCCTTCCCCACACACTGAAACCCCTTCCGCACACACTGAAACACCTTCCCCACACAGTGAAACCCTTCCCCACACACTGAAATACCTTCCCCACACACTGAAAGACATCCCCACACATTGAAACCCTTTCCCACACACTCAAACACATCCCCACAAAGTGAAACCCCTCCCCACACACTGAAACCCCTTCCCCACACACTGAAACACATCCCCACACACTGAAACCCAATCCCCACACACTGAAACCCCTTCCACACATACTGAAACACCTTACCCACAAACTGAAGCCCCTTCCCCACACACTGAAACCCCTACCGCACACACTGAAACCCCTTCCGCACACACTGTAACACCTTCCCCACACACTGAAACCCCTTCCCCACACACTGAAACCCCTTCCGCACACACTGAAACACCTTCCCCACACACTGAAACCCCTTCCCCCACACTGAAACCCCTTCCGCACACAGTGAAACCCTTCCCCAAACACTGAAACCCATTCCCCACACACTGACACCCCTTCTTCACACACTGAAACACATCCCCACACACTGAAACCCTTTCCCCACACACTGAAAACCCTTCCCCACACATTGAAACCCTTTCCCACACTCTGAAACCTCTTCCCCACATACTGAAACCCCTTATCCAAACACTGAAACCCCTTCCCCACACAATGAAACCTCTTCCCCACACACTGAAACCTCTTCCAATGACTGAAACTTATTCCCCTCACACTGAAACACATCCCCACACACTGAAACCTCTTCCCAAAAACTGAAACCTCTTCCACACACACTGAAACACTTCCCCAAACACTGAAACCCTTCCCCACACACTGAAATCCATCCCCACACACAGCAACCCTTCCCCACACACTGAAACCCTTGCCCACACACTGAAACCTCTTCGCCAAAGACTAAAACCATTCCCCATATACTGAAACCCCTTCCCCACCCACTGAAACCTCTTCCACACATAATAAAACCTCTTCCCCACATACTGAAACCCCTTCCCCACACATGGAAACCTCTTTCCCACACACTGAAACCCCTTCCCCACACACAGGAAGCCGTCCCCACACACTTAAATCTCATCCCCACACACTGAAATCCCTTCCCCACACAATGTAACCTCTTCCCGACACACTAAAACCTCTTCCACACACACTGAAACCTCTTCCCCTCACACTGAAACCTCTTCCCCACACACTGAAACCTCTTCCCCACACATTGAAACCCATCCCCACACACTGAAACCCATCCCCACACACTGAAACCTCATCCCCACACACTGAAATCCCTTCCCTACACACTGAACCCTCTTCCCCACACATTGAAACCCATCCCCACGCACTGAAACACTTCCCCACACACTGAAACCTCTTCCCCACACACTGAAACCTCTTCGCTTCAGACTGAAACCATGCCCCACACACTGAAACCTCTTCCCCACACACTGAAACAGCTTCCCCACGCACTGAAACCTCTTCCACAGACACTGAAACCTCTTCCCCACACACTGAAACCCCTTCCCCGCGCACTGAAACCTCTTCGCCACACACTGAATCCCCTTTACCACACACTGAAACCCCTTCCCCACTTCCTGAAACCTCTTCCCCACACACTGAAAACTCTTCCCCACACACTGAAACCCCTTCCCCACACACTGAAACCCATCCCCACACACAAAAACCCATTCCCCACACACTGAAACCCATCCTCACACACTGAAACCCTTCCCCACTCACTGAAACCTCTTCCCACACACTGAAACCTATTCGCCACAGACTGAAACCCTTCCCCACACACTGAAATCTCTTCCCCACACACGGAAACCTCTTCCACACACACTGAAACCTCTTCCCCACACACTGAAATCTCTTCCCCACACACTGTAACCCCTTTCCCACAAACTGAAACCTCTTCCCCACACACTGAATCCCCTTCACCACTCACTGAAACCCCTTCCCCACACACTGAAACCTCTTCCCCACACACTGAAACCTCTTCCCCACACACTGAATCCTCTTCCCTGCACGCTGAATCCTCTTTCCCACACACTGAAACCCCTACACCTCACACCGAAACCCCTTCCCTACACACTGAAACCTCTTCCCCACACAGTGAAACCTCATCCCCACACACTGAAACCTCTACCGCACACACTGAAACCCCTTCCGCACACACTGAAACATCTTCCCCACACACTGAAACCCCTTCCCCACACAGTAAAAGCACTTCTGCACACAATGAAACACCTTCCCCACACACTGAAACCCCTTCCACACACACTGAAACCCCTTCCGCACACAATGAAACCCATCCCCACATACTGAAACCCCTTCCCCACACACTGAGACCCATTCTTCACACACTGAAACACATCTCCACACACTGAAACCCCTTCCCCACATACTGAAACCCCTTCCCCGCACACTGAAAACCCTTCCCCATACACTGAAACCCTTCCGCACACACTGAAACCCCTTCCCCACTCACTGAAACCACTTCCCCACACACTGAAACCATTACCCACACAATGAAACACCTTCCCCAAACACTGAAACCCCTTCCCCACATACTGAAACCCTTCCCCACACACTGAAACCCCTTCTGCACACACTGAAACCCCTTCCCCACACACTGAAACCCCTTCCCCAATAACTGAAACCCCTTCCGCACTCAGTGAAACCCTTCCCCACATACTGAAACCCCTTCCCCACACACTGAAACCCTTCCCCACACACTGAAACCCCTTCTGCACACACTGAAACACCTTCCCCAAACACTGAAACCCCTTCTGCACAGACTGTAACACATTCCCCACACACTGAAACCCTTCCCCACACACTGAAACCCCGTCCCCACACACTGTAACCCTTCCCCACACACTGAAACCCCTTCCCCACACACTGAAACCCCGTCCCCAAACACTGTAACCCTTCCGCACACACTGAAACCCCTTCCCCACACACTGAAACCCTTCCCCACACACAGAGACCCCTTCCCCACACACTGAAACCCATCCCCACACACTGAAAGAACTTCCCCACACACAGAAACACCTTCCCCAAACACTGAAACCCCTTCCCCACACACTGAAAAAGCTTCGCCACACCCTGAAAGCCCTTCCCCACACACTGAAACAACTTCCCCACACACTGAAACATCTTCCCCACAAACTGAAACCCCTTCCGCACAAAGTGAAACACCTTCCCCACACACTGAAACCCTTCCCCACACACTGAAACCCCTTCCCCACACACTGAAACCCTTCTCCACACACTGAAACCCCTTTCCTACACACTGAAACACCTTCCCCACACACTGAAACAACTTCCCCACACACTGAAACCGTTCCCCACACACTGAAACAACTTCCCCACACACTGAAACCCCTTCCGCACATTCTGAAACACCTTCCCCACACACTGATACCCTTCCCCACACACCGAAACACCTTCCGCACACACTGAAACACTCCCCCACACACTGAAAAACCTTCCACAGACACTGGAAACCCTTCCCGACACACTGAAACCCCTTCCCCAAACACTGAAACACCTGCCCCACACACTGAAACGCCTTCCCCACACACTGAAACACCTGCCCCACACACTGAATCCCCTTCCTCACACACTGAAACAATTCCCCACACACTGAAACCCTTCCGCACACACTGAAACCCATCCCCACACACTGAAACCCATCCCCACACACTGAAACAACTTCCCCACACACTGAAACAGCTTCCCCACACACTGAAACGCCTTCACACACACTGAAACACCTACCACACACACTGAAACACCTTCCCCACACACTGAAACACCTTCCCCACACACTGAAACCCCTTCCGCACAAACTGAAACAGCTTCCCCACACACTGAAACCCCTTTCCCACACACTGAAACACCTTCCCCACACACTGAAACCCTTCCCCACACACTGAAACCCATTCCCCACACACTGAAACACATTCCCCACACACTGAAACAACTTCCCCACACAGTGAAACCCCTTCCCCACACACTGAAACACCTTCCCCATACAACGAAACACCTTTCCCACACACTGAAACCCCTTCCGCACACACTCAGACACCTTCCCCACACACTGAAACCCTTCCCCACACACTGAAACACCTTCCCCACACACTGAAACACTTCCCGACACACTGAAACTCCTTCCCCAGACACTGGAAACCCTTCCCCACACATTGAAACCCCTTCCCCACACACTGAAACACCTTCCCCACACACTGAAATCCCATCCCCACACACTGCAACACATCCCCACACACTGAAACACCTTACCCACACACTGAAACCCCTTCCCCACACACTGAAACCCTTCCCCAAACACTGACACCCATTCACCACACACTGAAACACATTCCCCACACACTGATACCCTTCCAAACACATTGAAACACATTCCCCACACAGTGAAACCCCTTCCCCACACACTGAAACCCCTTGCCCACACACTGAAAATCCATCCCCACACACTGAAACCCCTTCCGCCCACAATGTTACCCATCCCCACACACTGAAACCCATCACCACACACTGAAACCCCTTCCCCACACACTGACACACCTTCCCCACACACTGAAACACTTCCCCAGACACTGAGACACCTTCCCCACGCACTGAAACTCCTTCCGCACACACGGAAACCCATCCCCACACACTAAAACACATCCCCACACAGTGAAACACCTTCCCCAAACACTGAAACCCCTCCCACAGACACTGAAACCCCTTCCCCACACACTGAAACACCTTCCCAACACACTGAAACCCCTTCCGCACACACTGAAACACCTTCCCCACACACTGAAACCCTTCCCCACACACTGAAACCCCTTCCGCACCCACTGAAACACCGTCCCCACACACTGAAACCCTTCCCCACACACAGAAACACCTTCCCCACACAATGAAACACCTTCACCTCACACTGAAACCCCTTCCGCACACACTGAAACACCGTCCCCATACACTGAAACCCTTCCCCACACACTGAAACACCTTCCCCACACAATGAAACACTTCCCCACACACTGAAACACCTTCCCAACACACTGGAAACCCTTCCCCACATACTGAAACCCCATCCCCACACACTGCAACACATCCCCACACACTGAAACACCTTCCCCACACACTGAAACCCCTTCCCCACACACTAAAACCCTTCCCCAAACACTGATACCCATTCACCACACACTGAAACACATTCTCCACACACTGAAACCCTTCCAAGCACACTGAAACACATTCCCCACACACTGAAACCCCTTCTCCACAAACTGAAACCCATTCCCCACACACTGAAATGCCTTCCGCAAACACAGAAACCCCTTCCGCACACACTGAAACACCTTCCCCACACAGTGAAACCCTTCCCCACACACTGAAATACCTTCCCCACACACTGAAAGACATCCCCACACATTGAAACCCTTTCCCACACACTCAAACACATCCCCACACAGTGACACCCCTTCCCCACACACTGACACATCTTCCCCACAAACTGAAACACCTTCCACACACAGTGAAAACCCTCCCCACACACTGAAACCCCTTCCCCACACACTGAAACACATCCCCACACACTGAAAGCGAATCCCCACAAACTGAAACCCCTTCCACACATACTGAAACACCTTATCCAAACACTGAAACCCCTTCCCCACACAATGAAACCTCTTCCCCACACACTGAAACCTCTTCCCAATGACTGAAACTTATTCCCCTCACACTGAAACACATCCCCACACACTGAAACCTCTTCCCCAGAAACTGAAACCTCTTCCACACACACTGAAACACTTCCCCAAACACTGAAACCCTTCCCCACACACTGAAATCCATCCCCACACACAGCAACCCTTCCCCACACACTGAAACCCTTGCCCACACACTGAAACCTCTTCGCCAAAGACTAAAACCATTCCCCATATACTGAAACCCCTTCCCCACCCACTGAAACCTCTTCCACACATAATAAAACCTCTTCCCCACATACTGAAACCCCTTCCCCACACATGGAAACCTCTTTCCCACACACTGAAACCCCTTCCCCACACACAGGAAGCCGTCCCCACACACTTAAATCTCATCCCCACACACTGAAATCCCTTCCCCACACAATGTAACCTCTTCCCGACACACTAAAACCTCTTCCACACACACTGAAACCTCTTCCCCTCACACTGAAACCTCTTCCCCACACACTGAAACCTCTTCCCCACACATTGAAACCCATCTCCACACACTGAAACCCATCCCCACACACTGAAACCTCATCCCCACACACTGAAATCCCTTCCCTACACACTGAAACCTCTTCCTCACACATTGAAACCCATCCCCACGCACTGAAACACTTCCCCACACACTGAAACCTCTTCCCCACACACTGAAACCTCTTCGCTTCAGACTGAAACCATGCCCCACACACTGAAACCTCTTCCCCACACACTGAAACAGCTTCCCCACGCACTGAAACCTCTTCCACAGACACTGAAACCTCTTCCCCACACACTGAAACCCCTTCCCCGCGCACTGAAACCTCTTCGCCACACACTGAATCCCCTTTACCACACACTGAAACCCCTTCCCCACTTCCTGAAACCTCTTCCCCACACACTGAAAACTCTTCCCCACACACTGAAACCCCTTCCCCACACACTGAAACCCATCCCCACACACAGAAACCCATTCCCCACACACTGAAACCCATCCTCACACACTGAAACCCTTCCCCACTCACTGAAACCTCTTCCCACACACTGAAACCTATTCGCCACAGACTGAAACCCTTCCCCACACACTGAAATCTCTTCCCCACACACGGAAACCTCTTCCACACACACTGAAACCTCTTCCCCACACACTGAAATCTCTTCCCCACACACTGTAACCCCTTTCCCACAAACTGAAACCTCTTCCCCACACACTGAATCCCCTTCACCACTCACTGAAACCCCTTCCCCACACACTGAAACCTCTTCCCCACACACTGAAACCTCTTCCCCACACACTGAATCCTCTTCCCTGCACGCTGAATCCTCTTTCCCACACACTGAAACCCCTTCACCTCACACCGAAACCCCTTCCCTACTCACTGAAACCTCTTCCCCACACAGTGAAACCTCATCCCCACACACTGAAACCTCTACCGCACACACTGAAACCCCTTCCGCACACACTGAAACATCTTCCCCACACACTGAAACCCCTTCCCCACACAGTAAAAGCACTTCTGCACACAATGAAACACCTTCCCCACACTCTGAAACCCCTTCCACACACACTGAAACCCCTTCCGCCCACAATGAAACCCATCCCCACATACTGAAACCCCTTCCCCACACACTGAGACCCATTCTTCACACACTGAAACACATCTCCACACACTGAAACCCCTTCCCCACATACTGAAACCCCTTCCCCGCACACTGAAAACCCTTCCCCATACACTGAAACCCTTCCGCACACACTGAAACCCCTTCCCCACTCACTGAAACCACTTCCCCACACACTGAAACCATTACCCACACAATGAAACACCTTCCCCAAACACTGAAACCCCTTCCCCACATACTGAAACCCTTCCCCACACACTGAAACCCCTTCTGCACACACTGAAACCCCTTCCCCACACACTGAAACCCCTTCCCCAATAACTGAAACCCCTTCCACAGTCAGTGAAACCCTTCCCCACATACTGAAACCCCTTCCCCACACACTGAAACCCTTCCCCACACACTGAAACCCCTTCTGCACACACTGAAACACCTTCCCCAAACACTGAAACCCCTTCTGCACAGACTGTAACACATTCCCCACACACTGAAACCCTTCCCCACACACTGAAACCCCGTCCCCACACACTGTAACCCTTCCCCACACACTGAAACCCCTTCCCCACACACTGAAACCCCGTCCCCAAACACTGTAACCCTTCCCCACACACTGAAACCCCTTCCCCACACACTGAAACCCTTCCCCACACACAGAGACCCCTTCCCCACACACTGAAACCCATCCCCACACACTGAAAGAACTTCCCCACACACAGAAACACCTTCCCCAAACACTGAAACCCCTTCCCCACACACTGAAAAAGCTTCGCCACACCCTGAAAGCCCTTCCCCACACACTGAAACAACTTCCCCACACACTGAAACAACTTCCCCACAAACTGAAACCCCTTCCGCACAAAGTGAAACACCTTCCCCACACACTGAAACCCTTCCCCACACACTGAAACCCCTTCCCCACACACTGAAACCCTTCTCCACACACTGAAACCCCTTCCCCACACACTGAAACCGTTCCCCACACACTGAAACAACTTCCCCACACACTGAAACCCCTTCCGCACATTCTGAAACACCTTCCCCACACACTGATACCCTTCCCCACACACCGAAACACCTTCCGCACACACTGAAACACTCCCCCACACACTGAAACTCCTTCCACAGACACTGGAAACCCTTCCCCACACACTGAAACCCCTTCCCCAAACACTGAAACACCTGCCCCACACACTGAAACCACTTCCCCACACACTGAAACACCTGCCCCACACACTGAATCCCCTTCCTCACACACTGAAACAATTCCCCACACACTGAAACCCTTCCGCACACACTGAAACCCATCCCCACACACTGAAACCCATCCCCACAAACTGAAACAACATCCCCACACACTGAAGCCCCTTCCCCACACACTGAAACGCCTTCACACACACTGACACACCTACCACACACACTGAAACACCTTCCCCACACACTGAAACCCCTTCCGCACAAACTGAAACAGCTTCCCCACACACTGAAACCCCTTCCCCACACACTGAAACACCTTCCCCACACACTGAAACCCTTCCCCACACACTGAAACCCATTCCCCACACACTGAAACACATTCCCCACACACTGAAACAACTTCCCCACACAGTGAAACCCCTTCCCCACACACTGAAACACCTTCCCCATACAACGAAACACCTTTCCCACACATTGAAACCCCTTCCGCACACACTCAGACACCTTCCCCACACACTGAAACCCTTCCCCACACACTGAAACACCTTCCCCACACACTGAAACACTTCCCGACACACTGAAACTCCTTCCCCAGACACTGGAAACCCTTCCCCACACATTGAAACCCCTTCCCCACACACTGAAACACCTTCCCCACACACTGAAATCCCATCCCCACACACTGCAACACATCCCCACACACTGAAACACCTTACCCACACACTGAAACCCCTTCCCCACACACTGAAACCCTTCCCCAAACACTGACACCCATTCACCACACACTGTAACCCTTCCCCACACACTGAAACCCCTTCCCCACACACTGAAACACCGTCCCCAAACACTGTAACCCTTCCCCACACACTGAAACCCCTTCCCCACACACTGAAACCCTTCCCCACACACAGAGACCCCTTCCCCACACACTGAAACAACTTCCCCACGCACTGAAACATCTTCCCCACACACTGATACCCTTCCAAACACACTGAAACACATTCCCCACACAGTGAAACCCCATCCCCACACACTGAAACCCCTTGCCCACACACTGAAAATCCATCCCCACACACTGAAACCCCTTCCGCACACAATGATACCCATCCCCACACACTGAAACCCATCACCACACACTGAAACCCCTTCCCCACACACTGACACACCTTCCCCACACACTGAAACACTTCCCCAGACACTGAAACACCTTCCCCACGCACTGAAACTCCTTCCGCACACACGGAAACCCATCCCCACACACTAAAACACATCCCCACACAGTGAAACACCTTCCCCAAACACTGAAACCCCTCCCACAGACACTGAAACCCCTTCCCCACACACTGAAACACCTTCCCAACACACTGAAACCCCTTCCGCACACACTGAAACACCTTGCCCACACACTGCAACACATCCCCACACACTGAAACACCTTCCCCACACACTGAAACCCCTTCCCCACACACTAAAACCCTTCCCCAAACACTGATACCCATTCACCACACACTGAAACACATTCCCCACACACTGAAACCCTTCCAAGCACACTGAAACACATTCCCCACACACTGAAACCCCTTCTCCACAAACTGAAACCCATTCCCCACACACTGAAATGCCTTCCGCAAACACAGAAACCCCTTCCGCACACACTGAAACAACTTCCCCACACAGTGAAACCCTTCCCCACACACTGAAATACCTTCCCCACACACTGAAAGACATCCCCACACATTGAAACCCTTTCCCACACACTCAAACACATCCCCACACAGTGACACCCCTTCCCCACACACTGACACATCTTCCCCACAAACTGAAACACCTTCCACACACAGTGAAACCCCTCCCCACACACTGAAACCCCTTCCCCACACACTGAAACACATCCCCACACACTGAAAGCGAATCCCCACACACTGAAACCCCTTCCACACATACTGAAACACCTTACCCACAAACTGAAACCCCTTCCCCACACACTGAAACCCCTACCACACACACTGAAACCCCTTCCGCACACACTGAAACACCTTCCCCACACACTGAAACCCCTTCCCCACACACTGAAACCCCTTCCGCACACACTGAAACACCTTCCCCACACACTGAAACCCCTTCCCCCACACTGAAACCCCTTCCGCACACAGTGAAACCCTTCCCCAAACACTGAAACCCATTCCCCACACACTGACACCCCTTCTTCACACACTGAAACACATCCCCACACACTGAAACCCTTTCCCCACACACTGAAAACCCTTCCCCACACATTGAAACCCTTTCCCACACTCTGAAACCTCTTCCCCACATACTGAAACCCCTTATCCAAACACTGAAACCCCTTCCCCACACAATTAAACCTCTTCCCCACACACTGAAACCTCTTCCCAATGACTGAAACTTATTCCCCTCACACTGAAACACATCCCCACACACTGAAACCTATTCCCCACAAACTGAAACCTCTTCCACACACACTGAAACACTTCCCCAAACACTGAAACACCTTCCCCACACACTGAAATCCCATCCCCACACACTGCAACACATCCCCACACACTGAAACACCTTACCCACACACTGAAACCCCTTCCCCACACACTGAAACCCTTCCCCAAACACTGACACCCATTCACCACACACTGTAACCCTTCCCCACACACTGAAACCCCTTCCCCACACACTGAAACACCGTCCCCAAACACTGTAACCCTTCCCCACACACTGAAACCCCTTCCCCACACACTGAAACCCTTCCCCACACACAGAGACCCCTTCCCCACACACTGAAACAACTTCCCCACGCACTGAAACATCTTCCCCACACACTGATACCCTTCCAAACGCACTGAAACACATTCCCCACACAGTGAAACCCCATCCCCACACACTGAAACCCCTTGCCCACACACTGAAAATCCATCCCCACACACTGAAACCCCTTCCGCACGCAATGATACCCATCCCCACACACTGAAACCCATCACCACACACTGAAACCCCTTCCCCACACACTGACACACCTTCCCCACACACTGAAACACTTCCCCAGACACTGAAACACCTTCCCCACGCACTGAAACTCCTTCCGCACACACGGAAACCCATCCCCACACACTAAAACACATACCCACACAGTGAAACACCTTCCCAACACACTGAAACCCCTTCCGCACGCACTGAAACACCTTGCCCACACACTGCAACACATCCCCACACACTGAAACACCTTCCCCACACACTGAAACCCCTTCCCCACACACTAAAACCCTTCCCCAAACACTGATACCCATTCACCACACACTGAAACACATTCCCCACACACTGAAACCCTTCCAAGCACACTGAAACACATTCCCCACACACTGAAACCCCTTCTCCACAAACTGAAACCCATTCCCCACACACTGAAATGCCTTCCGCAAACACGGAAACCCCTTCCGCACACACTGAAACACCTTCCCCACACAGTGAAACCCTTCACCACACACTGAAATACCTTCCCCACACACTGAAAGACATCCCCACACATTGAAACCCTTTCCCACACACTCAAACACATCCCCACACAGTGACACCCCTTCCCCACACACTGACACATCTTCCCCACAAACTGAAACACCTTCCACACACAGTGAAACCCCTCCTCACACACTGAAACCCCTTCCCCACACACTGAAACACATCCCCACACACTGAAAGCGAATCCCCACACACTGAAACCCCTTCCACACATACTGAAACACCTTACCCACAAACTGAAACCCCTTCCCCACACACTGAAACCCCTACCACACACACTGAAACCCCTTCCGCACACACTGAAACACCTTCCCCACACACTGAAACCCCTTCCCCACACACTGAAACCCCTTCCGCACACACTGAAACACCTTCCCCACACACTGAAACCCCTTCCCCCACACTGAAACCCCTTCCGCACACAGTGAAACCCTTCCCCAAACACTGAAACCCATTCCCCACACACTGACACCCCTTCTTCACACACTGAAACACATCCCCACAAACTGAAACCCTTTCCACACACTGAAAACCCTTCCCCACACATTGAAACCCTTTCCCACACTCTGAAACCTCTTCCCCACATACTGAAACCCCTTATCCAAACACTAAAACCCCTTCCCCACACAATTAAACCTCTTCCCCACACACTGAAACCTCTTCCCAATGACTGAAACTTATTCCCCTCACACTGAAACACATCCCCACACACTGAAACCTATTCCCCACAAACTGAAACCTCTTCCACACACACTGAAACACTTCCCCAAACACTGAAACCCTTGCCCACACACTGAAATCCATCCCCACACACAGCAACCCTTCCCCACACACTGAAACCCTTGCCCAAACACTGAAACCTCTTCGCCAAAGACTAAAACCATTCCCCATATACTGAAACCCCTTCCCCACCCACTGAAACCTCTTCCACACATAATAAAACCTCTTCCCCACATACTGAAACCCCTTCCCCACACATGGAAACCTCTTTCCCACACACTGAAACCCCTTCCCCACACACAGGAAGCCGTCCCCACACACTTAAATCTCATCCCCACACACTGAAATCCCTTCCCCACACACTGTAACCTCTTCCCGACACACTGAAACCTCTTCCACACACACTGAAACCTCTTCCCCTCACACTGAAACCTCTTCCCCACACACTGAAACCTCTTCCCCACACATTGAAACCCCTTCCTCACACACTGAAACATCTTCCCCACACACTGAAACCCCTTCCCCACACAGTAAAAGCACTTCTGCACACAATGAAACACCTTCCCCACACACTGAAACCCCTTCCACACTCACTGAAACCCCTTCCGCACACAGTGAAACCCATCCCCACATACTGAAACCCCTTCCCCACACACTGAGACCCATTCTTCACACACTGAAACACATCTCCACACACTGAAACCCCTTCCCCACATACTGAAACCCCTTCCCCGCACACTGAAAACCCTTCCCCATACACTGAAACCCTTCCGCACACACTGAAACCCCTTCCCCACTCACTGAAACCCCTTCCCCACACACTGAAACCATTACCCACACAATGAAACACCTTCCCCAAACACTGAAACCCCTTCCCCACATACTGAAACCCTCCCCCACACACTGAAACCCCTTCTGCACACACTGAAACCCCTTCCTCACACACTGAAACCCCTTCCCCAATAACTGAAACCCCTTCCGCACTCAGTGAAACCCTTCCCCACATACTGAAACCCCTTCCCCACACACTGAAACACCTTCCCCACACACTGAATCCCTTCCCCACACACTGAAACCCTTCCCCACACACTGAAACCCCTTCTGCACACACTGAAACACCTTCCCCAAACACTGAAACCCCTTCTGCACAGACTGTAACACATTCCCCACACACTGAAACCCTTCCCCACACACTGAAACCCCTTCCCCACACACTGTAACCCTTCCCCACACACTGAAACCCCTTCCCCACACACTGAAACACCGTCCCCAAACACTGTAACCCTTCCCCACACACTGAAACCCCTTCCCCACACACTGAAACCCTTCCCCACACACAGAGACCCCTTCCCCACACACTGAAACAACTTCCCCACGCACTGAAACATCTTCCCCACAAACTGAAACCCCTTCCGCACAAACTGAAACACCTTCCCCACACACTGAAACCCTTCCCCACACACTGAAACCCCTTCCCCACACACTGAAACCCTTCTCCACACACTGAAACCCCTTCCCCACACACTGAAACACCTTCCCCACACACTGAAACAACTTCCCCACACACTGAAACCGTTCCCCACACACTGAAACACCTTCCCCACACACTGAAACCCCTTCCGCACATTCTGAAACACCTTCCCCACACACTGATACCCTTCCCCACACACCAAAACACCTTCCGCACACACTGAAACACTCCCCCACACACTGAAACTCCTTCCACAGACACTGGAAACCCTTCCCCACACACTGAAACCCCTTCCCCACACACTGAAACACCTGCCCCACACACTGAAACGCCTTCCCCACACACTGAAACACCTGCCCCATACACTGAATCCCCTTCCCCACACACTGAAACAATTCCCCACACACTGAAAACCATCCCCACACACTGAAACCCATCCCCACACACTGAAACAACTTCCCCACACACTGAAACAGCTTCCCCACACACTGAAACGCCTTCCCCACACATTGAAACACCTACCACACACACTGAAACACCTTCCCCACACACTGAAACCCCTTCCGCACAAACTGAAACAGCTTCCCCACACACTGAAACCCTTCCCCACACACTGAAACACCTTCCCCACACACTGAAACCCTTCCCCACACACTGAAACCCATTCCCCACACACTGAAACACATTCCCCACACACTGAAGCAACTTCCCCACACAGTGAAACCCCTTCCCCACACACTGAAACACCTTCCCCATACAACGAAACACCTTCCCCACACACTGAAACCCCTTCCGCACACACTCAGACAACTTCCCCACTCACTGAAACCCTTCCCCACACACTGAAACACCTTCCCCACACACTGAAACACTTCCCGACACACTGAAACTCCTTCCCCAGACACTGGAAACCCTTCCCCACACATTGAAACCCCTTCCCCACACACTGAAACAACTTCCACACACACTGAAATCCCATCCCCACACACTGCAACACATCCCCACACACTGAAACACCTTACCCACACACTGAAACCCCTTCCCCACACACTGAAACCCTTCCCCAAACACTGACACCCATTCACCACAGACTGAAACACATTCCCCACACACTGATACCCTTCCAAACACACTGAAACACATTCCCCACACACTGAAACCCCTTCCCCACAACTGAAACACATTCCCCACACACTGAAACCCCTTCCCCACACACTGAAACCCCTTCCCCACACACTGAAAATCCATCCCCACACACTGAAACTCCTTCCGCACACAATGATACCCATCCCCACACACTGAAACCCATCACCACACACTGAAACCCCTTCCCCACACACTGAAACACCTTCCCCACACACTGAAACACTTCCCCAGACACTGAAACACCTTCCTCACGCACTGAAACTCCTTCCGCACACACGGAAACCCATCCCCACACACTAAAACACATCCCCACACAGTGAAACACCTTCCCCAAACACTGAAACCCCTCCCTCAGACACTGAAACCCCTTCCCCACACACTGAAACACCTTCCCAACACACTGAAACCGCTTCCGCACACACTGAAACACCTTCCCCACACACTGAAACCCTTCCCCACACACGGAAACCCCTTCCGCACCCACTGAAACACCGTCCCACACACTGAAACCCTTCCCCAAACACTGAAACACCTTCCCCACACAATGAAATACCTTCACCTCACACTGAAACCCCTTCCGCAACCACTGAAACACCGTCCCCACACACTGAAACCCTTCCCCACACACTGAAACACCTTCCCCACACAATGAAACACTTCCCCACACACTGAAACACCTTCCCAACACACTGGAAACCCTTCCCCACATACTGAAAACCCATCCCCACACACTGCAACACATCCCCACACACTGAAACACCTTCCCCACACACTGAAACCCCTTCCCCACACACTGAAACCCTTCCCCAAACACTGATACCCATTCACCACACACTGAAACACATTCCCCACACACTGAAACCCTTCCAAGCACACTGAAACACATTCCCCACACACTGAAACCCCTTCTCCACAAACTGAAACCCATTCCCCACACACTGAAATGCCTTCCGCAAACACAGAAACCCCTTCCGCACACACTGAAAGACATCCCCACACATTGAAACCCTTTCCCACACACTCAAACACATCCCCACACAGTGAAACCCCTTCTCCACACACTGACACATCTTCCCCACAAACTGAAACACCTTCCACACACAGTGAAACCCCTCCCCACACACTGAAACCCCTTCCCCACACACTGAAACACATCCCCACACACTGAAACCCCTTCCCCACACACTGAAACCCCTTCCACACATACTGAAACACCTTCCCCACACACTGAAACCCCTTCCCCACACACTGAAACCCCTTCCGCACACACTGAAACACCTTCCCCACACACTGAAACCCCTTCCCCCACACTGAAACCCCTTCCGCACACAGTGAAACCCTTCCCCAAACACTGAAACCCATTCCCCACACACTGACACCCCTTCTTCACACACTGAAACACATCCCCACACACTGAAACCCTTTCCCCACACACTGAAAACCCTTCCCCACACATTGAAACCCTTTCCCACACTCTGAAACCTCTTCCCCACATACTGAAACCCCTTATCCAAACACTAAAACCCCTTCCCCACACAATGAAACCTCTTCCCCACACACTGAAACCTCTTCCCAATGACTGAAACTTATTCCCCACACACTGAAACACATCCCCACACACTGAAACCTCTTCCCCACAAACTGAAACCTCTTCCACACACACTGAAACACTTCCCCAAACACTGAAACCCTTCCCCACACACTGAAATCCATCCCCACACACAGCAACCCTTCCCCACACACTGAAACCCTTGCCCACACACTGAAACCTCTTCGCCAAAGACTAAAACCATTCCCCATATACTGAAACCCCTTCCCCACCCACTGAAACCTCTTCCACAAATAATAAAACCTCTTCCCCACATACTGAAACCCCTTCCCCACACATGGAAACCTCTTTCCCACACACTGAAACCCCTTCCCCACACACAGGAAGCCGTCCCCACACACTTAAATCTCATCCCCACACACTGAAATCCCTTCCCCACACACTGTAACCTCTTCCCGACACACTGAAACCTCTTCCACACACACTGAAACCTCTTCCCCTCACACTGAAACCTCTTCCCCACACACTGAAACCTCTTCCCCACACATTGAAACCCATCCCCACACACTGAAACCCATCCCCACACACTGAAACCTCATCCCCACACACTGAAATCCCTTCCCTACACACTGAAACCTCTTCCCCACACATTGAAACCCATCCCCACACACTGAAACACTTCCCCACACACTGAAACACCTTCCCCACACACTGAAACACCTACCACACACACTGAAACACCTTCCCCACACACTGAAACCCCTTCCGCACAAACTGAAACAGCTTCCCCACACACTGAAACCCTTCCCCACACACTGAAACACCTTCCCCACACACTGAAACCCTTCCCCACACACTGAAACCCATTCCCCACACACTGAAACACATTCCCCACACACTGAAACAACTTCCCCACACAGTGAAACCCCTTCCCCACACACTGAAACACCTTCCCCATACAACGAAACACCTTCCCCACACACTGAAACCCCTTCCGCACACACTCAGACAACTTCCCCACTCACTGAAACCCTTCCCCACACACTGAAACACCTTCCCCACACACTGAAACACTTCCCGACACACTGAAACTCCTTCCCCAGACACTGGAAACCCTTCCCCACACATTGAAACCCCTTCCCCACACACTGAAACAACTTCCACACACACTGAAATCCCATCCCCACACACTGCAACACATCCCCACACACTGAAACACCTTACCCACACACTGAAACCCCTTCCCCACACACTGAAACCCTTCCCCAAACACTGACACCCATTCACCACAGACTGAAACACATTCCCCACACACTGATACCCTTCCAAACACACTGAAACACATTCCCCACACACTGAAACCCCTTCCCCACACACTGAAACCCCTTCCCCACACACTGAAAATCCATCCCCACACACTGAAACTCCTTCCGCACACAATGATACCCATCCCCACACACTGAAACCCATCACCACACACTGAAACCCCTTCCCCACACACTGAAACACCTTCCCCACACACTGAAACACTTCCCCAGACACTGAAACACCTTCCTCACGCACTGAAACTCCTTCCGCACACACGGAAACCCATCCCCACACACTAAAACACATCCCCACACAGTGAAACACCTTCCCCAAACACTGAAACCCCTCCCCCAGACACTGAAACCCCTTCCCCACACACTGAAACACCTTCCCAACACACTGAAACCGCTTCCGCACACACTGAAACACCTTCCCCACACACTGAAACCCTTCCCCACACACGGAAACCCCTTCCGCACCCACTGAAACACCGTCCCACACACTGAAACCCTTCCCCAAACACTGAAACACCTTCCCCACACAATGAAATACCTTCACCTCACACTGAAACCCCTTCCGCAACCACTGAAACACCGTCCCCACACACTGAAACCCTTCCCCACACACTGAAACACCTTCCCCACACAATGAAACACTTCCCCACACACTGAAACACCTTCCCAACACACTGGAAACCCTTCCCCACATACTGAAATCCCATCCCCACACACTGCAACACATCCCCACACACTGAAACACCTTCCCCACACACTGAAACCCCTTCCCCACACACTGAAACCCTTCCCCAAACACTGATACCCATTCACCACACACTGAAACACATTCCCCACACACTGAAACCCTTCCAAGCACACTGAAACACATTCCCCACACACTGAAACCCCTTCTCCACAAACTGAAACCCATTCCCCACACACTGAAATGCCTTCCGCAAACACAGAAACCCCTTCCGCACACACTGAAAGACATCCCCACACATTGAAACCCTTTCCCACACACTCAAACACATCCCCACACAGTGAAACCCCTTCTCCACACACTGACACATCTTCCCCACAAACTGAAACACCTTCCACACACAGTGAAACCCCTCCCCACACACTGAAACCCCTTCCCCACACACTGAAACACATCCCCACACACTGAAACCCCTTCCCCACACACTGAAACCCCTTCCACACATACTGAAACACCTTCCCCACACACTGAAACCCCTTCCCCACACACTGAAACCCCTTCCGCACACACTGAAACACCTTCCCCACACACTGAAACCCCTTCCCCCACACTGAAACCCCTTCCGCACACAGTGAAACCCTTCCCCAAACACTGAAACCCATTCCCCACACACTGACACCCCTTCTTCACACACTGAAACACATCCCCACACACTGAAACCCTTTCCCCACACACTGAAAACCCTTCCCCACACATTGAAACCCTTTCCCACACTCTGAAACCTCTTCCCCACATACTGAAACCCCTTATCCAAACACTAAAACCCCTTCCCCACACAATGAAACCTCTTCCCCACACACTGAAACCTCTTCCCAATGACTGAAACTTATTCCCCACACACTGAAACACATCCCCACACACTGAAACCTCTTCCCCACAAACTGAAACCTCTTCCACACACACTGAAACACTTCCCCAAACACTGAAACCCTTCCCCACACACTGAAATCCATCCCCACACACAGCAACCCTTCCCCACACACTGAAACCCTTGCCCACACACTGAAACCTCTTCGCCAAAGACTAAAACCATTCCCCATATACTGAAACCCCTTCCCCACCCACTGAAACCTCTTCCACAAATAATAAAACCTCTTCCCCACATACTGAAACCCCTTCCCCACACATGGAAACCTCTTTCCCACACACTGAAACCCCTTCCCCACACACAGGAAGCCGTCCCCACACACTTAAATCTCATCCCCACACACTGAAATCCCTTCCCCACACACTGTAACCTCTTCCCGACACACTGAAACCTCTTCCACACACACTGAAACCTCTTCCCCTCACACTGAAACCTCTTCGCCACACACTGAAACCTCTTCCCCACACATTGAAACCCATCCCCACACACTGAAACCCATCCCCACACACTGAAACCTCATCCCCACACACTGAAATCCCTTCCCTACACACTGAAACCTCTTCCCCACACATTGAAACCCATCCCCACGCACTGAAACACTTCCCCACACACTGAAACCTCTTCCCCACACACTGAAACCTCTTCGCTTCAGACTGAAACCATGCCCCACACACTGAAACCTCTTCCCCACACACTGAAACAGCTTCCCCACGCACTGAAACCTCTTCCACAGACACCGAAACCTCTTCCCCACACACTGAAACCTCTTCCCCACACACTGAAACCCCTTCCCCGCGCACTGAAACCTCTTCCCCACACACTGAATCCCCTTTACTACACACTGAAACCCCTTCCCCACTCCCTGAAACCTCTTCCCCACACACTGAAAACTCTTCCCCACACACTGAAACCCCTTCCCCACACACTGAAACCCATGCCCACACACAGAAACCCCTTCCCCACACACTGAAACCCATCCTCACACACTGAAACCCTTCCCCACACACTGAAACCTCTTCCCACACACTGAAACCTATTCGCCACAGACTGAAACCCTTCCCCACACACTGAAATCTCTTCCCCACACACGGAAACCTCTTCCACACACATTGAAACCTCTTCCCCACACACTGAAATCTCTTCCCCACACACTGTAACCCCTTTCCCACAAACTGAAACCTCTTCCCCACACACTGAATCCCCTTCACCACTCACTGAAACCCCTTCCCCACACACTGAAACCTCTTCCCCACACACTGAATCATCTTCCCTGCACGCTGAAACCTCTTCCCCACACACTGAATCCCCTTCACCACTCACTGAAACCTCTTCCCCACACACTGAAACCTCTTCCCCACACACTGAATCCTCTTCCCTGCACGCTGAAACCTCTTCCCCACACACTGAATCCCCTTCACCTCACACTGAAACCCCTTCCCTACACACTGAAACCTCTTCCCCACACAGTGAAACCTCATCCCCACACACTGAAACCTCTTCCACACACACTGAAACCACTTCCCCACACACTGAAACTCCTTCCCGACACACTGAAACCCATCCCCACACAAAGAAACCCCTTCCCCACACACTGTAACCCATCCCCACACACTGAAACCCTTCCGCACACACTGAATCCTCTTCCCCACACACTGAAACCTCTTGCACACACACTGAAACCTCTTCCCCACACACTGAAACCCCTTCCCCACACACTGAAACCCCTTCCCCACACACTGAAACCTCTTCCCCACAAACTGAAACCCATTCCCCACAGACTGAAACCACTTCCCCACACACTGAAACCTCTTCCCCACACACTGAAACCTCTTCCCCACATACTGAAACCCCTTATCCACACACTGAAACCCCTTCCCCACACAATGAAACCTCTTCCCCAAACACTGAAACCCTTCCCCACACACTGAAATCCATCCCCACACACAGAAACCCTTCCCCACACACTGAAACCCTTCCCCACACACTGAAACCTATTCGCCAAAGACTAAAACCATTCCCCATATACTGAAACCCCTTCCCCACACACTGAAACCTCTTCCACACATAATAAAACCTCTTCCCCACATACTGAAACCCCTTCCCGACACATTGAAACCTCTTCCACACACACTGAAACCTCTTCCCCTCACACTGAAACCTCTTCGCCACACACTGAAACCTCTTCCCCACACACTGAAACACCTTTCCCGCTCGCTGAAACCTCTTCCCCACACAGTGAATCCCCTTCACCATTCATTGAAACCCCTTCCCCCCTCACAGGAAGCCGTCCCCACACACTTAAACTTCATCCCCACACACTGAAACCCCTTCCCCACACACTGTAACACATCCCCACACACTGAAACCCTTCCCCACACACTGAAACCTCTTCCCGACACATTGAAACCTCTTCCACACACACTGAAACCTCTTCCCCTGACACTGAAACCTTTTCCCCACACACTGAAACCTCTTCCCCACACACTGAAACCCCTTTCCCGCTCGCTGAAACCTCTTCCCCACACACTGAATCCCCTTCACCACTCTTTGAGACCCCTTCCCCACACACTGAAACCCCTTCCCGACACACTGAAACCTCTCCCCACACACAGAAACCCCTTCCCCACACATTGTAACCCATCCCCACACACTGAAACCTCTTCCCCACACACTGAATCCTCTTCCACACACACTGAAACCTCTTCCCCACACACTGAAACCCCTTCCCCACACACTGAAACCCCTTCCCCATACATTGAAACCTGTTCCCCACAAACTGAAATCCCTTCCCCACAGATGAAACCACTTCCCCACACACTGAAACCTCTTCCCCACACACTGAAACCCCTTCCCCACATGCTGAAACACTTCCCCAAACACTGAAACACTTCCTCACACACTGAAATCAATCCCCACACACAGAAACCTCTTCCCCACACACTGAAACCCCTTCCCCACACACTGAAATCCCTTCCCCACAGATGAAACCACTTTCCCACACACTGAAACCTCTTCCCCACACACTGAAACCTCTTCCCCACATGCTGAAACACTTCCCCAAACACTGAAACACTTCCCCACACACTGAAATCAATCCCCACACACAGAAACCCTTCCCCACAAACTGAAACCCTTCCCCACACACTGAAACCTCTTCGCCAATGACTGAAACCATTCCCCACATACTGAAACCCCTTCCCCACACACTGAAACCTCTTCCACACATAATAAAACCTCTTCCCCACATACTGAAACCCCTTCCCCACACACTGAAACCTCTTTCACACATACTGAAACCCTTCCCCACACACTGAAACCTCTTTCCCACGCGCTGAAACCCCTTCCCCACACACAGGAAGCCGTCCCCACACACTTAAACCTCATCCCCACACACTGAAACCCCTTTCCCACACACTGAAACCCATCCCCACACACTGAAACGCCTTCCCCAAACACTGAAAAACCTTCCTCACACAATGAAACCCTTTCCCCACAGACTGAAACCACTTCCCCACACACTGAAAGCTCTTCCCCACACACTGAAACCTCTTCCCCACACGCTGAAACCCCTTATCCACACGAAGAAACCTCTTCCCCAAACAATGAAACCTCTTCCCCACACAAAGAAACCTCTTCCCCACAGACTGAAACCTGTTCCCCCAAACACTGAAACCCATCCCCACACACTGAAACCCCTTCCCCACACACTGCAACCCATCCCCACACACTGAAATCATTCCCCACACAATGAACCCCATCCCCACACACGCAAACCTCTTCCCCACACACTGAAACCTCTTCCACACACACTGAAACTCATTCCCCACACACTGAAACCCATTCCCCACACACTGATACCCATCCCCACAGACTGAAACCTCTTCCCCACACAGCGAAACCCATCGCCACACACTGAAAACTCTTCCTCACACTCTGAAACATCTTCCCGACGCACTGAAACCCCTTCCCCACACACTGAAACGCATCCCCACACACTGAAACCTCTTCCCCACACACTGAAACACCTTCCCCACACACTGAAAACCCTACCTCACACACTGATACGGAACCCCACAAACTGAAACCTCTTACCCACTCACTGAAACCCCTTCCAAACACACTGAAACCCATTCCCACACACTGAAACCCATCCCCACACACTGAAACCTCATCCCCACACACTGAAATCCCTTCCCTACACACTGAAACCCCTTCCCCACACACTGAAACCCATCCCCACACACGGAATGCTCTTCCCCACACACTGAAACCCATCCCCAAACTCTGAAAGACTTTCCCACACACTGAAACCTCTTCGCTACAGACTGAAACCATTCCCCACACACTGAAACCTCTACCCCACACACTGAAACAACTTCCGCACACACTGAAACCCGTTCCCGACACACTGAAACCCATCCCCACACACAGAAACCCCTTGCCCACACACTGTAACCCATCCCCACACACTGAAACCCTTCCCCACACACTCAAACCTCTTCCCCACACACTGAAACCTCTTCCCCACACACTGAAACCTCTTCCCCACACACTGAAACCCCTTCCCCGCACACTGAAACCTCTTCCCCACAAACTGAAACCTCTTCCACACACACTGAAACATTTCCCCAAATACTGAAACCCTTCCCCACACACTGAAATCCATCCCCACACACAGAAACCCTTCCCCACACACTGAAACCTCTTCGCCAAAGACTAAAACCATTCCCCACATACTGAAACCCCTTCCCCACACACTGAAACCTCTTCCACACATAATAAAACCTCTTCCCCACATACTGAAACCCCTTCCCCACACATGGAAACCTCTTTCCCACACACTGAAACACCTTCCCCACGCACAGGAAGCCCTCCCCAAACACTTAAACATCATCCCCACACACTGAAACCCCTTCCCCACACACTGTAACACATCCCCACACACTGAAACCCTTCCCCACACACTGAAACCTCTTCCCGACACACTGAGACCTCTTCCACACACACTGAAACCTCTTCCCCTCACACTGAAACCTCTTCCCCACACACTGAAACCTGTTCCCCACACAGTGAAACCCCTTTCCCGCACACTGAAACCTCTTCCCCACACACTGAATCCCCTTTAACACACATTGAAAACCCTTCCCCACACACTGAAACCACTTCCCCACACACTGAAACCCCTTCCAGACACACTGAAACCCATCCCAACACACAGAAACCCCTTCCGGACACACTGTAACCCATCCCCACACACTGAAACCCTTCCGCACACACTGAAACCTCTTCCCCACACACTGAAACCTCTTCCACACACATTGAAACCTCTTCCCCACACACTGAAACCCCTTCCCCACACACTGAAACCCCTTCCCCACACACTGAAACCTCTTCCCCACAAACTGAAACCCATTCCCCACAGACTGAAACCACTTCCCCACACACTGAAACCTCTTCCCCACACACTGAAACCTCTTCCCCACATACTGAAACCCCTTATCCACACACTGAAACCCCTTCCCCACACAATGAAACCTCTTCCCCACACACTGAAACCTCTTCCCAATGACTGAAACCCATTCCCCACACACTGAAACACATCCCCACACACTGAAACCTCTTCCCCACAAACTGAAACCTCTTCCACACACACTGAAACATTTCCCCAAACACTGAAACCCTTCCCCACACACTGAAATCCATCCCCACACACAGAAACCCTTCCCCACACACTGAAACCCTTCCCCACACACTGAAACCTCTTCGCCAAAGACTAAAACCATTCCCCACACACTGAAACCTCTTCCCCTCACACTGAAACCTCTTCCCCACACACTAAAACCTCTTCCCCACACACTGAAACACCTTTCCCGCTCGCTGAAACCTCTTCCCCACACACTGAAACCTCTTCAACACACATTGAAACCCCTTCCCCACTCACAGGAAGCCGTCCCCACACACTTAAACCTCATCCCCACACACTGAAACCCCTTCCCCACACACTGCAACACATCCCCACGCACTGAAACCCTTCCCCACACACTGAAACCTCTTCCCGACACATTGAAACCTCTTCCACACACACTGAAACCTCTTCCCCTGACACTGAAACCTCTTCCCCACACACTGAAACCTCTTCCCCACACACTGAAACCCCTTTCCCGCTCGCTGAAACCTCTTCCCCACACACTGAATCCCCTTCACCACACATTGAAACCCCTTCCCCACACACTGAAACCACTTCCCCACACAATGAAACCCCTTCCCGACACACTGAAACCTCTCCCCACACACAGAAACCCCTTCCCTACACACTGTAACCCATCCCCACACACTGAAACCCTTCCCCACACACTGAAACCTCATCCCCACACACTGAAACCTCTTCCACACACACTGAAACCACTTCCCCACACACTGAAACTCCTTCCCGACACACTGAAACCCATCCCCACACACAGAAACCCCTTCCCCACACACTGTAACCCATCCCCACACACTGAAACCCTTCCGCACACACTGAAACCTCTTCCCCACACACTGAAACCTCTTGCACACACACTGAAACCTCTTCCCCACACACTGAAACCCCTTCCCCACACACTGAAACCCCTTCCCCACACACTGAAACCTCTTCCCCACAAACTGAAACCCATTCCCCACAGACTGAAACCACTTCCCCACACACTGAAACCTCTTCCCCACACACTGAAACCTCTTCCCCACATACTGAAACCCCTTATCCACACACTGAAACCCCTTCCCCACACAATGAAACCTCTTCCCCAAACACTGAAACTCTTCCCCACACACTGAAATCCATCCCCACACACAGAAACCCTTCCCCACACACTGAAACCCTTCCCCACACACTGAAACCTATTCGCCAAAGACTAAAACCATTCCCCACATACTGAAACCCCTTCCCCACACACTGAAACCTCTTCCACACATAATAAAACCTCTTCCCCACAAACTGAAACCCCTTCCCGACACATTGAAACCTCTTACACACACACTGAAACCTCTTCCCCTCACACTGAAACCTCTTCGCCACACACTGAAACCTCTTCCCCACACACTGAAACACCTTTCCCGCTCGCTGAAACCTCTTCCCCACACAGTGAATCCCCTTCACCACAAATTGAAACCCCTTCCCCCCTCACAGGAAGCCGTCCCCACACACTTAAACTTCATCCCCACACACTGAAACCCCTTCCCCACACACTGTAACACATCCCCACACACTGAAACCCTTCCCCACACACTGAAACCTCTTCCCGACACATTGAAACCTCTTCCACACACACTGAAACCTCTTCCCCTGACACTGAAACCTTTTCCCCACACACTGAAACCTCTTCCCCACACACTGAAACCCCTTTCCCGCTCGCTGAAACCTCTTCCCCACACACTGAATCCCCTTCACCACTCTTTGAAACCCCTTCCCCACACACTGAAACCCCTTCCCGACACACTGAAACCTCTCCCCACACACAGAAACCCCTTCCCCACACATTGTAACCCATCCCCACACACTGAAACCACTTCCCCACACACTGAATCCTCTTCCACACACACTGAAACCTCTTCCCCACACACTGAAACCCCTTCCCCACACACTGAAACCCCTTCCCCATACATTGAAACCACTTCCCCACACACTGAAACCTCTTCCCCACACACTGAAACCTCTTCCCCACATGCTGAAACACTTCCCCAAACACTGAAACACTTCCCCACACACTGAAATCAATCCCCACACACAGAAACCTCTTCCCCACACACTGAAACCCCTTCCCCACACACTGACACCCCTTCCCCATACATTGAAACCTGTTCCCCACAAACTGAAATCCCTTCCCCACAGATGAAACCACTTCCCCACACACTGAAACCTCTTCCCCACACACTGAAACCTCTTCCCCACATGCTGAAACACTTCCCCAAACACTGAAACACTTCCCCACACACTGAAATCAATCCCCACACACAGAAACCCTTCCCCACAAACTGAAACCCTTCCCCACACACAGAAACCTCTTCGCCAATGACTGAAACCATTCCCCACATACTGAAACCCCTTCCCCACACACTGAAACCTCTTCCACACATAATAAAACCTCTTCCCCACATACTGAAACCCCTTCCCCACACACTGAAACCTTTTTCACACATACTGAAACCCTTCCCCACACACTGAAACCTCTTTCCCACACGCTGAAACCCCTTCCCCACACACAGGAAGCCGTCCCCACACACTTAAACCTCATCCCCACACACTGAAACCCCTTTCCCACACACTGAAACCCATCCCCACACACTGAAACGCCTTCCCCACACACTGAAAAACCTTCCTCACACAATGAAACCCTTTCCCCACAGACTGAAACCACTTCCCCACACACTGAAAGCTCTTCCCCACACACTGAAACCTCTTCCCCACACGCTGAAACCCCTTATCCAAACGAAGAAACCTCTTCCCCAAACAATGAAACCTCTTCCCCACACACAGAAACCTCTTCCCCACAGACTGAAACCTGTTCCCCCAAACACTGAAACCCATCCCCACACACTGAAACCCCTTCCCCACACACTGCAACCCATCCCCACACACTGAAATCATTCCCCACACAATGAACCCCATCCCCACACACGCAAACCTCTTCCCCACACACTGAAACCTCTTCCACACACACTGAAACTCATTCCCCACACACTGAAACCCATTCCCCACACACTGATACCCATCCCCACAGACTGAAACCTCTTCCCCACACAGCGAAACCCATCGCCACACACTGAAAACTCTTCCTCACACTCTGAAACATCTTCCCGACGCACTGAAACCCCTTCCCCACACACTGAAACGCATCCCCACACACTGAAACCTCTTCCCCACACACTGAAACACCTTCCCCACACACTGAAAACCCTACCTCACACACTGATACGGATCCCCACAAACTGAAACCTCTTACCCACTCACTGAAACCCCTTCCCCACACACTGAAACCCATTCCCACACACTGAAACACATCCCCACACACTGAGACTTCATCCCCACACACTGAAATCCCTTCCCTACACACTGAAACCCCTTCCCCACACACTGAAACCCATCCCCACACACGGAATGCTCTTCCCCACACACTGAAACCCATCCCCAAACTCTGAAAGACTTTCCCACACACTGAAACCTCTTCGCTACAGACTGAAACCATTCCCCACACACTGAAATCTCTACCCCACACACTGAAACAACTTCCCCACACACTGAAACACCTTCCCGACACACTGAAACCCATCCCCACACACAGAAACCCCTTCCCCACACACTGTAACCCATCCCCACACACTGAAACCCTTCCCCACACACTCAAACCTCTTCCCCACACACTGAAACCTCTTCCCCACACACTGAAACCTCTTCCCCACACACTGAAACCCCTTCCCCGCACACTGAAACCTCTTCCCCACAAACTGAAACCTCTTCCACACACACTGAAACATTTCCCCAAATACTGAAACCCTTCCCCACACACTGAAATCCATCCCCACACAGAGAAACCCTTCCCCACACACTGAAACCTCTTCGCCAAAGACTAAAACCATTCCCCACATACTGAAACCCCTTCCCCACACACTGAAACCTCTTCCACACATAATAAAACCTCTTCCCCACATACTGAAACCCCTTCCCCACACATGGAAACCTCTTTCCCACACACTAAAACCCCTTCCCCACGCACAGGAAGCCGTCCCCACACACTTAAACATCATCCCCACACACTGAAACCCCTTCCCCACACACTGTAACACATCCCCACACACTGAAACCCTTCCCCACACACTGAAACCTCTTCCCGACACACTGAAACCTCTTCCACACACACTGAAACCTCTTCCCCTCACACTGAAACCTCTTCCCCACACACTGAAACCTCTTCCCCACACAGTGAAACCCCTTTCCCGCACACTGAAACCTCTTCCCCACACACTGAATCCCCTTTAACACACATTGAAAACCCTTCCCCACACACTGAAACCACTTCCCCACACACTGAAACCCCTTCCCGACACACTGAAACCCATCCCAACACACAGAAACCCCTTCCGGACACACTGTAACCCATCCCCACACACTGAAACCCTTCCGCACACACTGAAACCTCTTCCCCACACACTGAAACCTCTTCCACACACATTGAAACCTCTTCCCCACACACTGAAACCCCTTCCCCACACAATGAAACCCCTTCCCCACACACTGAAACCTCTTCCCCACAAACTGAAACCCATTCCCCACAGACTGAAACCACTTCCCCACACACTGAAACCTCTTCCCCACACACTGAAACCTCTTCCCCACATACTGAAACCCCTTATCCACACACTGAAACCCCTTCCCCACACAATGAAACCTCTTCCCCACACACTGAAACCTCTTCCCAATGACTGAAACCCATTCCCCACACACTGAAACACATCCCCACACACTGAAACCTCTTCCCCACAAACTGAAACCTCTTCCACACACACTGAAACATTTCCCCAAACACTGAAACCCTTCCCCACACACTGAAATCCATCCCCACACACAGAAACCCTTCCCCACACACTGAAACCCTTCCCCACACACTGAAACCTCTTCGCCAAAGACTAAAACCATTCCCCACACACTGAAACCTCTTCCCCTCACACTGAAACCTCTTCCCCACACACTAAAACCTCTTCCCCACACACTGAAACACCTTTCCCGCTCGCTGAAACCTCTTCCCCACACACTGAAACCTCTTCAACACACATTGAAACCCCTTCCCCACTCACAGGAAGCCGTCCCCACACACTTAAACCTCATCCCCACACACTGAAACCCCTTCCCCACACACTGCAACACATCCCCACGCACTGAAACCCTTCGCCACACACTGAAACCTCTTCCCGACACATTGAAACCTCTTCCACACACACTGAAACCTCTTCCCCTGACACTGAAACCTCTTCCCCACACACTGAAACCCCTTCCCCACACACTGAAACCCCTTCCACACACACTGAAACCACTTCCCCACACACTTAAACCCCTTCCCCACACACTGAAACCCATCCCCACACACTGAAACCACTTCCCCACACAATGAAACCCCTTCCCGACACACTGAAACCTCTCCCCACACACAGAAACCCCTTCCCTACACACTGTAACCCAGCCCCACACACTGAAACCCTTCCCCACACACTGAAACCTCATCCCCACACACTGAAACCTCTTCCACACACACTGAAACCTCTTCCCCACACTCTGAAACCCCTTCCCCACACACTGAAACCCCTTCCCCATACATTGAAACCTGTTCCCCACAAACTGAAACCCCTTCCCCACACACTGAAATCAATCCCCACACACAGAAACCCTTCCCCACAAACTGAAACCCTTCCCCACACACTGAAACCTCTTCCACACATAATAAAACCTCTTCCCCACATACTGAAACCACTTCCCCACACACTGAAAACTCATCCGCACACTCTGAAACCACTTCCCCAAACACTGAAACCCCTTCCCCACACACTGAAACCCATCCCCACACACTGAAACCTCTTCGCCACAGAGTGAAACCCTTCCCCACACACTGAAATCTCTTCCCTACACACTGAAACCTCTTCCGCACACACTGAAACCTCATCCCCACACACTGAAACATCTTCCCAACACACTGAAACCTCTTCCCCACACACTGAAACATCTTCTCGACGCACTGAAACCCCTTCCCAGCACACTGAAACCTCTTCCCCAGACACTGAATCCCCTTCATCACACATTGAAACCCCTTCCCCACACACTGAAACCTCTTCCACACACACTGAAACCACTTCCCCACAGTCTGAAACCCCTTCCCCATTCTCTGAAACCTCTTCCCCACACACTGAAACCAACTTCCCCACACACTGAAACCCCTTCCCCACACACTGAAACCTCTTCCCCACACACTGAAACCCGTTCCCCACAGACTGAAATCCCTTAACCACACACTGAAACCCATCCCCACACATTGAAACCTCTTCCCCACATGCTGTATCTTCTTCCACAAACACAAAAACCCATCCCCAATCACTGAAACCCCTTCCAGACACACTAAAACCTCTCCCACACACACTGAAACACCTTCCCGACACACTGAAACTCCTTCCACACACACTGTAACCCCTTCCCCGCACACTGAAACCCCTTCCCCACACACTGAAACCCCTTCCACACACACTGAAACCACTTCCCCACACACTTAAACCCCTTCCCCACACACTGAAACCCATCCCCACACACTGATACCCCTTCCCCACACACTGAAACCCTTTCCCCACACACTGAAAACCCTTCCCCACACACTGAAACCCCTTCCCCACACACTGAAACCCATCCCCACACACTGAAACCTCATCCCCACACACTGAAACCCCTTCCACACACACTGAATCCCCTTCCCCACACACTGAAACCACTTCCCCACACACTGAAACCTCTTCCCCACACACTGAAACATCTTCCCCACACACTGAAACCTCTTCCACACACACTGAAACATCTTCCCCACACACTGAAACCTCTTCCCCACACACTGAAACTTCTTCCACACACACTGAAACCCATCCCCACATACTGAACCCCCTTCCACACACACTGAAACCCCCTCGCCACACACTGAATCAACGTCCCCACACACTGAAACCACTTCCCTACACACAGAAACCCCTTCCCCACACAGTGAAACCCCTTCCCCACACACTGAAACCCCTTCCCCACGCACTGAAACAACGTCCCCACACACTGAAACCCCTTCCCAACACACTGAAACAATTCCCCACACACTGAAACCCTTTCCCCACACACTGAAACCCCTTCCCCACACACTGGAACCCCGTCCACACAAACTGAAACATCTTCCCCACACACTGAAACCCCATCCCCACACAGTGAAACCGCCTCCCCACACACTGAAACCCCTTCCCCACACACTGAAACCCTTACCCACACACTGAAACCCCTACCCTACAAACTGAAACCCCTTCCCCACACACTGAAAACCTTCCCTACACACAGAAACCTCATCCCACACACTTAAACCTCTTCGCCACAGAGTGAAACCCTTCCCCACACACTGAAACCTCTTCCCTACACACTGACACCTCTTCCGCACAAACTGAAACCTCTTCCCCACACACTGAAACCTCTTCCCCACACACTGAAACCTCTTCCCCACACACTGAAACATCTTCTCGACGCACTGAAACCCCTTCCCAGCACACTGAAACCTCTTCCCCAGACACTGAATCCCCTTCATCACACATTGAAACCCCTTCCCCACACACTGAAACCTCTTCCACACACACTGAAACCACTTCCCCACAGTCTGAAACCCCTTCCCCACTCTCTGAAACCTCTTCCCCACACACTGAAACCAACTTCCCCACACACTGAAACACCTTCCCCACACACTGAAACCTCTTCCCCACACACTGAAACCCCTACCCCACAGACTGAAATCCCTTCCCCACACACTGAAACCCCATATTCACACACTGAAACCCCTTTCCCACACACTGAAACCCCTTCACCACACACTGAAACCCCTTCCACACACACTGAAACCCCTTCCCCGCACACTGAAACCTCTTCCACACACACTGAAAGCCTTCCCCACACAGTGAAACCCATCCCCACACACTGAAACCCATCCCCACACAGTGAAACCCGTTCCCCACGCACTGAAACCTCTTCCACACACACTGAAACCTCTTCCCCACACACTGAAACCTCTACCCCACACACTGAAACTCCTTCCCCACACATTGAAACATCTTCCCCACATGCTGTATCTTCTTCCACAAACACTGAAACCCAAACCCAAACACTGAAACCCCTTCCACACACACTAAAACCTCTCCCACACACACTGAAACACCTTCCCGACACACTGAAACCCCTTCCACACACACTGTAACCCCTTCCCCGCACACTGAAACCCCTTCCCCACATACTGAAACCCCGTCCACACACACTGAAACCCCTTCCCCGCGCACGGAAACTCCTTCCCCATGCACTGAAACCTCTTCCCCACACACTAAAACCCCTTCCCACAAACTGAAAACCATCCCCACAGATTGAAACACATCCCCACAGACTGAAACCCCTTCCCCACACACTGAAACGCATCCCCACACATTGAAACCTCTTCCACACACAGTGAAACCTTTCCCTACTGACTGAAACCCTTCCCCACACACTGAAACCTCTTCCCCAGACACTCAAACCACTTCCACACACACTGAAACCCCTTATCCACAAACTGAAACCCCTTTCCCACACACTGAAACCCTTTCCCCACACACTAAAACCTCTTCCGCACAGGCTGAAACCCCTTCCCCACAGACTGAAACCCATCCCCACACACTGAAACCTCATCCGCACACACTGAAACCACTTCCCCACACACTGAAACCCCTTCCCCACACACTGAAACCCATCCCCACACACTGAAAACTCTTCCAGACACACTAAAACCTCTCCCACACACACTGAAACACCTTCCCGACACACTGAAACTCCTTCCACACACACTGTAACCCCTTCCCCGCACACTGAAACCCCTTCCCCACACACTGAAACCCCTTCCACACACACTGAAACCACTTCCCCACACACTTAAACCCCTTCCCCACACACTGAAACCCATCCCCACACACTGATACCCCTTCCCCACACACTGAAACCCTTTCCCCACACACTGAAAACCCTTCCCCACACACTGAAACCCCTTCCCCACACACTGAAACCCATCCCCACACACTGAAACCTCATCCCCACACACTGAAACCCCTTCCACACACACTGAATCCCCTTCCCCACACACTGAAACCACTTCCCCACACACTGAAACCTCTTCCCCACACACTGAAACATCTTCCCCACACACTGAAACCTCTTCCACACACACTGAAACATCTTCCCCACACACTGAAACCTCTTCCCCACACACTGAAACTTCTTCCACACACACTGAAACCCATCCCCACATACTGAACCCCCTTCCACACACACTGAAACCCCCTCGCCACACACTGAATCAACGTCCCCACACACTGAAACCACTTCCCTACACACAGAAACCCCTTCCCCACACAGTGAAACCCCTTCCCCACACACTGAAACCCCTTCCCCACGCACTGAAACAACGTCCCCACACACTGAAACCCCTTCCCAACACACTGAAACAATTCCCCACACACTGAAACCCTTTCCCCACACACTGAAACCCCTTCCCCACACACTGGAACCCCGTCCACACAAACTGAAACATCTTCCCCACACACTGAAACCCCATCCCCACACAGTGAAACCGCCTCCCCACACACTGAAACCCCTTCCCCACACACTGAAACCCTTACCCACACACTGAAACCCCTACCCTACAAACTGAAACCCCTTCCCCACACACTGAAAACCTTCCCTACACACAGAAACCTCATCCCACACACTTAAACCTCTTCGCCACAGAGTGAAACCCTTCCCCACACACTGAAACCTCTTCCCTACACACTGACACCTCTTCCGCACAAACTGAAACCTCTTCCCCACACACTGAAACCTCTTCCCCACACACTGAAACCTCTTCCCCACACACTGAAACATCTTCTCGACGCACTGAAACCCCTTCCCAGCACACTGAAACCTCTTCCCCAGACACTGAATCCCCTTCATCACACATTGAAACCCCTTCCCCACACACTGAAACCTCTTCCACACACACTGAAACCACTTCCCCACAGTCTGAAACCCCTTCCCCACTCTCTGAAACCTCTTCCCCACACACTGAAACCAACTTCCCCACACACTGAAACACCTTCCCCACACACTGAAACCTCTTCCCCACACACTGAAACCCCTACCCCACAGACTGAAATCCCTTCCCCACACACTGAAACCCCATATTCACACACTGAAACCCCTTTCCCACACACTGAAACCCCTTCACCACACACTGAAACCCCTTCCACACACACTGAAACCCCTTCCCCGCACACTGAAACCTCTTCCACACACACTGAAAGCCTTCCCCACACAGTGAAACCCATCCCCACACACTGAAACCCATCCCCACACAGTGAAACCCGTTCCCCACGCACTGAAACCTCTTCCACACACACTGAAACCTCTTCCCCACACACTGAAACCTCTACCCCACACACTGAAACTCCTTCCCCACACATTGAAACATCTTCCCCACATGCTGTATCTTCTTCCACAAACACTGAAACCCAAACCCAAACACTGAAACCCCTTCCACACACACTAAAACCTCTCCCACACACACTGAAACACCTTCCCGACACACTGAAACCCCTTCCACACACACTGTAACCCCTTCCCCGCACACTGAAACCCCTTCCCCACATACTGAAACCCCGTCCACACACACTGAAACCCCTTCCCCGCGCACGGAAACTCCTTCCCCATGCACTGAAACCTCTTCCCCACACACTAAAACCCCTTCCCACAAACTGAAAACCATCCCCACAGATTGAAACACATCCCCACAGACTGAAACCCCTTCCCCACACACTGAAACGCATCCCCACACATTGAAACCTCTTCCACACACAGTGAAACCTTTCCCTACTGACTGAAACCCTTCCCCACACACTGAAACCTCTTCCCCAGACACTCAAACCACTTCCACACACACTGAAACCCCTTATCCACAAACTGAAACCCCTTTCCCACACACTGAAACCCTTTCCCCACACACTAAAACCTCTTCCGCACAGGCTGAAACCCCTTCCCCACAGACTGAAACCCATCCCCACATACTGAAACCTCATCCCCACACACTGAAACACCTTTCCCACACACTGAAACTCCTTCCACACACACTGAATCCCCTTCCCCACACACTGAAACCACTTCCCCACACACTGAAACCTCTTCCCCACACACTGAAACACCTTCCCCACGCATTGACACTTCTTCAACACACAGAAACCTCTTCCCCACACACAGAAACCTCTTCCCCACGCACTGAAACCTCTTCCACACACACTGAAACACCTTCCTCACACACTGAAACCTCTTCCCCACACGCTGAAACTTCTTCCACAGCCACTGAAACCCATCCCCACACACTGTAACCCCTTCCACACACACTGAAACCCCCTCGCTACACACTGAATCAACGTCCCCACACACTGAAACCCCTTCGCCACACACAGAAAGCCCTTCCCCACACAGTGAAACCCCTTCACCACACACTGAAACCCCTTCCCCACGCACTGAAACAACGTCCGCACACACTGAAACCCGTTCCCCACACACTGAAACAATTCCCCACACACTGAAACCCTTTCCCCACACACTGAAACCCCTTCCCCACACACTGGAACCCCGTCCACACACACTGAAACATCTTCCCCACACACTGAAACCCCATCCCCACACAGTGAAACCCCCTCCCCACACACTGAAACCCCTTCCCCACACACTGAAACCCATCCCCACACAGTGAAACCCGTTCCCCACGCACTGAAACCTCTTCCACACACACTGAAACCTCATCCCCACACACTGAAACCTCTTCCCCACACAGTGAAACCACTTCCCCACACACTGAAACCCCTTCCCCACGCATTGAAACCTCTTCCCCACACACTGAAACCTCTTCCCCATAGTCTGAAACACTTCCCCACACACTGAAACCACTTCCCCACACACTGAAAGTCCTTCCCCACGCACTGAAACCTCTTCCCCACAAACTGAAACCTCTTCCCCACAGACTGAAACCTTTCCCTACACACAGAAACCCATCCCCACACACTGAAACCTGTACCCCACACACTGAAACTCCTTCCCCACACATTGAAACCTCTTCCCCACATGCTGTATCTTCTTCCACAAACACTGAAACCCATCCCCAAACACTGAAACCCCTTCCACACACACTAAAACCTCCCCCACACACACTGAAACACCTTCCCGACACACTGAAACCCCTTCCACATACACTGTAACCCCTTCCCCGCACACTGAAACCCCTTCCCCACACACTGAAACCCCTTCCACACAAACTGAAACCCCATCCCCGCGCACGGAAACTCCTTCCCCATGCACTGAAACCTCTTCCCCACACACTGAAACCACTTCCCACAAACTGAAAACCATCCCCACAGACTGAAACACATCCCCACAGACTGAAACCCCTTCCACACACACTAAAACGCATCCCCACACATTGAAACCTCATCCCCACACACTGAAACCCCTTTCCCACACACTGAAACTCCTTCCACACACACTGAATCCCCTTCCCCACACACTGAAACCACTTCCCCACACACTGAAACCTCTTCCCCACACACTGAAACACCTTCCCCACGCACTGACACTTCTTCAACACACAGAAACCTCTTCCCCACACACTGAAACCTCTTCCCCACGCACTGAAACCTCTTCCACACACACTGAAACACCTTCCTCACACACTGAAACCTCTTCCCCACACGCTGAAACTTCTTCCACACCCACTGAAACCCATCCCCACACACTGAAGCCCCTTCCACACACACTGAAACCCCCTCGCTACACACTGAATCAACGTCCCCACACACTGAAACCCCTTCCCCACGCACTGAAACAACGTCCGCACACACTGAAACCCCTTCCCCACACACTGAAACAATTCCCCACACACTGAAACCCTTTCCCCACACACTGAAACCCCTTCCCCACACACTGGAACCCCGTCCACACACACTGAAACATCTTCCCCACACACTGAAACCCCATCCCCACACAGTGAAACCGCCTCCCCACACACTGAAACCCCTTCCCCACACACTGAAACCCTTACCCACACACTGAAACCCCTACCCTACAAACTGAAACCCCTTCCCCACACACTGAAAACTTTCCCTACACACAGAAACCTCATCCCACACACAGAAACCTCTTCGCCACAGAGTGAAACCCTTCCCCACACACGGAAACCTCTTCCCTACACACTGAAACCTCTTCCGCACACACTGAAACCTCTTCCCCACACACAGAAACATCTTCCCCACACACTGAAACCTCTTCCCCACACACTGAAACATCTTCTCGACGCACTGAAACCCCTTCCAAGCATTATGAAACCTCTTCCCCAGACACTGAATCCCCTTCATCACACATTGAAACCCCTTCCCCACACACTGAAACCTCTTCCAAACACACTGAAACCACTTCCCCACAGTCTGAAACCCCTTCCCCACTCTCTGAAACCTCTTCCCCACACACTGAAACCAACTTCCCCACACACTGAAACACCTTCCCCACTCACTGAAACCTCTTCCCCACACACTGAAACCCCTTCCCCACAGACTGAAATACCTTAACCACCCACTGAAACCCATCCCCACACACTGAAATCTCTTCCTCACACACTGAAACCCCTTTCCCACACACTGAAACCCCTTCCCCACACACTGAAACCCATCCCCACACACTGAAACCTCTTCCCCACACACTGAAAGCCTTCCCCACACAGTGAAACCCATCCCCACACACTGAAACCCATCCCCACACAGTGAAATCCGTTCCCCACGCACTGAAACCTCTTCCACACACACTGAAACCTCTTCCCCACACGCTGAAACCTCTTCCCCACACACTGAAACTCCTTCCCCACACATTGAAACCTCTTCCCCACATGCTGTATCTTCTTCCACAAACACTGAAACCCATCCCCAAACACTGAAACCCCTTCCACACACACTAAAACCTCTCCCACACACACTGAAACACCTTCCCGACACACTGAAACCCCTTCCACACACACTGTAACCCCTTCCCCGCACACTGTAACCCCTTCCCCACACACTGAAACCCCTTCCACACACACTAAAACCACTTCCCCACACACTGAAACCCCTTCCCCACACACTGAAACCCATCCCCACACACTGAAAACTCTTCCCAACACACTGAAGCCTCTTCCGCACAGACTGAAACCCCGCCCGCACACACTGAAACCCCTTCCCCACACACTGAAACCCATCCCCACACACTGAAACCTCATCCCCACTCACTGAAACCCCTTCCCCACACACTGAAACCCCTTCCACACACACTGAATCCCCTTCCCCACACACTGAAACCTCTTCCCCACACGCTGAAACCTCTTCCCCACACACTGAAACTCCTTCCCCACACATTGAAACCTCTTTCCCAAATGCTGTATCTTCTTCCACAAACACTGAAACCCATCCCCAAACACTGAAACCCCTTCCACACACACTAAAACCTCTCCCACACACACTGAAACACCTTCCCGACACACTGAAACCCCTTCCACACACACTGTAACCCCTTCCCCGCACACTGAAACCCCTTCCCCACACACTGAAACCCCTTCCACACACACTGAAACCCCTTCCCCGCACACGGAAACTCCTTCCCCATGCACTGAAACCTCTTCCCCACACACTGAAACCCCTTCCCACAAACTGAAAACCATCCCCACAGACTGAAACACATCCCCACAGACTGAAACCCCTTCCCCACACACTGAAACGCATCCCCACACATTGAAACCTCTTCCAGACACACTGAAACCTTTCCCTACTGACTGAAACCCTTCCCCACACACTGAAACCTCTTCCCCAGACACTCAAACCACTTCCACACACACTGAAACCCATCCCCACATACTGAAAACTCTTCCCCACACACTGCAACCTCTTCCCCACACACTGAAACCCCTTCCCCACACACTGAAACCTCTTCCCCATGCACTAAAACCCCTTCCCCACAGACTGAAACCACTACCCCATACACTAAAACCTCTTCCACACACACTAAAACCCCTTCCCCACACACTGAAACCCCTTCCACACACACTGTAACCCCTTTCCCGCACACTGAAACCCCTTCCCCAGACAATGAAACCCCTTCCACACACACTGAAACCCCTTCCCCGCACACTGAAACCCCTTCCCCACACACTGAAACCTCTTCCCCACACAATGAAACACCTTCCCCACAAACTGAAACCCATCCCCACAGACTGAAACACATCCCGACAGACTGAAACCCCTTCGCCATACACTGAAACCCATCCCCAAACACTGAAACCTTTCCACACACACTGAAACATTTCCCTACAGACTGAAAGCATTCCCCACAAACTGAAACCTCTTCCCCACACACTGAAACCCCCTCCCCACACACAGAAAGCCATCCCCACACACTGAAACCTCTTCCCCACACACTGAAACCTCTTCCCCACACACTGCAACCCCTTCCTCACACACTGAAATCTCTTCCCCACACACTGAAACCCCTTCCCCACACACTGAAACCACTCCCCACATACTGAAACCTCTTCCGCACAGACTGAAACCCCCTCCCCACACACTGAAACCCATCCCCACACACTGAAACCTCATCCCCACGCACTGAAACCCCTTCCCCACACACTGAAACCCCTTCCCCACAAACTGAAACCCACCCCCACACACAGAAACCACCTCCCCACACACTGAAACCCATCCCCACACACTGAAACCCTTAGCCACACACTGAAACCTCTTCCCAAACACTGAAACCTCTTCGCCACAGTCGGAAACCCTTCCCCACAATAGAAAACCTCTTCCCCACACACTGAACCCTCTTCGCCACACGCTGAATCTTCTTCCACACCCACTGAAACTCACCCCCACACACTGAAACCCCTTCCACACACACTAAAACCTCTTCCACACACACTGAAACCCCTTCCCCACACACTGAAACCCCTTCCACACACACTGTAACCCCTTTCCCGCACACTGAAACCCCTTCCCCAGACAATGAAACCCCTTCCACACACACTGAAACACCTTCCCCGCACATTGAAACCCCTTCCACACACACTGAAACCTCTTCCCCACACAATGAAACACCTTCCCCACAAACTGAAACCCATCCCCACAGACTGAAACACATCCCGACAGACTGAAACCCCTTCCCCATACACTGAAACCCATCCCCAAACACTGAAACCTCTTCCACACACACTGAAACATTTCCCTACAGACTGAAAGCCTTCCCCACAAACTGAAACCTCTTCCCCACACACTGAAACCCCTTCCCCACACACAGAAAGCCATCCCCACACACTGAAACCTCTTCCCCACACACTGAAACCTCTTCCCCACACATTGCAACCCCTTCCTCACACACTGAAATCTCTTCCCCACACACAGAAACCCCTTCCCCACACACTGAAACCCCTTCCCCACATACTGAAACCTCTTCCCCATACACTGAAACCCCTTCCCGACAGACAGAAACCACTTCCCCACACACTGAAACCTCTTCCCCACACACTGAAACCTCTTCCCCACACACTGAAACCCCTTATCCACACACTGAAACCCCTTTCCCACACTCTGATACCTCTTCCCCACACACTGAAACCTCTTCCGCACAGACTGAAACCCCTTCCCCACACACTGAAACCCATCCCCACACACTGAAACCTCTTTCCCACACACTGAATCCCCTTTAGCACACACACTGAAACCCCTTCCCCACACACTGAAACCTCTTCCCCACGCACTGAAACCACTTCCCCACAGCCTGAAACCCCTTCCCCACACACTGAAACTTCTTCCCCACACACTGAAACCCCTTCCCCACACACTGAAACCACTTCCCCACACACTGAAACCTCTTCCCCACTCAGTGAAACCACTTCCCCACACACTGAAACCCCTTCCCCACGCATTGAAACCTCTTCCCCACACACTGAAACCTCTTCCCCACAGTCTGAAACACTTCCCCACACACTGAAACCACTTCCCCACACACTGAAAGTCCTTCCCCACGCACTGAAACCTCTTCCCCACAAACTGAAACCTCTTCCCCACAGACTGAAACCTTTCCCTACACACAGAAACCCATCCCCACACACTGAAACCTGTACCCCACACACTGAAACTCCTTCCCCACACATTGAAACCTCTTCCCCACATGCTGTATCTTCTTCCACAAACACTGAAACCCATCCCCAAACACTGAAACCCCTTCCACAAAAACTAAAACCTCCCCCACACACACTGAAACACCTTCCCGACACACTGAAACCCCTTCCACACACACTGTAACCCCTTCCCCGCACACTGTAACCCCTTCCCCACACACTGAAACCCCTTCCACACACACTAAAACCACTTCCCCACACACTGAAACCCCTTCCCCACACACTGAAACCCATCCCCACACACTGAAAACTCTTCCCAACACACTGAAGCCTCTTCCGCACAGACTGAAACCCCTTCCGCACACACTGAAACCCCTTCCCCACACACTGAAACCCATCCCCACACACTGAAACCTCATCCCCACACACTGAAACCCCTTCCCCACACACTGAAACCCCTTCCACACACACTGAATCCCCTTCCCCACACACTGAAACCTCTTCCCCACACGCTGAAACCTCTTCCCCACACACTGAAACTCCTTCCCCACACATTGAAACCTCTATCCCAAATGCTGTATCTTCTTCCACAAACACTGAAACCCATCCCCAAACACTGAAACCCCTTCCACACACACTAAAACCTCTCCCACACACACTGAAACACCTTCCCGACACACTGAAACCCCTTCCACACACACTGTAACCCCTTCCCCGCACACTGAAACCCCTTCCCCACACACTGAAACCCCTTCCACACACACTGAAACCCCTTCCCCGCACACGGAAACTCCTTCCCCATGCACTGAAACCTCTTCCCCACACACTGAAACCCCTTCCCACAAACTGAAAACCATCCCCACAGACTGAAACACATCCCCACAGACTGAAACCCCTTCCCCACACACTGAAACGCATCCCCACACATTGAAACCTCTTCCAGACACACTGAAACCTTTCCCTACTGACTGAAACCCTTCCCCACACACTGAAACCTCTTCCGCAGACACTCAAACCACTTCCACACACACTGAAACCAATCCCCACATACTGAAAACTCTTCCCCACACACTGCAACCTCTTCCCCACACACTGAAACCCCTTCCCCACACACTGAAACCTCTTCCCCATGCACTAAAACCCCTTCCCCACAGACTGAAACCACTACCCCATACACTAAAACCTCTTCCACACAGACTAAAACCCCTTCCCCACACACTGAAACCCCTTCCACACACACTGTAACCCCTTTCCCGCACACTGAAACCCCTTCCCCAGACAATGAAACCCCTTCCACACACACTGAAACCCCTTCCCCGCACACTGAAACCCCTTCCCCACACACTGAAACCTCTTCCCCACACAATGAAACACCTTCCCCACAAACTGAAACCCAGCCCCACAGACTGAAACACATCCCGACAGACTGAAACCCCTTCCCCATACACTGAAACCCATCCCCAAACACTGAAACCTTTCCACACACACTGAAACATTTCCCTACAGACTGAAAGCCTTCCCCACAAACTGAAACCTCTTCCCCACACACTGAAACCCCCTCCCCACACACAGAAAGCCATCCCCACACACTGAAACCTCTTCCCCACACACTGAAACCTCTTCCCCACACACTGCAACCCCTTCCTCAGACACTGAAATCTCTTCCCCACACACTGAAACCCCTTCCCCACACACTGAAACCCCGTCCCCACATACTGAAACCTCTTCCCCATACACTGAAACCCCTTCCCCACAGACTGAAACCACTTCCCCACACACTGAAACCTCTTCCCCACACACTGAAACCTCTTCCCCACACACTGAAACCCCATATTCACACACTGAAACCCCTATCCCACACACTGAAACCACTCCCCACATACTGAAACCTCTTCCGCACAGACTGAAACCCCCTCCCCACACACTGAAACCCATCCCCACACACTGAAACCTCATCCCCACGCACTGAAACCCCTTCCCCACACACTGAAACCCCTTCCCCACAAACTGAAACCCACCCCCACACACAGAAACCACCTCCCCACACACTGAAACCCATCCCCACACACTGAAACCCTTAGCCACACACTGAAACCTCTTCCCAAACACTGAAACCTCTTCGCCAAAGTCGGAAACCCTTCCCCACAATAGAAAACCTCTTCCCCACACACTGAACCCTCTTCCCCACACGCTGAATCTTCTTCCACACCCACTGAAACTCATCCCCACACACTGAAACCCCTTCCACACACACTAAAACCTCTTCCACACACACTGAAACCCCTTCCCCACACACTGAAACCCCTTCCACACACACTGTAAACCCTTTCCCGCACACTGAAACCCCTTCCCCAGACAATGAAACCCCTACCACACACACTGAAACACCTTCCCCGCACATTGAAACCCCTTCCCCACACACTGAAACCTCTTCCCCACACAATGAAACACCTTCCCCACAAACTGAAACCCATCCCCACAGACTGAAACACATCCCGACAGACTGAAACCCCTTCCCCATACACTGAAACCCATCCCCAAACACTGAAACCTCTTCCACACACACTGAAACATTTCCCTACAGACTGAAAGCCTTCCCCACAAACTGAAACCTCTTCCCCACACACTGAAACTCCTTCCACACACACAGAAACCACCTCCCCACACACTGAAACCCCTTCCCCACACACTGAAACCCATCCCCACACACTGAAACCCTTCCCCACACACTGAAACCTCTTCCCAAACACTGAAACCTCTTCGCCACAGTCGGAAACCCTTCCCCACAATAGAAAACCTCTTCCCCACACACTGAACCCTCTTCCCCACACACTGAAACCCCTTCCCCGCACACTGAAACCTCTTTCCCACACACTGAATCCCCTTTAGCACACACACTGAAACCCCTTCCCCACAGACTGAAGCCTCTTCCCCACGCACTGAAACCACTTCCCCACAGCCTGAAACCCCTTCCCCACACACTGAAACTTCTTCCCCACACACTGAAACCACTTCCCCACACACTGAAACCACTTCCCCACACACTGAAACCCCTTCCCCACTCTCTGAATCCTCTTCCCCACACACTGAAACCTCTTCCCCACACAGTGAAACCACTTCCCCACACACTGAAACCCCTTCCCCACGCATTGAAACCTCTTCCCCACACACTGAAACCTCTTCCCCACAGTCTGAAACACTTCCCCACACACTGAAACCACTTCCCCACACACTGAAAGTCCTTCCCCACGCACTGAAACCTCTTCCCCACAAACTGAAACCTCTTCCCCACAGACTGAAACCTTTCCCTACACACAGAAACCCATCCCCACACACTGAAACCTGTACCCCACACACTGAACCCTCTTCCCCACACACTGAAAAACTTCCCCATGCACTGAAACCCCTTCCCCACAGACTGAAACCCCTTCCCCACACACAGAAACCCCTTCCCCACACACTGAAACCCCTTCCCCACACACTGAAACCCATCCCCACACACTGAAACCTCTTCCCCACACAGTGAAACCCCTTCCACACACACTGAAACCTCTTGCCCACACACTGAAAGCTCTTCCCCACAGACTGAAACCCTTACCCACATACTGAAACCTCTTCCCCACACACTGAAACCTCATCCCAACACGCTGAATCTTCTTCCACAACCCCTGAAACCCATCCCCACAAACTGAAACCCCTTCCACACACACTGAACCATCTTCCACACAAACTGAAACCCCTTCCCTGCCCACTGAAACCCCTTCCACACACACTGTAACCCCTTCCCCGCACACTGAAACCCCTTCCCCATACACTGAAACCCATCCCCAAACACTGAAACCTCTTCCACACACACTGAAACATTTCCCGACAGACTGAAAGCCTTCCCCACAAACTGAAACCTCTTCCCCACACACTGAAACCCCTTCCCCACAAACAGAAAGCCATCCCCACACACTGAAACCTCTTCCCCACACACTGAAACTTCTTCCCCACACACTGCAACCCCTTCCTCACACCATGAAATCTCTTCCCCACACATTGAAACCCCTTCCCCACACACTGAAACCCCTTCCCCACATACTGAAAGCTCTTCCCCATACACTGAAACCCCTTCCCGACAGACAGAAACCACTTCCCCACACACTGAAACCTCTTCCCCACACACTGAAACCTCTTCCCCACACACTGAAACCCCTTATCTACACACTGAAACCCCTTTCCCACACTCTGATACCTCTTCCCCGCACACTGAAACCTCTTCCGCACAGACTGAAACCCCTTCCCCACACACTGAAACCCATCCCCACACACTGAAACCTCATCCCCACACACTGAAACACCTTCCCCACACACTGAAACCCCTTCCTCACAAACTGAAACCCATCCCCACACACAGAAACCACCTGCCCACACACTGAAACCTCTTCCCCACACACTGAAACTCATCCCCACACACTGAAACCCTTCCCCACACACTGAAACCTCTTCCCAAACACTGAAACCTCTTCGCCACCGTCGGAAACCCTTCCCCACAAGAGAAAACCTCTTCCCCACACACTGAACCCTCTTCCCCACACACTGAAACCCCTTCCCCGCACACTGAAACCTCTTTCCCACACACTGAATCCCCTTTAGCACACACACTGAAACCCCTTCCCCACACACTGAAACCTCTTCCCCAAACTCTGAAACCACTTCCCCACAGCCTGAAACCCCTTCCCCACACACTGAAACTTCTTCCCCACACACTGAAACCACTTCCCCACACACTGAAACCACTTCTCCACACACTGAAACCCCTTCCCCACTCTCTGAATCCTCTTCCCCACACACTGAAACCTCTTCCCCACACACTGAAACCCCTTCCCCACTCTCTGAATCCTCTTCCCCACACACTGAAACCTCTTCCCCACACACAGAAACCACCTCCCCACACACTGAAACCCCTTCCCCACACACTGAAACCCATCCCCACACACTGAAACCCTTCCCCACACACTGAAACCTCTTCCCAAACACTGAAACCTCTTCGCCACAGTCGGAAACCCTTCCCCACAATAGAAAACCTCTTCCCCACACACTGAACCCTCTTCCCCACACACTGAAACCCCTTCCCCGCACACTGAAACCTCTTTCCCACACACTGAATCCCCTTTAGCACACACACTGAAACCCCTTCCCCACACACTGAAACCTCTTCCCCACGCACTGAAACCACTTCCCCACAGCCTGAAACCCCTTCCCCACACACTGAAACTTCTTTCCCACACACTGAAACCACTTCCCCACACACTGAAACCACTTCCCCACACATTGAAACCCCTTCCCCACTCTCTGAATCCTCTTCCCCACACACTGAAACCTCTTCCCCACACACTGAAACCACTTCCCCACACACTGAAACCCCTTCCCCACGCATTGAAACCTCTTCCCCACACACTGAAACCTCTTCCCCACAGTCTGAAACACTTCCCCACACACTGAAACCACTTCCCCACACACTGAAAGTCCTTCCCCACGCACTGAAACCTCTTCCCCACAAACTGAAACCTCTTCCCCACGCACTGAAACCTCTTCCCCACACACTGAACCCTCTTCCCCACACACTGAAAAACTTCCCCATGCACTGAAACCCCTTCCCCACAGACTGACACCCCTTCCCCACACACAGAAACCCCTTCCACGCACACTGAAACCCATCCCCACACACTGAAACCTCTTCCCCACACAGTGAAACCCCTTCCACACACACTGAAACCTCTTGCCCACACACTGAAAGCTCTTCCCCACAGACTGAAACCCTTACCCACATACTGAAACCTCTTCCCCACTCACTGAAACCTCATCCCCACACGCTGAATCTTCTTCCACAACCCCTGAAACCCATCCCCACAAACTGAAACCCCTTCCACACACACTGAACCATCTTCCACACAAACTGAAACCCCTTCCCTGCCCACTGAAACCCCTTCCACACACACTGTAACCCCTTCCCCGCACACTGAAACCCCTTCCACATACACTGAAACCCATCCCCAAACACTGAAACCTCTTCCACACACACTGAAACATTTCCCGACAGACTGAAAGCCTTCCCCACAAACTTAAACCTCTTCCCCACACACTGAAACCTCTTCCCCACACACTGAAACCTCTTCCCCACACACTGCAACCCCTTCCTCACACACTGAAATATCTTCCCCACACACTGAAACCCCTTCCCCACACACTGAAACCCCTTCCCCACATAATGAAACCTCTTCCCCATACACTGAAACCCCTTCCCGACAGACAGAAACCACTTCCCCACACACTGAAACCTCTTCCCCACACACTGAAACCTCTTCCCCACACACTGAAACCCCTTATCCACACATTGAAACCCCTTTCCCACACTCTGATACCTCTTCCCCACACACTGAAACCTCTTCCGCACAGACTGAAACCCCTTCCCCACACACTGAAACCCATCCCCACACACTGAAACATCATCCCCACACACTGAAACACCTTCCCCACACACTGAAACCCCTTCCTCACAAACTGAAACTCATCCCCACACACTGAAACCTCTTCCCAAACACTGAAACCTCTTCGCCACAGTCGGAAACCCTTCCCCACAAGAGAAAACCTCTTCCCCACACACTGAACCCTCTTCCCCACACACTGAAACCCCTTCCCCGCACACTGAAACCTCTTTCCCACACACTGAATCCCCTTTAGCACACACACTGAAACCCCTTCCCCACACACTGAAACTTCTTCCCCACACACTGAAACCACTTCCCCACACACTGAAACCACTTCCCCACACACTGAAACCCCTTCCCCACTCTCTGAATCCTCTTCCCCACACACTGAAACCTCTTCCCCACACACTGAAACCACTTCCCCACACACTGAAACCCATCCCCACACACTGAAACCTCATCCCCACACACTGAAACACCTTCCCCACACACTGAAACCCCTTTGCACAAACTGAAACCCATCCCCACACACAGAAACCACCTCCCCACACACTGAAACCCCTTCCCCACACACTGAAACTCATCCCCACACACTGAAACCCTTCCCCACACACTGAAACCTCTTCCCAAACACTGAAACCTCTTCGCCACAGTCGGAAACCCTTCCCCACAAGAGAAAACCTCTTCCACACACACTGAACCCTCTTCCCCACACACTGAAACCCCTTCCCCGCACACTGAAACCTCTTTCCCACACACTGAATCCCCTTTAGCACACACACTGAAACCCCTTCCCCACACACTGAAACCTCTTCCCCACGCTCTGAAACCACTTCCCCACAGCCTGAAACCCCTTCCCCACACACTGAAACTTCTTCCCCACACACTGAAACCACTTCCCCACACACTGAAACCACTTCCCCACAGACTGAAACCCCTTCCCCACTCTCTGAATCCTCTTCCCCACACACTGAAACCTCTTCCCCACACACTGAAACCACTTCCCCACACACTGAAACCCCTTCCCCACTCTCTGAATCCTCTTCCCCACACACTGAAACCTCTTCCCCACACACAGAAACCACCTCCCCACACACTGAAACCCCTTCCCCACACACTGAAACCCATCCCCACACACTGAAACCCTTCCCCACACACTGAAACCTCTTCCCAAACACTGAAACCTCTTCGCCACAGTCGGAAACCCTTCCCCACAATAGAAAACCTCTTCCCCACACACTGAACCCTCTTCCCCACACACTGAAACCCCTTCCCCGCACACTGAAACCTCTTTCCCACACACTGAATCCCCTTTAGCACACACACTGAAACCCCTTCCCCACGCACTGAAACCACTTCCCCACAGCCTGAAACCCCTTCCCCACACACTGAAACTTCTTTCCCACACACTGAAACCACTTCCCCACACACTGAAACCACTTCCCCACACACTGAAACCCCTTCCCCACTCTCTGAATCCTCTTCCCCACACACTGAAACCTCTTCCCCACACACTGAAACCACTTCCCCACACACTGAAACCCATCCCCACACACTGAAACCTCATCCCCACACACTGAAACACCTTCCCCACACACTGAAACCCCTTTGCACAAACTGAAACCCATCCCCACACACAGAAACCACCTCCCCACACACTGAAACCCCTTCCCCACACACTGAAACTCATCCCCACACACTGAAACCCTTCCCCACACACTGAAACCTCTTCCCAAACACTGAAACCTCTTCGCCACAGTCGGAAACCCTTCCCCACAAGAGAAAACCTCTTCCCCACACACTGAACCCTCTTCCCCACACACTGAAACCCCTTCCCCGCACACTGAAACCTCTTTCCCACACACTGAATCCCCTTTAGCACACACACTGAAACCCCTTCCCCACACACTGAAACCTCTTCCCCACGCTCTGAAACCACTTCCCCACAGCCTGAAACCCCTTCCCCACACACTGAAACTTCTTCCCCACACACTGAAACCACTTCCCCACACACTGAAACCACTTCCCCACAGACTGAAACCCCTTCCCCACTCTCTGAATCCTCTTCCCCACACACTGAAACCTCTTCCCCACACACTGAAACCACTTCCCCACACACTGAAACCCCTTCCGCACTCTCTGAATCCTCTTCCCCACACACTGAAACCTCTTCCCCACACACAGAAACCACCTCCCCACACACTGAAACCCCTTCCCCACACACTGAAACCCATCCCCACACACTGAAACCCTTCCCCACACACTGAAACCTCTTCCCAAACACTGAAACCTCTTCGCCACAGTCGGAAACCCTTCCCCACAATAGAAAACCTCTTCCCCACACACTGAACCCTCTTCCCCACACACTGAAACCCCTTCCCCGCACACTGAAACCTCTTCCCCACACACTGAAACCACTTCCCCACACACTGAAACCCCTTCCCCACGCATTGAAACCTCTTCCCCACACACTGAAACCTCTTCCCCACAGTCTGAAACACTTCCCCACACACTGAAACCACTTCCCCACACACTGAAAGTCCTTCCCCACGCACTGAAACCTCTTCCCCACAAACTGAAACCTCTTCCCCACAGACTGAAACCTTTCCCTACACACAGAAACCCATCCCCACACACTGAAACCTGTACCCCACACACTGAAACCTCTTCCCCACACACTGAAAAACTTCCCCATGCACTGAAACCCCTTCCCCACAGACTGAAACCCCTTCCCCACACACAGAAACCCCTTCCCCACACACTGAAACCCCTTCCCCACACACTGAAACCCATCCCCACACACTGAAACCTCTTCCCCACACAGTGAAACCCCTTCCACACACACTGAAACCTCTTGCCCACACACTGAAAGCTCTTCCCCACAGACTGAAACCCTTACCCACATACTGAAACCTCTTCCCCACACACTGAAACCTCATCCCCACACGCTGAATCTTCTTCCACAACCCCTGAAACCCATCCCCACAAACTGAAACCCCTTCCACACACACTGAACCATCTTCCACACAAACTGAAACCCCTTCCCTGCCCACTGAAACCCCTTCCACACACACTGTAACCCCTTCCCCGCACACTGAAACCCCTTCCCCATACACTGAAACCCATCCCCAAACACTGAAACCTCTTCCACACACACTGAAACATTTCCCGACAGACTGAAAGCCTTCCCCACAAACTGAAACCTCTTCCCCACACACTGAAACCCCTTCCCCACACACAGAAAGCCATCCCCACACACCGAAACCTCTTCCCCACACACTGAAACCTCTTCCCCACACACTGCAACCCCTTCCTCACACAGTGAAATCTCTTCCCCACACACTGAAACCCCTTCCCCACACACTGAAACCCCTTCCCCACATACTGAAACCTCTTCCCCATACACTGAAACCCCTTCCCGACAGACAGAAACCACTTCCCCACACACTGAAACCTCTTCCCCACACACTGAAACCTCTTCCCCACGCTCTGAAACCCCTTCCCCGCACACTGAAACCTCTTTCCCACACACTGAATCCCCTTTAGCACACACACTGAAACCCCTTCTCCACACACTGAAACCTCTTCCCCACGCTCTGAAACCACTTCCCCACAGCCTGAAACCCCTTCCCCACACACTGAAACTTCTTCCCCACACACTGAAACCACTTCCCCACACACTGAAACCACTTCCCCACGCACTGAAACCCCTTCCCCACTCTCTGAATCCTCTTCCCCACACACTGAAACCTCTTCCCCACACACTGAAACCACTTCCCCACACACTGAAACCCCTTCCCCACTCTCTGAATCCTCTTCCCCACACACTGAAACCACTTCCCCACACACAGAAACCACCTCCCCACACACTGAAACCCCTTCCCCACACACTGAAACCCATCCCCACACACTGAAACCCTTCCCCACACACTGAAACCTCTTCCCAAACACTGAAACCTCTTCGCCACAGTCGGAAACCCTTCCCCACAATAGAAAACCTCTTCCCCACACACTGAACCCTCTTCCCCACACACTGAAACCCCTTCCCCGCACACTGAAACCTCTTTCCCACACACTGAATCCCCTTTAGCACACACACTGAAACCCCTTCCCCACACACTGAAACCTCTTCCCCACGCACTGAAACCACTTCCCCACAGCCTGAAACCCCTTCCCCACACACTGAAACTTCTTCCCCACACACTGAAACCACTTCCCCACACACTGAAACCACTTCCCCACACACTGAAACCCCTTCCCCACTCTCTGAATCCTCTTCCCCACACACTGAAACCTCTTCCCCACACAGTGAAACCACTTCCCCACACACTGAAACCCCTTCCCCACGCATTGAAACCTCTTCCCCACACACTGAAACCTCTTCCCCACAGCCTGAAACACTTCCCCACACACTGAAACCACTTCCCCACACACTGAAAGTCCTTCCCCACGCACTGAAACCTCTTTCCCACAAACTGAAACCTCTTCCCCACAGATTGAAACCTTTCCCTACACACAGAAACCCATCCCCACACACTGAAACCTGTACCCCACACACTGAACCCTCTTCCCCACACACTGAAAAACTTCCCCATGCACTGAAACCCGTTCCCCAAACACTGAAACCCCTTCCCCACACACAGAAACCCCTTCCCCACACACTGAAATCCCTTCCCCACACACTGAAACCCATCCCCACACACTGAAACCTCTTCCCCACACAGTGAAACCCCTTCCACACACACTGAAACCTCTTGCCCACACACTGAAAGCTCTTCCCCACAGACTGAAACCCTTACCCACATACTGAAACCTCTTCCCCACACACTGAAACCTCATCCCCACATGCTGAATCTTCTTCCACAACGCCTGAAACCCATCCCCACAAACTGAAACCCCTTCCACACACACTGAACCATCTTCCACACAAACTGAAACCCCTTCCCTGCCCACTGAAACCCCTTCCACACACACTGTAACCCATCCCCAAACACTGAAACCTCTTCCACACACACTGAAACATTTCCCGACAGACTGAAAGCCTTCCCCACAAACTGAAACCTCTTCCCCACACACTGAAACCCCTTCCCCACACACAGAAAGCCATCCCCACACACTAAAACCTCTTCCCCACACACTGAAACCTCTTCCCCACACACTGAAACCTCATCCCCACACGCTGAATCTTCTTCCACAACCCCTGAAACCCATCCCCACAAAGTGAAACCCCTTCCACACACACTGAACCATCTTCCACACAAACTGAAACCCCTTCCCTGCCCACTGAAACCCCTTCCACACACACTGTAACCCCTTCCTCACACACTGAAATCTCTTCCCCACACACTGAAACCCCTTCCCCACACACTGAAACCCCTTCCCCACATACTGAAACCTCTTCCCCATACACTGAAACCCCTTCCCGACAGACAGAAACCACTTCCCCACACACTGAAACCTCTTCCCCACACACTGAAACCTCTTCCCCACACACTGAAACCCCTTATCCACACACTGAATCCCCTTTCTCACACTCTGATACCTCTTCCCCACACACTGAAACCTCTTCCGCACAGACTGAAACCCCTTCCCCACACACTGAAACCCATCCCCACACACTGAAACCTCATCCCCACACACTGAAACACCTTCCCCACACACTGAAACCCCTTCCTCACAAACTGAAACTCATCCCCACACACTGAAACCCTTCCCCACACACTGAAACCTCTTCCCAAACACTGAAACCTCTTCGCCACAGTCGGAAACCCTTCCCCACAATAGAAAACCTCTTCCCCACACACTGAACCCTCTTCCCCACACACTGAAACCCCTGCCCCGCACACTGAAACCTCTTTCCCACACACTGAATCCCCTTTAGCACACACACTGAAACCCCTTCCCCACACACTGAAACCTCTTCCCCACACACTGAAACCTCTTCCCCACGCACTGAAACCACTTCCCCACAGCCTGAAACCCCTTCCCCACACACTGAAACTTCTTCCCCACACACTGAAACCACTTCCCCACACACTGAAACCACTTCCACACACACTGAAACCCCTTCCCCACTCTCTGAATCCTCTTCCCCACACACTGAAACCTCTTCCCCACACACTGAAACCACTTCCCCACACACTGAAACCCCTTCCCCACGCACTGAAACCTCTTCCTCACACACTGAAACCTCTTCCCCACAGTCTGAAACACTTCCCCACACACTGAAACCACTTCCCCACACACTGAAAGTCCTTCCCCACGCACTGAAACCTCTTCCCCACAAACTGAAACCTCTTCCCCACAGAATGAAACCTTTCCCTACACACAGAAACCCATCCCCACACACTGAAACCTGTACCCCACACACTGAACCCTCTTCCCCACACACTGAAAAACTTCCCCATGCACTGAAACCCCTTCCCCACAGACTGAAACCCCTTCCCCACACACAGAAACCCCTTCCCCACACACTGAAACCCCTTCCCCACACAATGAAACCCATCCCCACACACTGAAACCTCTTCCCCACACAGTGAAACCCCTTCCACACACACTGAAACCTCTTGCCCACACACTGAAAGCTCTTCCCCATAGACTGAATCCCTTACCCACATACTGAAACCTCTTCCCCACACACTGAAACCTCATCGCCACACGCTGAATCTTCTTCCACAACCCCTGAAACCCATCCCCACAAACTGAAACCCCTTCCACACACACTGAACCATCTTCCACACAAACTGAAACCCCTTCCCTGCACACTGAATCCCCTTCCACACACACTGTAACCCCTTCCCCGCACACTGAAACCCCTTCCCCACACACTGAAACCCCTTTCACACACACTGAAAACCCTTCCCCGCACACTGAAAGCCCTTCCCCACGCACTGAAACCTCTTCCCCAGACACTGAAATCCCTTCCCCACAAACTGAAACCCATCCCCATAGACTGAAACACATCCCCACAGATTGAAACCCCTTCCCCACTCACTGAAACCCATCCCCACAGACTGAAACCTCTTCCACACACACTTAAACCATTCCCTACAGACTGAAACCCTTCCCCACACACTGAAACCACTTCGCCACAAACTAAAACCCCTTCCCCACACACTGAAACATCTTCCCCACACACTGAAACCCCTTCCCCACACACTGAAACCCATGCCCACACACTGAAACCTCTTCCCCACACACTGCAACCTCTTCCCCACACACTGAAACGCCTTCCCCACACACTGAAACCCCTTCCCCACACACTGAAACACATTCCACACACAGTGAAACCCCTCCCCACACACTGAAACCCTTCCCCACACACTGAAACCCCTTCACCCCACACTGAAACAACTTCCACACACAGTAAAACCCCTTCCCCACACACTGAAACCATTCCCCACACAGTGAAACCATTCCCCACACACTGAAAACCCTTCCCCTCACAGTGAAACCCCTTTCCGACACACTGAATACATTGCCCACACAGTGAAACCATTCCCCACTCACTGAAACCACTGACCCACACTGTGAAACCCCTTTCCCACACACTGAAACCCTTCCCCACACACTGAAATCCGTCCCCACACACTGAAATCATTCCCCAAACACTGAAACCCCTTCCCCACACACTGAAACCCCGTCCCCACACTTTGAACCCCTTCCCCACACACTGAAACCCTTCACCACACACTGAAACCCCTTACCACACACTGAAACCATTCCCCACACACTGAAACGCCTTCCCCACACAGTGAAACCCCTTCCCCACACACTGAAACCACTCCCCACACACTGAAACCCCTTCCCCACACAGTGAACCACATTCCCCACACACTGAAACCCCTTCCACACACACTGAAACCCCTTCCCCACACACTGAAACCATTCCCCACGCACTGAAACCCCTTCCACACACAATGAAACACCTTCCCCACACACTGAAACCCCTTCCCCACACACCGAAACCATTCCCCACACACTGAAACCCCTTCCCCACACACTGAAACCCCTTCCCCACACACTGAATCACTTTCCCCACACACTGAAATCCTTTCCCCACACACTGAAACTATTCCCCACACACTGAAACCCCTTCCCCACACACATAAACGCCTACCGACGCACTGAAACCCCTTCCCCACACACTGAAACCCCTTCCCCACAAACTGAAACAACGTCCCCACACAATGAAACCCCTTCCCCACACACTGAAACCCCTTCACCACACAGTGAAACCCCTTCCCCACACACTGAAACACCTTCCCCACAAAATGAAACACCTTCGCCACACACTGAAACCCCTTCCCCACACAGTGAAACCCCTTCCCCACACACTGAAACACCTTCCCCACACACTGTAACCCCTTCCCCACACAATGAAACCCCTTCGCCACAAACTGAAACAACGTCCCCACACACTGAAACCCCTTCCCCACACACAGAAACCCCTTCGCCACACAGTGAAACCCCTTCCCCACACACTGAATCCCCTTCCCCACGCACTGAAACAACGTCCCCACACACTGAAACCCCTTCCCCACACACTGAAACAATTCCCCACACACTGAAACCCTTTCCTCACACACTGAAACCCCTTCCCCACACACTGGAACCCCGTCCCCACACACTGAAACATCTTCCCCACACACTGAAACCCCATCCCCACACAGTGAAACCCTTCCCCACACACTGAAACCCCTTCCCCACACACTGAAACCCATGCCCACACACTGAAACCATTCCCCACACACTGAAATCCGTCCCCACACACTGAAATCATTCCCCACACACTGAAACCCCTTCCCCACACACTGAAACCCCGTCCCCACACTTTGAACCCCTTCCCCACACACTGAATCCCTTCACCACACACTGAAACCCCTTACCACACACTGAAACCATTCCCCACACACTGAAATCCGTCCCCACACACTGAAATCATTCCCCACACACTGAAACCCCTTCCCCACACACTGAAACCCCGTCCCCACACTTTGAACCCCTTCCCCACACACTGAAACCCTTCACCACACACTGAAACCCCTTACCACACACTGAAACCATTCCCCACACACTGAAACGCCTTCCCCACACAGTGAAACCCCTTCCCCACACACTGAAAACCCTTCCCCTCACAGTGAAACCCCTTTCCGACACACTGAATACATTGCCCACACAGTGAAACCATTCCCCACTCACTGAAACCACTGACCCACACTGTGAAACCCCTTTCCCACACACTGAAACCCTTCCCCACACACTGAAATCCGTCCCCACACACTGAAATCATTCCCCACACACTGAAACCCCTTCCCCACACACTGAAACCCCGTCCCCACACTTTGAACCCCTTCCCCACACACTGAAACCCTTCACCACACACTGAAACCCCTTACCACACACTGAAACCATTCCCCACACACTGAAACGCCTTCCCCACACAGTGAAACCCCTTCCCCACACACTGAAACCACTCCCCACACACTGAAACCCCTTCCCCACACAGTGAACCACATTCCCCACACACTGAAACCCCTTCCACACACACTGAAACCCCTTCCCCACACACTGAAACCATTCCCCACGCACTGAAACCCCTTCCACACACAATGAAACACCTTCCCCACACACTGAAACCCCTTCCCCACACACCGAAACCATTCCCCACACACTGAAACCCCTTCCCCACACACTGAAACCCCTTCCCCACACACTGAATCACTTTCCCCACACACTGAAATCCTTTCCCCACACACTGAAACCATTCCCCACACACTGAAACCCCTTCCCCACACACATAAACGCCTACCGACGCACTGAAACCCCTTCCCCACACACTGAAACCCCTTCCCCACAAACTGAAACAACGTCCCCACACAATGAAACCCCTTCCCCACACACTGAAACCCCTTCACCACACAGTGAAACCCCTTCCCCACACACTGAAACACCTTCCCCACAAAATGAAACACCTTCGCCACACACTGAAACCCCTTCCCCACACAGTGAAACCCCTTCCCCACACACTGAAACACCTTCCCCACACACTGTAACCCCTTCCCCACACAATGAAACCCCTTCGCCACAAACTGAAACAACGTCCCCACACACTGAAACCCCTTCCCCACACACAGAAACCCCTTCGCCACACAGTGAAACCCCTTCCCCACACACTGAATCCCCTTCCCCACGCACTGAAACAACGTCCCCACACACTGAAACCCCTTCCCCACACACTGAAACAATTCCCCACACACTGAAACCCTTTCCCCACACACTGAAACCCCTTCCCCACACACTGGAACCCCGTCCCCACACACTGAAACATTTTCCCCACACACTGAAACCCCATCCCCACACAGTGAAACCCCCTCCCCACACACTGAGGCCCCTTCCCCACACACTGAAACCCATACCCACACACTGAAACCATTCCCCAAACACTGAAACCCTTTCCCGCACACTGCAACCCCTTCCCCACACACTCAAACACCTTCCACACACACTGAAACCCCTTCCCCGCACACGGAAACTCCTTCCGCATGCACTGAAACCTCTTCCCCACACACTGAAACCCCTTCCCAGAAACTGAAAACCATCCCCACAGACTGAAACACATCCCCACAGACTGAAACCCCTTCCCCACACACTGAAACGCATCCCCACACATTGAAACCTCTTCCACACACACTGAAACCTTTCCCTACTGACTGAAATCCTTCCCCACACACTGAAACCTCTACCCCACACACTCAAACCACTTCCACACACACTGAACCACATCCCCACACACTGAAACCTCTTCCCCACAAACTGAAACCTCTTACCCACACACTGAAACCCCTTCCCCACACACTGAAACCTCTTCCCCATGCACTAAAACCCCTTCCCCACAGACTGAAACCACTACCCCACCCACTGAAACCTCTTCCCCACACACTGAAACCCCTTATCCACAAACTGAAACCCCTTTCCCACACACTGAACCTCTTCCCCACACACTAAAACCTCTTCCGCACAGGCTGAAACCCCTTCCCCACACACTGAAACCCATCCCCACACACGGAAACCTCATCCGCACACACTGAAACCACTTCCCCACACACTGAAACCCCTTCCCCACACACTGAAACCCATCCCCACACACTGAAACCTCTTCCCAACACACTGAAGCCTCTTCCGCACAGACTGAAACCCCTTCCCCACACACTGAAACCCCTTCCCCACACACTGAAACCCATCACCACACACTGAAACCTCTTCCCCACACAGTAAAACCCCTTCCACACACACTGAAACCTCTTGCCCACACACTGAACGCTCTTCCCCACAGACTGAAACCCTTACCCACACACTGAAACCCCTTCCCCACGCCCAGAAACCTCTTACCCACACACTGAAACATCTTCCACACACACTGAAACATCTTCCCCTCACACTGAAACCTCATCCCCACACGCTGAATCTTCTTCCACAACCCCTGAAACCCATCCCCACAAACTGAAAGCCCTTCCACACACACTGAACCATCTTCCACACAAACTGAAACCCCTTCCCTGCACACTGAAACCCCTTCCACACACACTGTAACCCCTTCCCCGCACACTGAAACCCCTTCCCCACACACTGAAACCTCTTCCCCACACACTGAAACACCGTCCCCACGCACTGAAACTTGTTCCACACACAGAAACCTCTTCCCCACACACTGAAACCTCTTCCCCACGCACTGAAACCTCTTCCACACACACTGAAACATCTTCCCCACACACTGAAACCTCTTCCCCACACGCTGAAACTTCTTCCACACCCACTGAAACCCATCCCCACACCCTGAAACCCCTTCCACACACACTGAAACCTCTTCCACACACAATGAAATCCATTCCCCACACACTGAAACCTCTTCCGCACACACTGAAACCCCTTCCCCACACACTGAAACCTTTCCCTACACAATGAAACCCATCCCCACACACTGAAACCTGTACCCCACACACTGAATCCTCTTCCCCACACACTGAAAACCTTCCCCACACACTGAAACCCCTTCCCCACAGACAGAAGCCCCTTAACCAAACACTGAAACCCATCCCCACAGACTGAAATCTCTTCCCCACACACTGAAACCCCTTCGCCACACACTGAAACCCCTTCCCCACACACTGAAACCCATCCCCACACACTGAAACCTCTTCCCTACACACTGAAACCCCTTCCCCATACACTGAAACCCATCCCCACACACTGAAACCCATCCCCACACACTGAAGCCACTTCCCCACACACAGAAAGCTCTTCCCCACAGACTGAAACCCTTACCCACACAATGAAACCTCTTCCCCACACACTGAAACCCCTTCCACACACACTAAAACCTCTTCCACACACACTGAAACCCCTTCCCCACACACTGAAACCCCTTCCACACACACTGTAGCCCCTTTCCCGCACACTGAAACCCCTTCCCCAGACAATGAAACCCCTTCCACACACACTAAATCCCCTTCCCCGCAAATTGAAACCCCTTCCCCACACACTGAAACCTCTTCCCCACACAATGAAACACCTTCCCCACAAACTGAAACCCATCCCCACAGACTGAAACACATCCTGACAGACTGAAACCCCTTCCCCACACACTGAAACCTCTTCCACACACACTGAAACATTTCCCTACAGACTGAAAGCCTTCCCCACAAACTGAAACCTCTTCCCCACACACTGAAACAACTTCCCCACACACAGAAAGCCATCCCCACACACTGAAACCTCTTCCCCACAACTGAAACCTCTTCCCCACACACTGCAACCCCTTCCCCACACACAGAAATCTCTTCCCCACACACTGAAACCCCTTCCCCACGCACTGAAACCCCTTCCCCACATACTGAAACCTCTTCCCCATATACTGAAACCCCTTCCCAACAGACTGAAACCACTTCCCCACACACTGAAACCTCTACCCCACACACTGAAACCTCTTCCCCACACACTGAAGCACCTTCCCCACACACTGAAACCCCTTCCCCACACACTGAAACCTCTTCCCCACACACTGAAACCTCTTCTGCACAGACTGAAACCCCTTCCCCACACACTGAAACCCATCCCCACACACTGAAACCTCATCCCCACACACTGAAACACCTTCCCCACACACTGAAACCCCTTCCCCACAAACTCAAACCCATCCCCACACACAGAAACCTCCTCCCCACACACTGAAACCCCATCCCCACACACTGAAACCCATCCCCACACACTGAAACCCTTCCCCACACACTGAAACCTCTTCCCAAACACTGAAACCTCTTCGCCACAGTCTGAAACCCTTCCCCACACAAGAAAACCTCTTCCCCACACAATGAAACCCCTTCCCCACATACTGAAACACATTCCCCACACACTGAAATCCCTTCCGGACGTACTGAAACCCATTCCCCACACACTGAAATGCCTTCCACTCACACTGAAACACCTTCCCCACACAGTGAAACCCATCCCGACACACTGAAATACCTTCCCCACTACCTGAAACACATCCTCACACACTGAAACCCCTTCCCCACACACTGAAACACATCCCCACACACTGAAACATCTTCCCACACATTGAAACACCTTCCCCACACACTGAAACACCTTCCCCACACACCGAAACCACTTCCGCACACAGTGAAACCCCTTCCCACACACTGAACCCCTTCCCCACACACTGAAACACATCCCCACACACTGAAACCCCATCCCCACACACTGAAACCCCTTCCGCACACAATGAAACACCTTCACCAAAAACTGAAACCCCTTCCCTGCACACTGACATCTCTACCGCACACAATGAAACCCCTTCCGCACACACTGAAACACCTTCCCCACACACTGAAACCCCTTCCCCACACACTGAAACCCCTTCTGCACACACTGAAACACCTTCCCCACACACTGAAACCCCTTCCCCACACACTGAAACCCCTTCCGCACACAGTGAAACCGTTCCCCACACAGTGAACCCCCTTCCCCACACACTGAAACCCCTTCTTCACACACTGAAACACATCCCCACACACTGAAACCCCTTTCCCACACACTGAAACCCCTTCCCCACACACTGATACCCTTCCCCACACTCTGAAAACCCCTTCCCCACTCACTGAAACCCCTTCCCCACTCACTCAAACCATTACCCACACTCTGAAACCCCTTCCCCACACAATGACACACCTTCCCCAAACACTGAAACTCCTTCCCCACACACTGCAACACTTCCCCACACACTGAAACACCTTCCCCACACACTGAAACCTCTTCCCCACACACTGAAACCACTTCCCCACACACTGAAACCCCTTCCCCACTCTCTGAATCCTCTTCCCCACACACTGATACCACTTCCCCACACACAGAAACCACCTCCCCACACACTGAAAGCCCTTCCCCACACACTGAAACCCATCCCCACACACTGAAACCCTTCCCCACACACTGAAACCTCTTCCCAAACACTGAAACCTCTTCGCCACAGTCGGAAACCCTTCCCCACAATAGAAAACCTCTTCCCCACACACTGAACCCTCTTCCCCACACACTGAAACCCCTTCCCCGCACACTGAAACATCTTTCCCACACACTGAATCCCCTTTAGCACACACACTGAAACCCCTTCCCCACACACTGAAACCTCTTCCCCACGCACTGAAACCACTTCCCCACAGCCTGAAACCCCTTCCCCACACACTGAAACTTCTTCCCCACACACTGAAACCACTTCCCCACACACTGAAACCACTTCCCCACACACTGAAACCCCTTCCCCACTCTCTGAATCCTCTTCCCCACACACTGAAACCTCTTCCCCACACAGTGAAACCACTTCCCCACACACTGAAACCCCTTCCCCACGCATTGAAACCTCTTCCCCACACACTGAAACCTCTTCCCCACAGTCTGAAACACTTCCCCACACACTGAAACCACTTCCCCACACACTGAAAGTCCTTCCCCACGCACTGAAACCTCTTCCCCACAAACTGAAACCTCTTCCCCACAGACTGAAACCTTTCCCTACACACAGAAACCCATCCCCACACACTGAAACCTGTACCCCACACACTGAACCCTCTTCCCCACACACTGAAAAACTTCCCCATGCACTGAAACCCGTTCCCCACAGACTGAAACCCCTTCCCCACACACAGAAACCCCTTCCCCACACACTGAAATCCCTTCCCCACACACTGAAACCCATCCCCACACACTGAAACCTCTTCCCCACACAGTGAAACCCCTTCCACACACACTGAAACCTCTTGCCCACACACTGAAAGCTCTTCCCCACAGACTGAAACCCTTACCCACATACTGAAACCTCTTCCCCACACACTGAAACCTCATCCCCACACGCTGAATCTTCTTCCACAACGCCTGAAACCCATCCCCACAAACTGAAACCCCTTCCACACACACTGAACCATCTTCCACACAAACTGAAACCCCTTCCCTGCCCACTGAAACCCCTTCCACACACACTGTAACCCATCCCCAAACACTGAAACCTCTTCCACACACACTGAAACATTTCCCGACAGACTGAAAGCCTTCCCCACAAACTGAAACCTCTTCCCCACACACTGAAACCCCTTCCCCACACACAGAAAGCCATCCCCACACACTAAAACCTCTTCCCCACACACTGAAACCTCTTCCCCACACACTGAAACCTCATCCCCACACGCTGAATCTTCTTCCACAACCCCTGAAACCCATCCCCACAAAGTGAAACCCCTTCCACACACACTGAACCATCTTCCACACAAACTGAAACCCCTTCCCTGCCCACTGAAACCCCTTCCACACACACTGTAACCCCTTCCTCACACACTGAAATCTCTTCCCCACACACTGAAACCCCTTCCCCACACACTGAAACCCCTTCCCCACATACTGAAACCTCTTCCCCATACACTGAAACCCCTTCCCGACAGACAGAAACCACTTCCCCACACACTGAAACCTCTTCCCCACACACTGAAACCTCTTCCCCACACACTGAAACCCCTTATCCACACACTGAATCCCCTTTCTCACACTCTGATACCTCTTCCCCACACACTGAAACCTCTTCCGCACAGACTGAAACCCCTTCCCCACACACTGAAACCCATCCCCACACACTGAAACCTCATCCCCACACACGGAAACACCTTCCCCACACACTGAAACCCCTTCCTCACAAACTGAAACTCATCCCCACACACTGAAACCCTTCCCCACACACTGAAACCTCTTCCCAAACACTGAAACCTCTTCGCCACAGTCGGAAACCCTTCCCCACAATAGAAAACCTCTTCCCCACACACTGAACCCTCTTCCCCACACACTGAAACCCCTGCCCCGCACACTGAAACTTCTTTCCCACACACTGAATCCCCTTTAGCACACACACTGAAACCCCTTCCCCACACACTGAAACCTCTTCCCCACACACTGAAACCTCTTCCCCACGCACTGAAACCACTTCCCCACAGCCTGAAACCCCTTCCCCACACATTGAAACTTCTTCCCCACACACTGAAACCAATTCCCCACACACTGAAACCACTTCCACACACACTGAAACCCCTTCCCCACTCTCTGAATCCTCTTCCCCACACACTGAAACCTCTTCCCCACACACTGAAACCACTTCCCCACACACTGAAACCCCTTCCCCACGCACTGAAACCTCTTCCCCACACACTGAAACCTCTTCCCCACAGTCTGAAACACTTCCCCACACACTGAAACCACTTCCCCACACACTGAAAGTCCTTCCCCACGCACTGAAACCTCTTCCCCACAAACTGAAACCTCTTCCCCACAGAATGAAACCTTTCCCTACACACAGAAACCCATCCCCACACACTGAAACCTGTACCCCACACACTGAACCCTCTTCCCCACACACTGAAAAACTTCCCCATGCACTGAAACCCCTTCCCCACAGACTGAAACCCCTTCCCCACACACAGAAACCCCTTCCCCACACACTGAAACCCCTTCCCCACACACTGAAACCCATCCCCACACACTGAAACCTCTTCCCCACACAGTGAAACCCCTTCCACACACACTGAAACCTCTTGCCCACACACTGAAAGCTCTTCCCCACAGACTGAAACCCTTACCCACATACTGAAACCTCTTCCCCACACACTGAAACCTCATCCCCACACGCTGAATCTTCTTCCACAACTCCTGAAACCCATCCCCACAAACTGAAACCCCTTCCACACACACTGAACCATCTTCCACACAAACTGAAACCCCTTCCCTGCACACTGAATCCCCTTCCACACACACTGTAACCCCTTCCCCGCACACTGAAACCCCTTCCCCACACACTGAAACCCCTTTCACACACACTGAAAACCCTTCCCCGCACACAGAAATCTCTTCCCCACACACTGAAACCCCTTCCCCACGCACTGAAACCCCTTCCCCACATACTGAAACCTCTTCCCCATATACTGAAACCCCTTCCCAACAGACTGAAACCACTTCCCCACACACTGAAACCTCTACCCCACACACTGAAACCTCTTCCCCACACACTGAAGCACCTTCCCCACACACTGAAACCCCTTCCCCACACACTGAAACCTCTTCCCCACACACTGAAACCTCTTCTGCACAGACTGAAACCCCTTCCCCACACACTGAAACCCATCCCCACACACTGAAACCTCATCCCCACACACTGAAACACCTTCCCCACACACTGAAACCCCTTCCCCACAAACTCAAACCCATCCCCACACACAGAAACCTCCTCCCCACACACTGAAACCCCATCCCCACACACTGAAACCCATCCCCACACACTGAAACCCTTCCCCACACACTGAAACCTCTTCCCAAACACTGAAACCTCTTCGCCACAGTCTGAAACCCTTCCCCACACAAGAAAACCTCTTCCCCACACAATGAAACCCCTTCCCCACATACTGAAACACATTCCCCACACACTGAAATCCCTTCCGGACGTACTGAAACCCATTCCCCACACACTGAAATGCCTTCCACTCACACTGAAACACCTTCCCCACACAGTGAAACCCATCCCGACACACTGAAATACCTTCCCCACTACCTGAAACACATCCTCACACACTGAAACCCCTTCCCCACACACTGAAACACATCCCCACACACTGAAACATCTTCCCACACATTGAAACACCTTCCCCACACACTGAAACACCTTCCCCACACACCGAAACCACTTCCGCACACAGTGAAACCCCTTCCCACACACTGAACCCCTTCCCCACACACTGAAACACATCCCCACACACTGAAACCCCATCCCCACACACTGAAACCCCTTCCGCACACAATGAAACACCTTCACCAAAAACTGAAACCCCTTCCCTGCACACTGACATCTCTACCGCACACAATGAAACCCCTTCCGCACACACTGAAACACCTTCCCCACACACTGAAACCCCTTCCCCACACACTGAAACCCCTTCTGCACACACTGAAACACCTTCCCCACACACTGAAACCCCTTCCCCACACACTGAAACCCCTTCCGCACACAGTGAAACCGTTCCCCACACAGTGAACCCCCTTCCCCACACACTGAAACCCCTTCTTCACACACTGAAACACATCCCCACACACTGAAACCCCTTTCCCACACACTGAAACCCCTTCCCCACACACTGATACCCTTCCCCACACTCTGAAAACCCCTTCCCCACTCACTGAAACCCCTTCCCCACTCACTCAAACCATTACCCACACTCTGAAACCCCTTCCCCACACAATGACACACCTTCCCCAAACACTGAAACTCCTTCCCCACACACTGCAACACTTCCCCACACACTGAAACACCTTCCCCACACACTGAAACCTCTTCCCCACACACTGAAACCACTTCCCCACACACTGAAACCCCTTCCCCACTCTCTGAATCCTCTTCCCCACACACTGATACCACTTCCCCACACACAGAAACCACCTCCCCACACACTGAAACCCCTTCCCCACACACTGAAACCCATCCCCACACACTGAAACCCTTCCCCACACACTGAAACCTCTTCCCAAACACTGAAACCTCTTCGCCACAGTCGGAAACCCTTCCCCACAATAGAAAACCTCTTCCCCACACACTGAACCCTCTTCCCCACACACTGAAACCCCTTCCCCGCACACTGAAACATCTTTCCCACACACTGAATCCCCTTTAGCACACACACTGAAACCCCTTCCCCACACACTGAAACCTCTTCCCCACGCACTGAAACCACTTCCCCACAGCCTGAAACCCCTTCCCCACACACTGAAACTTCTTCCCCACACACTGAAACCACTTCCCCACACACTGAAACCACTTCCCCACACACTGAAACCCCTTCCCCACTCTCTGAATCCTCTTCCCCACACACTGAAACCTCTTCCCCACACAGTGAAACCACTTCCCCACACACTGAAACCCCTTCCCCACGCATTGAAACCTCTTCCCCACACACTGAAACCTCTTCCCCACAGTCTGAAACACTTCCCCACACACTGAAACCACTTCCCCACACACTGAAAGTCCTTCCCCACGCACTGAAACCTCTTCCCCACAAACTGAAACCTCTTCCCCACAGACTGAAACCTTTCCCTACACACAGAAACCCATCCCCACACACTGAAACCTGTACCCCACACACTGAACCCTCTTCCCCACACACTGAAAAACTTCCCCATGCACTGAAACCCGTTCCCCACAGACTGAAACCCCTTCCCCACACACAGAAACCCCTTCCCCACACACTGAAATCCCTTCCCCACACACTGAAACCCATCCCCACACACTGAAACCTCTTCCCCACACAGTGAAACCCCTTCCACACACACTGAAACCTCTTGCCCACACACTGAAAGCTCTTCCCCACAGACTGAAACCCTTACCCACATACTGAAACCTCTTCCCCACACACTGAAACCTCATCCCCACACGCTGAATCTTCTTCCACAACGCCTGAAACCCATCCCCACAAACTGAAACCCCTTCCACACACACTGAACCATCTTCCACACAAACTGAAACCCCTTCCCTGCCCACTGAAACCCCTTCCACACACACTGTAACCCATCCCCAAACACTGAAACCTCTTCCACACACACTGAAACATTTCCCGACAGACTGAAAGCCTTCCCCACAAACTGAAACCTCTTCCCCACACACTGAAACCCCTTCCCCACACACAGAAAGCCATCCCCACACACTAAAACCTCTTCCCCACACACTGAAACCTCTTCCCCACACACTGAAACCTCATCCCCACACGCTGAATCTTCTTCCACAACCCCTGAAACCCATCCCCACAAAGTGAAACCCCTTCCACACACACTGAACCATCTTCCACACAAACTGAAACCCCTTCCCTGCCCACTGAAACCCCTTCCACACACACTGTAACCCCTTCCTCACACACTGAAATCTCTTCCCCACACACTGAAACCCCTTCCCCACACACTGAAACCCCTTCCCCACATACTGAAACCTCTTCCCCATACACTGAAACCCCTTCCCGACAGACAGAAACCACTTCCCCACACACTGAAACCTCTTCCCCACACACTGAAACCTCTTCCCCACACACTGAAACCCCTTATCCACACACTGAATCCCCTTTCTCACACTCTGATACCTCTTCCCCACACACTGAAACCTCTTCCGCACAGACTGAAACCCCTTCCCCACACACTGAAACCCATCCCCACACACTGAAACCTCATCCCCACACACGGAAACACCTTCTCCACACACTGAAACCCCTTCCTCACAAACTGAAACTCATCCCCACACACTGAAACCCTTCCCCACACACTGAAACCTCTTCCCAAACACTGAAACCTCTTCGCCACAGTCGGAAACCCTTCCCCACAATAGAAAACCTCTTCCCCACACACTGAACCCTCTTCCCCACACACTGAAACCCCTGCAGCGCACACTGAAACTTCTTTCCCACACACTGAATCCCCTTTAGCACACACACTGAAACCCCTTCCCCACACACTGAAACCTCTTCCCCACACACTGAAACCTCTTCCCCACGCACTGAAACCACTTCCCCACAGCCTGAAACCCCTTCCCCACACATTGAAACTTCTTCCCCACACACTGAAACCAATTCCCCACACACTGAAACCACTTCCACACACACTGAAACCCCTTCCCCACTCTCTGAATCCTCTTCCCCACACACTGAAACCTCTTCCCCACACACTGAAACCACTTCCCCACACACTGAAACCCCTTCCCCACGCACTGAAACCTCTTCCCCACACACTGAAACCTCTTCCCCACAGTCTGAAACACTTCCCCACACACTGAAACCACTTCCCCACACACTGAAAGTCCTTCCCCACGCACTGAAACCTCTTCCCCACAAACTGAAACCTCTTCCCCACAGAATGAAACCTTTCCCTACACACAGAAACCCATCCCCACACACTGAAACCTGTACCCCACACACTGAACCCTCTTCCCCACACACTGAAAAACTTCCCCATGCACTGAAACCCCTTCCCCACAGACTGAAACCCCTTCCCCACACACAGAAACCCCTTCCCCACACACTGAAACCCCTTCCCCACACACTGAAACCCATCCCCACACACTGAAACCTCTTCCCCACACAGTGAAACCCCTTCCACACACACTGAAACCTCTTGCCCACACACTGAAAGCTCTTCCCCACAGACTGAAACCCTTACCCACATACTGAAACCTCTTCCCCACACACTGAAACCTCATCCCCACACGCTGAATCTTCTTCCACAACTCCTGAAACCCATCCCCACAAACTGAAACCCCTTCCACACACACTGAACCATCTTCCACACAAACTGAAACCCCTTCCCTGCACACTGAATCCCCTTCCACACACACTGTAACCCCTTCCCCGCACACTGAAACCCCTTCCCCACACACTGAAACCCCTTTCACACACACTGAAAACCCTTCCCCGCACACTGAAAGCCCTTCCCCACGCACTGAAACCTCTTCCCCAGACACTGAAATCCCTTCCCCACAAACTGAAACCCATCCCCATAGACTGAAACACATCCCCACAGATTGAAACCCCTTCCCCACTCACTGAAACCCATCCCCACAGACTGAAACCTCTTCCACACACACTTAAACCATTCCCTACAGACTGAAACCCTTCCCCACACACTGAAACCACTTCGCCACAAACTAAAACCCCTTCCCCACACACTGAAACATCTTCCCCACACACTGAAACCCCTTCCCCACACACTGAAACCCATGCCCACACACTGAAACCTCTTCCCCACACACTGCAACCTCTTCCCCACACACTGAAACGCCTTCCCCACACACTGAAACCCCTTCCCCACACACTGAAACACATTCCACAAACAGTGAAACCCCTCCCCACACACTGAAACCCTTCCCCACACAGTAAAACCCCTTCCCCACACACTGAAACCATTCCCCACACAGTGAAACCATTCCCCACACACTGAAAACCCTTCCCCTCACAGTGAAACCCCTTTCCGACACACTGAATACATTGCCCACACAGTGAAACCATTCCCCACTCACTGAAACCACTGACCCACACTGTGAAACCCCTTTCCCACACACTGAAACCCTTCCCCACACACTGAAATCCGTCCCCACACACTGAAATCATTCCCCACACACTGAAACCCCTTCCCCACACACTGAAACCCCGTCCCCACACTTTGAACCCCTTCCCCACACACTGAAACCCTTCACCACACACTGAAACCCCTTACCACACACTGAAACCATTCCCCACACACTGAAACGCCTTCCCCACACAGTGAAACCCCTTCCCCACACACTGAAACCACTCCCCACACACTGAAACCCCTTCCCCACACAGTGAACCACATTCCCCACACACTGAAACCCCTTCCACACACACTGAAACCCCTTCCCCACACACTGAAACCATTCCCCACGCACTGAAACCCCTTCCACACACAATGAAACAGCTTCCCCACACACTGAAACCCCTTCCCCACACACCGAAACCATTCCCCACACACTGAAACCCCTTCCCCACACACTGAAACCCCTTCCCCACACACTGAATCACTTTCCCCACACACTGAAATCCTTTCCCCACACACTGAAACTATTCCCCACACACTGAAACCCCTTCCCCACACACATAAACGCCTACCGACGCACTGAAACCCCTTCCCCACACACTGAAACCCCTTCCCCACAAACTGAAACAACGTCCCCACACAATGAAACCCCTTCCCCACACACTGAAACCCCTTCACCACACAGTGAAACCCCTCCCCCACACACTGAAACACCTTCCCCACAAAATGAAACACCTTCGCCACACACTGAAACCCCTTCCCCACACAGTGAAACCCCTTCCCCACACACTGAAACACCTTCCCCACACACTGTAACCCCTTCCCCACACAATGAAACCCCTTCGCCACAAACTGAAACAACGTCCCCACACACTGAAACCCCTTCCCCACACACAGAAACCCCTTCGCCACACAGTGAAACCCCTTCCCCACACACTGAATCCCCTTCCCCACGCACTGAAACAACGTCCCCACACACTGAAACCCCTTCCCCACACACTGAAACAATTCCCCACACACTGAAACCCTTTCCCCACACACTGAAACCCCTTCCCCACACACTGGAACCCCGTCCCCACACACTGAAACATCTTCCCCACACACTGAAACCCCATCCCCACACAGTGAAACCCTTCCCCACACACTGAAACCCCTTCCCCACACACTGAAACCCATACCCACACACTGAAACCATTCCCCACACACTGAAATCCGTCCCCACACACTGAAATCATTCCCCACACACTGAAACCCCTTCCCCACACACTGAAACCCCGTCCCCACACTTTGAACCCCTTCCCCACACACTGAATCCCTTCACCACACACTGAAACCCCTTACCACACACTGAAACCATTCCCCACACACTGAAATCCGTCCCCACACACTGAAATCATTCCCCACACACTGAAACCCCTTCCCCACACACTGAAACCCCGTCCCCACACTTTGAACCCCTTCCCCACACACTGAAACCCTTCACCACACACTGAAACCCCTTACCACACACTGAAACCATTCCCCACACACTGAAACGCCTTCCCCACACAGTGAAACCCCTTCCCCACACACTGAAAACCCTTCCCCTCACAGTGAAACCCCTTTCCGACACACTGAATACATTGCCCACACAGTGAAACCATTCCCCACTCACTGAAACCACTGACCCACACTGTGAAACCCCTTTCCCACACACTGAAACCCTTCCCCACACACTGAAATCCGTCCCCACACACTGAAATCATTCCCCACACACTGAAACCCCTTCCCCACACACTGAAACCCCGTCCCCACACTTTGAACCCCTTCCCCACACACTGAAACCCTTCACCACACACTGAAACCCCTTACCACACACTGAAACCATTCCCCACACACTGAAACGCCTTCCCCACACAGTGAAACCCCTTCCCCACACACTGAAACCACTCCCCACACACTGAAACCCCTTCCCCACACAGTGAACCACATTCCCCACACACTGAAACCCCTTCCACACACACTGAAACCCCTTCCCCACACACTGAAACCATTCCCCACGCACTGAAACCCCTTCCACACACAATGAAACACCTTCCCCACACACTGAAACCCCTTCCCCACACACCGAAACCATTCCCCACACACTGAAACCCCTTCCCCACACACTGAAACCCCTTCCCCACACACTGAATCACTTTCCCCACACACTGAAATCCTTTCCCCACACACTGAAACCATTCCCCACACACTGAAACCCCTTCCCCACACACATAAACGCCTACCGACGCACTGAAACCCCTTCCCCACACACTGAAACCCCTTCCCCACAAACTGAAACAACGTCCCCACACAATGAAACCCCTTCCCCACACACTGAAACCCCTTCACCACACAGTGAAACCCCTTCCCCACACACTGAAACACCTTCCCCACAAAATGAAACACCTTCGCCACACACTGAAACCCCTTCCCCACACAGTGAAACCCCTTCCCCACACACTGAAACACCTTCCCCACACACTGTAACCCCTTCCCCACACAATGAAACCCCTTCGCCACAAACTGAAACAACGTCCCCACACACTGAAACCCCTTCCCCACACACAGAAACCCCTTCGCCACACAGTGAAACCCCTTCCCCACACACTGAATCCCCTTCCCCACGCACTGAAACAACGTCCCCACACACTGAAACCCCTTCCCCACACACTGAAACAATTCCCCACACACTGAAACCCTTTCCCCACACACTGAAACCCCTTCCCCACACACTGGAACCCCGTCCCCACACACTGAAACATCTTCCCCACACACTGAAACCCCATCCCCACACAGTGAAACCCCCTCCCCACACACTGAGGCCCCTTCCCCACACACTGAAACCCATACACACACACTGAAACCATTCCCCAAACACTGAAACCCTTTCCCGCACACTGCAACCCCTTCCCCACACACTGAAACACCTTCCACACACACTGAAACCCCTTCCCCGCACACGGAAACTCCTTCCGCATGCACTGAAACCTCTTCCCCACACACTGAAACCCCTTCCCAGAAACTGAAAACCATCCCCACAGACTGAAACACATCCCCACAGACTGAAACCCCTTCCCCACACACTGAAACGCATCCCCACACATTGAAACCTCTTCCACACACACTGAAACCTTTCCCTACTGACTGAAATCCTTCCCCACACACTGAAACCTCTACCCCACACACTCAAACCACTTCCACACACACTGAACCACATCCCCACACACTGAAACCTCTTCCCCACAAACTGAAACCTCTTACCCACACACTGAAACCCCTTCCCCACACACTGAAACCTCTTCCCCATGCACTAAAACCCCTTCCCCACAGACTGAAACCACGACCCCACCCACTGAAACCTCTTCCCCACACACTGAAACCCCTTATCCACAAACTGAAACCCCTTTCCCACACACTGAACCTCTTCCCCACACACTAAAACCTCTTCCGCACAGGCTGAAACCCCTTCCCCACACAGTGAAACCCATCCCCACACACGGAAACCTCATCCGCACACACTGAAACCACTTCCCCACACACTGAAACCCCTTCCCCACACACTGAAACCCATCCCCACACACTGAAACCTCTTCCCAACACACTGAAGCCTCTTCCGCACAGACTGAAACCCCTTCCCCACACACTGAAACCCCTTCCCCACACACTGAAACCCATCACCACACACTGAAACCTCTTCCCCACACAGTAAAACCCCTTCCACACACACTGAAACCTCTTGCCCACACACTGAAAGCTCTTCCCCACAGACTGAAACCCTTACCCACACACTGAAACCCCTTCCCCACGCCCAGAAACCTCTTACCCACACACTGAAACATCTTCCACACACACTGAAACATCTTCCCCTCACACTGAAACCTCATCCCCACACGCTGAATCTTCTTCCACAACCCCTGAAACCCATCCCCACAAACTGAAAGCCCTTCCACACACACTGAACCATCTTCCACACAAACTGAAACCCCTTCCCTGCACACTGAAACCCCTTCCACACACACTGTAACCCCTTCCCCGCACACTGAAACCCCTTCCCCACACACTGAAACCTCTTCCCCACACACTGAAACACCGTCCCCACGCACTGAAACTTGTTCCACACACAGAAACCTCTTCCCCACACACTGAAACCTCTTCCCCACGCACTGAAACCTCTTCCACACACACTGAAACATCTTCCCCACACACTGAAACCTCTTCCCCACACGCTGAAACTTCTTCCACACCCACTGAAACCCATCCCCACACCCTGAAACCCCTTCCACACACACTGAAACCTCTTCCACACACAATGAAATCCATTCCCCACACACTGAAACCTCTTCCGCACACACTGAAACCCCTTCCCCACACACTGAAACCTTTCCCTACACAATGAAACCCATCCCCACACACTGAAACCTGTACCCCACACACTGAATCCTCTTCCCCACACACTGAAAACCTTCCCCACACACTGAAACCCCTTCCCCACAGACAGAAGCCCCTTAACCAAACACTGAAACCCATCCCCACAGACTGAAATCTCTTCCCCACACACTGAAACCCCTTCGCCACACACTGAAACCCCTTCCCCACACACTGAAACCCATCCCCACACACTGAAACCTCTTCCCTACACACTGAAACCCCTTCCCCATACACTGAAACCCATCCCCACACACTGAAACCCATCCCCACACACTGAAGCCACTTCCCCACACACAGAAAGCTCTTCCCCACAGACTGAAACCCTTACCCACACAATGAAACCTCTTCCCCACACACTGAAACCCCTTCCACACACACTAAAACCTCTTCCACACACACTGAAACCCCTTCCCCACACACTGAAACCCCTTCCACACACACTGTAGCCCCTTTCCCGCACACTGAAACCCCTTCCCCAGACAATGAAACCCCTTCCACACACACTAAATCCCCTTCCCCGCAAATTGAAACCCCTTCCCCACACACTGAAACCTCTTCCCCACACAATGAAACACCTTCCCCACAAACTGAAACCCATCCCCACAGACTGAAACACATCCTGACAGACTGAAACCCCTTCCCCACACACTGAAACCTCTTCCACACACACTGAAACATTTCCCTACAGACTGAAAGCCTTCCCCACAAACTGAAACCTCTTCCCCACACACTGAAACCACTTCCCCACACACAGAAAGCCATCCCCACACACTGAAACCTCTTCCCCACAACTGAAACCTCTTCCCCACACACTGCAACCCCTTCCCCACACACAGAAATCTCTTCCCCACACACTGAAACCCCTTCCCCACGCACTGAAACCCCTTCCCCACATACTGAAACCTCTTCCCCATATACTGAAACCCCTTCCCAACAGACTGAAACCACTTCCCCACACACTGAAACCTCTACCCCACACACTGAAACCTCTTCCCCACACACTGAAGCACCTTCCCCACACACTGAAACCCCTTCCCCACACACTGAAACCTCTTCCCCACACACTGAAACCTCTTCTGCACAGACTGAAACCCCTTCCCCACACACTGAAACCCATCCCCACACACTGAAACCTCATCCCCACACACTGAAACACCTTCCCCACACACTGAAACCCCTTCCCCACAAACTCAAACCCATCCCCACACACAGAAACCTCCTCCCCACACACTGAAACCCCATCCCCACACACTGAAACCCATCCCCACACACTGAAACCCTTCCCCACACACTGAAACCTCTTCCCAAACACTGAAACCTCTTCGCCACAGTCTGAAACCCTTCCCCACACAAGAAAACCTCTTCCCCACACAATGAAACCCCTTCCCCACATACTGAAACACATTCCCCACACACTGAAATCCCTTCCGGACGTACTGAAACCCATTCCCCACACACTGAAATGCCTTCCACTCACACTGAAACACCTTCCCCACACAGTGAAACCCATCCCGACACACTGAAATACCTTCCCCACTACCTGAAACACATCCTCACACACTGAAACCCCTTCCCCACACACTGAAACACATCCCCACACACTGAAACATCTTCCCACACATTGAAACACCTTCCCCACACACTGAAACACCTTCCCCACACACCGAAACCACTTCCGCACACAGTGAAACCCCTTCCCACACACTGAACCCCTTCCCCACACACTGAAACACATCCCCACACACTGAAACCCCATCCCCACACACTGAAACCCCTTCCGCACACAATGAAACACCTTCACCAAAAACTGAAACCCCTTCCCTGCACACTGACATCTCTACCGCACACAATGAAACCCCTTCCGCACACACTGAAACACCTTCCCCACACACTGAAACCCCTTCCCCACACACTGAAACCCCTTCTGCACACACTGAAACACCTTCCCCACACACTGAAACCCCTTCCCCACACACTGAAACCCCTTCCGCACACAGTGAAACCGTTCCCCACACAGTGAACCCCCTTCCCCACACACTGAAACCCCTTCTTCACACACTGAAACACATCCCCACACACTGAAACCCCTTTCCCACACACTGAAACCCCTTCCCCACACACTGATACCCTTCCCCACACTCTGAAAACCCCTTCCCCACTCACTGAAACCCCTTCCCCACTCACTCAAACCATTACCCACACTCTGAAACCCCTTCCCCACACAATGACACACCTTCCCCAAACACTGAAACTCCTTCCCCACACACTGCAACACTTCCCCACACACTGAAACCCCTTCCACACACACTGTAGCCCCTTTCCCGCACACTGAAACCCCTTCCCCAGACAATGAAACCCCTTCCACACACACTAAATCCCCTTCCCCGCAAATTGAAACCCCTTCCCCACACACTGAAACCTCTTCCCCACACAATGAAACACCTTCCCCACAAACTGAAAACCATCCCCACAGACTGAAACACATCCTGACAGACTGAAACCCCTTCCCCACACACTGAAACCTCTTCCACACACACTGAAACATTTCCCTACAGACTGAAAGCCTTCCCCACAAACTGAAACCTCTTCCCCACACACTGAAACCACTTCCCCACACACAGAAAGCCATCCCCACACACTGAAACCTCTTCCCCACAACTGAAACCTCTTCCCCACACACTGCAACCCCTTCCCCACACACAGAAATCTCTTCCCCACACACTGAAACCCCTTCCCCACGCACTGAAACCCCTTCCCCACATACTGAAACCTCTTCCCCATATACTGAAACCCCTTCCCAACAGACTGAAACCACTTCCCCACACACTGAAACCTCTACCCCACACACTGAAACCTCTTCCCCACACACTGAAGCACCTTCCCCACACACTGAAACCCCTTCCCCACACACTGAAACCTCTTCCCCACACACTGAAACCTCTTCTGCACAGACTGAAACCCCTTCCCCACACACTGAAACCCATCCCCACACACTGAAACCTCATCCCCACACACTGAAACACCTTCCCCACACACTGAAACCCCTTCCCCACAAACTCAAACCCATCCCCACACACAGAAACCTCCTCCCCACACACTGAAACCCCATCCCCACACACTGAAACCCATCCCCACACACTGAAACCCTTCCCCACACACTGAAACCTCTTCCCAAACACTGAAACCTCTTCGCCACAGTCTGAAACCCTTCCCCACACAAGAAAACCTCTTCCCCACACAATGAAACCCCTTCCCCACATACTGAAACACATTCCCCACACACTGAAATCCCTTCCGGACGTACTGAAACCCATTCCCCACACACTGAAATGCCTTCCACTCACACTGAAACACCTTCCCCACACAGTGAAACCCATCCCGACACACTGAAATACCTTCCCCACTACCTGAAACACATCCTCACACACTGAAACCCCTTCCCCACACACTGAAACACATCCCCACACACTGAAACATCTTCCCACACATTGAAACACCTTCCCCACACACTGAAACACCTTCCCCACACACCGAAACCACTTCTGCACACAGTGAAACCCCTTCCCACACACTGAACCCCTTCCCCACACACTGAAACACATCCCCACACACTGAAACCCCATCCCCACACACTGAAACCCCTTCCGCACACAATGAAACACCTTCACCAAAAACTGAAACCCCTTCCCTGCACACTGACATCTCTACCGCACACAATGAAACCCCTTCCGCACACACTGAAACACCTTCCCCACACACTGAAACCCCTTCCCCACACACTGAAACCCCTTCTGCACACACTGAAACACCTTCCCCACACACTGAAACCCCTTCCCCACACAGTGAAACCCCTTCCGCACACAATGAAACCGTTCCCCACACAGTGAACCCCCTTCCCCACACACTGAAACCCCTTCTTCACACACTGAAACACATCCCCACACACTGAAACCCCTTTCCCACACACTGAAACCCCTTCCCCACACACTGATACCCTTCCCCACACTCTGAAAACCCCTTCCCCACTCACTGAAACCCCTTCCCCACTCACTCAAACCATTACCCACACTCTGAAACCCCTTCCCCACACAATGACACACCTTCCCCAAACACTGAAACTCCTTCCCCACACACTGCAACACTTCCCCACACACTGAAACACCTTCCCCACACAATGAAACCCCTTCCCCACACACTGAAACCCCTTCCCCACACACTGAAACACATTCCCCACACAGTGAAACCCCTCCCCCTCATACTGAAACACATTCCCAACACACTGAAATGCCTTCCGCACACACTGAAACCCCTTCCGCACACACTGAAACACCTACCCCACACAGTGAAACCCTTCCCCACACAGTGAAACCCCATCCCCACACTCTGAAAACCCCTTCCCCACTCACTGAAACCCCTTCCCCACTCACCGAAACCATTACCCACACTCTGAAACCCCTTCCCCACACAATGACACACCTTCCCCAAACACTGAAACCCCTTCCCCACATAATGAAACCCTTCCCCACACACTGAAACCCCTTCTGCACACACTGAAACCCCTTCCCCACACACTGAAACACCTTCCCCACATACTGAAACCCCTTCCCCACACACTGAAACACATTCCCCACACAGTGAAACCCCTTCCCCACATACTGAAACCCATTCCCCACACACTGAAATGCCTTCCACACACACTGAAACCCCTTCCGCACACACTGAAACACCTTCCCCACACAGGGAAAAACTTCCCCACACACTGAAATACCTTCCCCACACCCTGAAACTCATCCTCACACACTGAAACCCCTTCCCCACACACTGAAACACTTCCCCACACACTGAAACTTCTTCCCACACATTGAAACACCTTCCCCACAAACTGAAACATCTTCCCCACACACTGAAACCCCTTCCGCACATAGTGAAACCCCTCCCCGCACACTGAAAGCCCTTCCCCACACACTGAAAGACATCCCCACATACTGAAACCCCATCCCCACACACTGAAACCCCTCCCGCACACACTGAAACACCTTCCCCAAAAACTGAAACCCCTTCCCCACACACTGAAACCGCTACCGCACACACTGAAACCACTTCGGCACACACTGAAACACCTTCCCCACACACTGAAACCCCTTCCCCACACACTAAAACCACTTCCGCACACAATGAAACACCTTCCCCACACACTGAAAACCCTTCCCCACACACTGAAACCATTCCGCACACCCTGAAACCCCTTCCCCACTCACTGAAACCCCTTCCCCACACACTGAAACCATTACCCACACTCTGAAACCCCTTCCCCACACAATGAAACACCTTCCCCAAACACTGAAACCCCTTCCCCACATACTGAAACCCTTCCCCACACACTGAAACCCCTTCTGCACACACTGAAACCCCTTCCCCACAGACTGAAACCCCTTCCCCAAACACTGAAACCCCTTCCGCACTCAGTGAAACCCTTCCCCACATACTGAAACCCCTTCCCCACACACTGGAACACCTTCCCCACACACTGAATCCCTTCCCCACACACTGAAACCCTTCCCCACACACTGAAACCCCTTCTGCACACACTGAAACACCTTCCCCACACACTGAAACCCCTTCCGCACACACTGTAACACATTCCCCAAACACTGAACCCCTTCCCCACACACTGAAACCCCTTCCGCAAACACTGAAACCCTTCCCCAGATACTGAAATCCCTTCCCCACACACTGATACCCCGTCCCCACACACTGTAACCCTTCCCCACACACTGAAACCCCTTCCCCACACACTGAACCCCTTCCCCACACACAGAGACCCCTTCCCCACACACTGAAACAAATCCCCACACACTGTAACAACTAGCCCACACACAGAAACACCTTCCCCAAACACCGAAATCCCTTCCCCACACACTGAAAAAGCTTCGCCACACACTGAAACCCTTCCCCACACACTGAAACCCCTTCCCCACACACTGAAACCCTTCCCCACACACTGAAACCCCTTCCCCACACACTGAAACAACTTCCCCACACACTGAAACCTTTCCCCACAAACTGAAACAACTTCCCCACACACTGAAACCCCTTCCGCACAAACTGAAACACCTTCCCCACACACTGACACCCTTCCCCACACACCGAAACACCTTCCCCACACAGTGAAACCCCTTCCCCACACACTGAAACCCCTTCCCCCCACACTGAAACACTTCCCCACACACTGAAACCACTTCCGCACACACTGAAACCCATCCCCACACATTGAAACCCATCCCCACACACTGAAACAACTTCCCCGCACACTGAAACAGCTTCCCCACACACCGAAACGCCTTCCCCACACACTGAAACACCGACCACACACACTGAAACACCTTCCCCACACACTGAAACACCTTCCCCACACACTGAAACCCCATCCGCACAAACTGAAACAGGCTCCCCACACACTGAAACCCTTCCCCACACACTGAAAAAGCTTCCCCACACACTGAAACCCTTCCCCACACACTGAAACCCATTCCCCACACACTGAAACACCTTCCCCACACACTGAAACAACTTCCCCACACACTGAAACCCCTTCCCCACACACTGAAGCACCTTCCCCATGCACCGAAACACCTTCCCCACACACTGAAACCCCTTCTGCACACTCTCAAACACCTTCCCCACACACTGAAACCCCTTCCGCACACAGTGAAACCCCTTCCGCACACAGTGAAACCCTTCCCCAAACACTGAAACCCATTCCCCACACACTGACACCCCTTCTTCACACAGTGAAACACATCCCCACACACTGAAACCCTTTCCCCACACACTGAAAACACTTACCCACACACTGAAACGCTTTCCCACACTCTGAAACCCCTTCCCCACTCACTGAAACCCCTTCCCCACACACTGAAAACGCTACCCACACTCTGAAACCCCTTCCCCACACAATGAAAGACCTTCCCCACACACGAAAATACATCCCCACAGTCAGAAACACCTTCCCCACACACTGAAACCCATCCCCACACACTGAAACCCATCCCCACACACTGAAACCCAACCCCACACACTGAAACACCTTCCCCACACACTGAACCCCTTCCCCACACAATGAAACACGTCCCCACACACTGAAACATCTTCCCCACACACTGAAACCCCTTCCCCACACACTGAAAGACCTCCCCCACACACTGAAACACCTTCCCCACAAACTGAAATCCCTTCCCCACACACTGAAATACCTTCCCCAGAAACTGAAAAACCTTCCCCACACACTGATACCCCTTCACCACACACTGAAACACCTTCCCCACACACTGAAACTCTCCCCGACACACTGAAACTCCTTCCCCACACACTGGAAACCCTTCCCCACACATTGAAACCCCTTCCCCGCACACTGAAACACCTTCCCCACACACTGAAACCCCATCCCCACACACTGCAACATATCCCCACACACTGAAACACCTTCCCCACACACTGAAACCCCTTCCCCACACACTGAAACCCTTCCCCAAACACTGAAAACCATTCACCACACACTGAAACACATTCCCCACACACTGAAACCCTTCCAAACACACTGAAACACATTCCCCACACATTGAAAACCCCTTCCCCACACACTGAAACCCCTTCCCCAAACACTGAAAATCCATCCCCACACACTGAAACCCCTTCCGAACACAATGATACCCATCCCCACAAACTGAAACCCATCACCACACACTGAAACCCCTTCCCCACACATGAAACACCTTCCCCACACACTGAAACACTTCCCCAGACACTGAAACAACTTCCCGTCACACTGAAACTCCTTCCGCACACACGGAAACCCATCCCCACACGCTAAAACACATCCCCACACACTGAAACACCTTCCCCAATCACTGAAACCCCTCCCCCAGACACTGAAACCCCTTCACCACACACTGAAACACCTTCCCAACACACTGAAACCCCTTCCGCACACACTGAAACACCTTCCCCACACACTGAAACCCTTCCCCACACACTGAAAACTTTTCCCCACACACTGAAACCCTTCCCCACACACTGAAACACCTTCCCCACACTTTGAAACCCCTTCCGCACACACTGAAACACCGTCCCCACACACTGAAACCCTTCCCCACACAATGAAACACCTTCCCCACACACTGAAACACTTCCCCACACACTGAAACACCTGCCCCACACACTGTAAACCCTTCCCCACATACTGAAACCCCTTCCCCACACACTGAAACACCTTCCCCACACACTGAAACCCCATCCCCACATACTGCAACACATCCCCACACCCTGAAACACCTTCCCCACACACTGAAACCCCTTCCCCACTCACTGAAACCCTTCCCCAAACACTGATACCCATTCACCACACACTGAAACACATTCCCCACACACTGAAACCCTTCCAAGCACACTGAAACACATTCCCCACACACTGAAACCCCTTCTCCACAAACTGAAACCCATTCCCCACACACTGAAATGCCTTCCGCAAACACAGAAACCCCTTCCGCACACACTGAAACACCTTCCCCACACAGTGAAACCCTTCCCCACACGCTGTAATACCTTCCCCACACACTGAAAGACATCCCCACACATTGAAACCCTTTCCCACACACTCAAACACAGCCCCACACAGTGAAACCCCTTCCCCACACACTGAAACATCTTCCCCACAAACTGAAACACCTTCCACACACACTGAAACCCAATCCCCACACACTGAAACCCCTTCCACACACACTGAAACACCTTCCCCACAAACTGAAACCCCTTCCCCACACACTGAAACCCCTACCGCACACACTGAAACCCCTTCCGCACACACTGAAACACCTTCCCTCTCACTGAAACCCCTTCCCCACCCACTGAAACCCCTTCCGCACACACTGAAACACCTTCCCCACACACTGAAACCCCTTCCCCCACACTGAAACCCCTTCCGCACACAGTGAAACCCTTCCCCAAACACTGAAACCCATTCCCCACACACTGACACCCCTTCTTCACACACTGAAACACATCCCCACACACTGAAACCCTTTCCCCACACACTGAAAACCCTTCCCCACGCACTGAAACCCTTTCCCACACTCTGAAACCCCTTCCCCACTCACTGAAACCCCTTCCCCACACACAGAAAATTCCTCCCACACTCTGAAACCTCTTCCCCACACAATGAAACACCTTCCACACCCAGCGAAAATACATCCCCACAATCAGAAACACCTTCCCCACACACTGAAACCCCTTCTGCACACACTAAAACCCATCCCCACACACTGAAACCCATCCCCACACACTGAAACCCAAACCCACACACTGAAACACCATCCCCGCACACTGAACCCCTTCCCCAAACACTGAAACACATCCCCACACACTGAAACATCTTCCCCACACACTGAAACCCCTTCCCCACACACTGAAAGACCTCCCCCACACACTGAAACACCTTCCCCACAAACTGAAATCCCTTCCCCACACACTGAAATACCTTCCCCAGAAACTGAAAAAGCTTCCCCACACACTGATACCCCTTCACCACACAGTGAAACACTTCCCCACACACTGAAACATCTTCCCCACACACTGAAACTCCTTCCACACGCACTGAAACACATTCCCCACACACTGAAACACCTTCCCCACACACTGAAACCCCTTCCGCACACACTGTAACACATTGCCCACACACTGATACCCTTCCCCACACACTGAAACGCCTTCCGCACACACTGAAACCCTTCCCCACATACTGAGACCCCATCCCCACACACTGAAACACCTTCCCCACACACTGAAAGCCTGCCCCACACACTGAAACCCTTCCCACACACTGAAACCCATACCCCACATACTGAAACCCCTTTCCCACACACTGAAACACCTTCCCCACACACTGAAACCCCTTCCGCACACAGTTAAACCCTACCCCACACACTGAAACCCACTCCCCACTCACTGAAACCCAAACCCCACACACTGAATACCCTTCCACACACAATGAAACACCTTCTCCACACAATGAAACACCTTCCCCACACACAGAATCCCCTTCCCCACACACTGAAACACCTTCCGCACACAATGAAACACCTTCTCCACACACAGAAACCCCTTCCCCACACACTGAAACACCTTCCGCAGAAACTGAAACCCCTTCCGCACACACTGAAACACCAGCCCCACACAATGAAACCCCTCCCCCACACACTGAAATGCCTTCCCCACACACTGAAACCCCTTCCACACACACTGAAACACCTTCGCCACACACTGAAACCCCTTCCCCACACACTGAAACACATCCCCACACGCTGAAACCCCCTCCCCACAAACTGAAACACATCCCCACACACTGAAACGGCTTCCCCACACACTGAAACACATCCCCACACACTGAAACACCTTCCCCACACACTGAAACCCCTTCCCCAAACACTGAAACCCCTTGCACACTATGTGAAACCCTTCCCCATTTACAGAGACCACTTCCCCACATACTGAAACCCCTTCCTCACACACTGAAACCCCTACCGCACACACTGAAACACCTTCCGCACACACTGAAACACCTTCCCCACACACTGAAACCCCTTCCCCACACACTGAAACCCCTTCGGTACACAATGAAACCCCTTCCCCACACACTGAAACCCCTTCCCCACACACTGAAACCCCTTCCGCACACAGTGAAACCCTTCCCCACACACTGAAACCCCTTCCCCACACACTGAAACCCCTTCTTCACACACTGAAAACCCTTCCGCACACACTGAAACACCTTCCCCACTCACTGAAACCCTACCCCAGACACTGAAAACCTTCCCCACATACTGAAACCCATTCCCCACACTCTGAAACACCTTCCCCACACACTGAAACCCCTTCCGCACACAGTTCAACCCTATCCCACACACTGAAACCCCCTCCCCACACACTGAAACCCCTTCCCCAAACACTGAATCCCCTGAACCAGAAACTGAAACCACTTCTGCACACAATGAAACACCTTCCCCACACACTGAAACCCCTTCCCCACACACTGAAACACCTTCCGCACACACTGAAACCCCTTCCGCACACACTGAAACACCATCCCCACACACTGAAACCCCTTCCCCACACACTGAAACCCCTTCCCCACACACTGAATCCCCCTCCACACACACTGAAACACCTTCCCCACACACTGAAACCCCATCCCCACACACTGAAACCCCTTCCGCACACAGTGAAACCCTTCCCCACACACTGAAACCCCTTCCCCAAACACTGAAACACATTCCCACACACTGAAACACCTTCCCCACACACTGAAACACATTCCCCACACAGTGAAACTCATTCCTCTCACAATGAAACCCCTTCCCCACATACAGAAACCCGTTCCACACACACTGAAACCCCTACCGCACACACTGAAACACCTTCCCCACACACTGAAACCCCTTCCCCACACAGTGAAACCCTTCCCCACACACTGAAACCCCTTCCCCACACACTGAAACCCCTTCTTCACACACTGAAACACATCCCCACACACTGAATCCACTTCCCCACACACTGAAACCCTTTCCATACACACTGAAAACCCTTCCCCAAACAGTGAAACACTTTCCCACACTGTGAAACCCCTTCCCCACTCACTGAAACCCCTTCCCCACACACTGAAACATTTACCCTCACTCAGAAACCCCTTCCCCACACAATGAAACTCCTTCCCCAAAAACTGAAACCCCTTCCACACACACTGAAACCCTACCCCACACTCTGAAACCCCTTCCCCACACACTGAAACCCCTTCCCAACACACTGAAATACATCCCCACCCTCAGAAACACCTTCCCCACACACTGAAACCCATTCCGCACACACTGAAACCCATCCCCACACACTGAAACAAATCCCCACACACTGAAACCCAACCCCACACCCTGAAACACCTTCCCCACACACTGAACCCCTTCCCCAAACACTGAAACACATCCCCACACACTGATACACCTTCCCCACACACTGAAACCCCTTCCCACACACTGAAGGACCTCCCCAACACACTGAACTACCTTACCCAGAAACTGAAACACCTTGCCCACACACTGAATCATCTTCCCACAAACTGAAACCCCTTCCACACACACTGAAACACCTTTCCCACACACTGACACACCTTCCCCACACACTGAAACCCCTTCCACACACACTGAAACACCTTTCCCACACACTGAAACCCCTTCCCCAAACACTGAAACCCCGTCCCCACACACTGTAACCCTTCCTCACACACTGAAACCCCTTCCCCACACACTGAAACCCTTCCCCAAACACTGAGACACCTTCCCCACACACTGAAACAACTTCCCCACACACTGAAACCCTGCCACACACACTGAAACCCTTCCCCACACACTTAAACCCCTTCCGCACACACTGAATACCCTTCCACACACAATGAAACACCTTCCCCACACAATGAAACACCTTCCCCACACACAGAATCCCCTTCCCCACACACTCAAACCCCTTCTGCACGCAATGAAACACCATCCCCACACACTGAAACCCATTCCCCACACACTGAAACACCTTCCGCAGAAACTTTAACCACTTCCGCACACACTGAAAAACCTTCCCCACACACTGAAACACCTTCCGCAGAAACTGAAACCACTTCCGCACACACTGAAAAACCTTCCGCACACACTGAAACCCCTTCCCCACACACTGAAACACCTTCCCCACACATTGAAACCACTTCCCCACAAACTGAATCACATCCCCACACACTGAAACGCCTTCCCCACACCCTGAAACACCTTCCCACACACAGAAACACCTTCCCCACACACTGAAACCCCTTCCCCAAACACTGAAACCCCTTCCGCACTTAGTGAAATCCTTCCCCACATTCTCAAAACCCTTCCACACACACTGAACCACCTTCCACACACACTGGAACCCTTCCCCACACACTGAAACCCTTCCCCACACACTGAAACCCCTTCCGCACACACTGAAACACCTTCCCCACACACTGAAACCCCATCCGCAAGCACAGCAACACATTCCCCAAACACTGAAACATATCCCCACAGACTGAAACCCCTTCCGCCATCACTGAAACTCTTCCCCACATACTGAAACCCCTTCCCCACACACTGAAACCCCGTCCCCAAACACTGTAACCCTTCCCCACAAACTGAAACCCCTTCCCCACACACTGAAACCCTTCCCCACACAATGAGACCCCTTCCCCACACACTGAAACACATTCCTAACAAACTGAAGGACTGCCCCACACACTGAAACCCTTCCCCACACACTGAAACCCCGACCCCACATACTGAAACCCCTTCCCCACACTCTGAAATACCTTCCCCACACACTGAAACATCTTCCGCACACAGTTGAACCCTATCCCACACACTGAAACCCCCTCCCCAGACACTGAAACCCCTTCCCCACACACTGAATACCCTTCCACACACAATGAAACACCTTCCCCACACAATGAAACGCCTTCCCCACACACAGAATCCCCTTCCCCACACACTGAAACCCCTTCCGCACACAATGAAACACCTTCCCCACACACTGAAACCCCTTCCCCACACACTGAAACACCTTCCGCAGATACTGAATCCCCTTCCGCACACACTGAAACACCTTCCCCACACACTGAAACCCCTTCCCCACACACTGAAACGTCTTCCCCACACACTGAAACCCCTTCCACACACACTGAAACACCTTCCGCACACACTGAAACCCCTTCCGCACACACTGAAACACCATCCCCACACACTGAAACCCCTTCCCCACACACTGAAACCCCTTCCCCACACACTGAAACCCCCTCCACACACACTGAAACACCTTCCCCACACACTGACACCCCATCCCCACACACTGAAACCCCCTCCGCACACAGTGAAACCCTTCCCCACACACAGAAACCCCTTCCCCAAACACAGAAACACATTCCCACACACTGAAACACCTTCCCCACACTCTGAAACCCCTTCCCCACACACTGAAACACATTCCCCACACACTGAAACCCCTTCCCCACATACAGAAACCCCTTCCCCACACACTGAAACCCCTACCGCACACACTGAAACCCCTTCCGCACACACTGAAACACCTTCCCCACACACTGAAACCCCTTCCCCACACACTGAAACCCCTTCCACACACACTGAAGCACCTTCCCCACACACTGAAACCCCTTCCCCACACAGTGAAACCCTTCCCCACACACTGATACCCCTTCCCCACCGACTGAAACCCCTTCTTCACACACTGAAACACATCCCCACACACTGAAACCACTTCCCCACACACTGAAACCCTTTCCCCACACACTGAAAACCCTTCCCCAAAAAGTGAAACACTTTCCCACACTGTGAAACCCCTTCCCCACTCACTGAAACCCCTTCCGCACACACTGAAACCATTATCCTCACTCAGAAACCCCTTCCCCACACAATGACACTCCTTCCTCAAACACTGAAACCCCTTCCACACACACTGAAACCCTTCCCCACACTCTGGAACCCCTTCCCCACACACTGAAACCCCTTCCCAACACACTGAAATACATCCCCACACTCAGAAACACCTTCCCCACACACTGAAGCCCCTTCCCCAAACACTGAAACCCCTTCCGCACTTAGTGAAATCCTTCCCCACATTCTCAAACCCCTTCCACACACACTGAACCACCTTCCACACACACTGAAACCCTTCCCCACACACTGAAACCCTTCCCCACACACTGAAACCCCTTCCGCACACACTGAAACACCTTCCCCACACACTGAAACCCCATCCGCAAGCACTGCAACACATTCCCCAAACACTGAAACACATCCCCACACACTGAAACCCCTTCCGCCATCACTGAAACTCTTCCCCACATACTGAAACCCCTTCCCCACACACTGAAACCCCGTCCCCAAACACTGTAACCCTTCCCCACAAACTGAAACCCCTTCCCCACACACTGAAACCCTTCCCCACACAATGAGACCCCTTCCCCACACACTAAAACACATTCCCCACAAACTGAAGGACTGCCCCACACACTGAAACCCTTCCCCACACACTGAACCCCGACCCCACATACTGAAACCCCTTCCCCACACTCTGAAATACCTTCCCCACACACTGAAACATCTTCCGCACACAGTTGAACCCTATCCCACACACTGAAACCCCCTCCCCACACACTGAAACCCCTTCCCCACACACTGAATACCCTTCCACACACAATGAAACACCTTCCCCACACAATGAAACGCCTTCCCCACACACAGAATCCCCTTCCCCACACACTGTAACCCCTTCCGCACACAATGAAACACCTTCCCCACACACTGAAACCCCTTCCCCACACACTGAAACACCTTCCGCAGATACTGAATCCCCTTCCGCACACACTGAAACACCTTCCCCACACACTGAAACCCCTTCCCCACACACTGAAACGTCTTCCCCACACACTGAAACCCCTTCCACACACACTGAAACACCTTCCGCACACACTGAAACCCCTTCCGCACACACTGAAACACCATCCCCACACACTGAAACCCCTTCCCCACACACTGAAACCCCTTCACCACACACTGAAACCCCCTCCACACACACTGAAACACCTTCCCCACACACTGAAACCCAATCCCCACACACTGAAACCTCCTCCGCACACAGTGAAACCCTTCCCCACACACAGAAACCCCTTCCCCAAACACAGAAACACATTCCCACACACTGAAACACCTTCCCCACACTCTGAAACCCCTTCCCCACACACTGAAACACATTCCCCACACACTGAAACCCCTTCCCCACATACAGAAACCCCTTCCCCACACACTGAAACCCCTACCGCACACACTGAAACCCCTTCCGCACACACTGAAACACTTCCCCACACACTGAAACCCCTTCCCCACACACTGAAACCCCTTCCACACACACTGAAGCACCTTCCCCACACACTGAAACCCCTTCCCCACACAGTGAAACCCTTCCCCACACACTGAAACCCCTTCCCCACACACTGAAACCCCTTCTTCACACACTGAAACACATCCCCACACACTGAAACCACTTCCCCACACACTGAAACCCTTTCCCCACACACTGAAAACCCTTCCCCAAAAAGTGAAACACTTTCCCACACTGTGAAACCCCTTCCCCACTCACTGAAACCCCTTCCGCACACACTGAAACCATTATCCTCACTTAGAAACCCCTTCCCCACACAATGAAACTCCTTCCTCAAACACTGAAACCCCTTCCACACACACTGAAACCCTTCCCCACACTCTGGAACCCCTTCCCCACACACTGAAACCCCTTCCCAACACACTGAAATACATCCCCACACTCAGAAACACCTTCCCCACACACTGAAGCCCCTTCCCCAAACACTGAAACCCCTTCCGCACTTAGTGAAATCCTTCCCCACATTCTCAAACCCCTTCCACACACACTGAACCACCTTCCACACACACTGAAACCCTTCCCCACACACTGAAACCCTTCCCCACACACTGAAACCCCTTCCGCACACACTGAAACACCTTCCCCACACACTGAAACCCCATCTGCAAGCACTGCAACACATTCCCCAAACACTGAAACACATCCCCACAAACTGAAACCCCTTCCCCACACACTGAAACCCTTGCCCACACAATGAGACCCCTTCCCCACACACTGAAACACATTCCCCACAAACTGAAGGACTGCCCCACACACTGAAACCCTTCCCCACACACTGAAACCGCGACCCCACATACTGAAACCCCTTCCCCACACTCTGAAATACCTTCCCCACACACTGAAACATCTTCCGCACACAGTTGAACCCTATCGCACACACTGAAACCCCCTCCCCACACACTGAAACCCCTTCCCCACACACTGAATACCCTTCCACACACAATGAAACACCTTCCCCACGCAATGAAACGCCTTCCCCACACACAGAATCCCCTTCCCCACACACTGAAACCCCTTCCGCACACAATGAAACACCTTCCCCACACACTGAAACCCCTTCCCCACACACTGAAACACCTTCCCCACACACTGAAACCCCTTCCCCACACACTGAAACGTCTTCCCCACACACTGAAACCCCTTCCACACACACTGAAACACCTTCCGCACACACTGAAACCCCTTCCGCACACACTGAAACAACATCCCCACACACTGAAACCCCTTCCCCACACACTGAAACCCCTTCCCCACACACTGAAACCCCCTCCACACACACTGAAACACCTTCCCCACACACTGAAACCCCATCCCCACACAGTGAAACCCCTTCCGCACACAGTGAAACCCTTCCCCACACACAGAAACCCCTTCCCCAAACACTGAAACACATTCCCACACACTGAAACACCTTCCCCACACTCTGAAACCCCTTCCCCACACACTGAAACACATTCCCCACGCACTGAAACCCCTTCCCCACACACTGAAACCCCTTCCACACACACTGAAGCACCTTCCCCACACACTGAAATCCCTTCCCCACACAGTGAAACCCTTCCCCACACACTGAAACCCCTTCCCCACACACTGAAACCCCTTCTTCACACACTGAAACACATCCCCACACACTGAAACCACTTCCCCACACACTGAAACCCTTTCCCCACACACTGAAAACCCTTCCCCAAAAAGTGAAACACTTTCCCACACTGTGAAACCCCTTCCCCACTCACTAAAACGCCTTCCCCACACACTGAAACCATTATCCTCACTCAGAAACCCCTTCCCCACACAATGAAACTCCTTCCTCAAACACTGAAACCCCTTCCACACACACTGAAACACTTCCCCACACTCTGGAACCCCTTCCCCACACACTGAAACCCCTTCCCAATACACTGAAATACATCCCCACACTCAGAAACACCTTCCCCAAACACTGAAACCCATTCCGCACAAACTGAAACCCATCCCCACACACTGATACCCATCCCCACACACTGAAACCCAACCCCACACCCTGAAACACCTTCCCCACACACTGAACCCCTTCCCCACACACTGAAACACATCCCCACACACTGAAACACCTTCCCCACACACTGAAACCCCTTCCCACACACTGAAGGACCTACCCAACACACTGAAACACCTTCCCCACACACTGAAATCCCTTCCCCACACACTGAAATACCTTCCCCAGAAACTGAAACACCTTCCCCACACACTGATAACCCTTCACCACCCAGTGAAAACCTTCCCCACACACTGAAACATCTTCCCCACACACTGAAACCCCTTCCACACACACTGAAACACCTTTCCCACACACTGAAACATCTTCGCCACACACTGAAACCCCTTCCACACACACTGTAACACATTCCCCACACACTGAAACCCTTCCCCACACACTGAAACGCCATCCGCACACACTGAAACCCTTCCCCACATACTGAAACCCCTTCCCCAAACACTGAAACCACGTCCCCACACACTGTAAACCTTCCCCACACACTGAAACCCCTTCCCCACACACTGAAACCCTTCCCCAAACACTGAGACACCTTCCCCACACACTGAAACAACTTCCCCACACACTGAAACCCTGCCCCACACACTGAAACCCTTCCCCACACACTGAAACCCCTACCCCACATACTGAAACCCCTTCCCCACGCACTGAAACACCTTCCCCACACACTGAAACCCCTTCCGCACACAGTTAAAACCTACCCCACACACTGAAACCCCCCCCCACACACTGAAACCCCTTCCGCACACACTGAATACCCTTCCACACACAATGAAACCACTTCCGCACAAACTGAAACACCTTCCCCGCACACTGAAACCCCTTCCACATACACTGTAACACCTTCCCCACACACTGAAACCCCTTCCCCACACACTGAATCACATCCCCACACACTGAAACGCCTTCCCCACACCCTGAAACACCTTCCCACACACTGAAACCCCTTCCCCACACACTGAAACCCCTTCCCCAAACACTGAAACCCCTTTCGCACTCAGTGAAATCCTTCCCCACATACACAAAACCCTTCCACACACACTGAACCACCTTCCGCACACACTGAAACACTTCCCCACACACTGAAACCCTTCCCCACACACTCAAAGCCCTTCTGCACGCAATGAAACACCTTCCCCACACACTGAAACCCCCTTCCCCACACACTGAAACACCTTCCGCAGAAGCTTTTACCACTTCCGCACACACTGAAAAACCTTCCCCACACACTGAAACACCTTCCACAGAAACTGAAACCACTTCCGCACACACTGAAAAACCTTCCCCACACACTGAAACCCCTTCCCCACACACTGAAACACCTTCCCCACACATTGAAACCACTTCCCCACAAACTGAATCACATCCCCACACAGTGAAACGCTTTCCCCACACCCTGAAACACCTTCCCACACACAGAAACACCTTCCCCACACACTGAAACCCCTTCCCCAAACACTGAAACCCCTTCCACACTTAGTGAAATCCTTCCCCACATACTCAAACCCCTTCCACACACACTGAACCACCTTCCACACACACTGAAACCCTTCCCCACACACTGAAACCCTTCCCCACACACTGAAACCCCTTCCGCACACACTGAAACACCTTCCCCACACACTGAAACCCCATCCGCAAGCACTGCAACACATTCCCCAAACACTGAAACACATCCCCACACACTGAAACCCCTTCCGCCATCACTGAAACTCTTCCCCACATACTGAAACCCCTTCCCCACACACTGAAACCCCGTCCCCAAACACTGTAACCCTTCCCCACAAACTGAAACCCCTTCCCCACACACTGAAACCCTTCCCCACACAATGAGACCCCTTCCCCACACACTGAAACACATTCCCCACAAACTGAAGGACTGCCCCACACACTGAAACCCTTCCCCACACACTGAAACCCCGACCCCACATACTGAAACCCCTTCCCCACACTCTGAAATACCTTCCCCACACACTGAAACATCTTCCGCACACAGTTGAACCCTATCCCACACACTGAAACCCCCTCCCCACACACTGAAACCCCTTCCCCACACACTGAATACCCTTCCACAAACAATGAAACACCTTCCCCACACAATGAAACGCCTTCCCCACACACAGAATCCCCTTCCCCACACACTGAAACCCCTTCCGCACACAATGAAACACCTTCCCCACACACTGAAACCCCTTCCCCACACACTGAAACACCTTCCGCAGATACTGAATCCCCTTCCGCACACACTGAAACACCTTCCCCACACACTGAAACCCCTTCCCCACACACTGAAACGTCTTCCCCACACACTGAAACCCCTTCCACACACACTGAAACACCTTCCGCACACACTGAAACCCCTTCCGCACACACTGAAACACCATCCCCACACACAGAAACCCCTTCCCCACACACTGAAACCCCTTCCCCACACACTGAAACCACCTCCACACACACTGAAACACCTTCCCCACATACTGAAACCCCATCCCCACACACTGAAACCCCTTCCGCACACAGTGAAACCCTTCCCCACACACAGAAACCCCTTCCCCAAACACTGAAACACATTCCCACACACTGAAACACCTTCCCCACACTCTGAAACCCCTTCCCCACACACTGAAACACATTCCCCACACACTGAAACCCCTTCCCCACAAACATAAACCCCTTCCCCACACACTGAAACCCCTACCGCACACACTGAAACCCCTTCCGCACACACTGAAACACCTTCCCCACACACTGAAACCCCTTCCCCACACACTGAAACCCCTTCCACACACACTGAAGCACCTTCCCCACGCACTGAAACCTCTTCCCCACACAGTGAAACCCTTCCCCACACACTGAAACCCCTTCCCCACACACTGAAACCCCTTCTTCACACACTGAAACACATCCCCACACACTGAAACCACTTCCCCACACACTGAAACCCTTTCCCCACACACTGAAAACCCTTCCCCAAAAAGTGAAACACTTTCCCACACTGTGAAACCCCTTCCCCACTCACTGAAAACCCCTTCCCCACACACTGAAACCATTATCCTCACTCAGAAACCCCTTCCCCACACAATGAAACTCCTTCCTCAAACACTGAAACCCCTTCCACACACACTGAAACCCTTCCCCACACTCTGGAACCCCTTCCCCACACACTGAAACCCCTTCCCAACACACTGAAATACATCCCCACACTCAGAAACACCTTCCCCACACACTGAAACCCATTCCGCACACACTGAAACCCATCCCACACACTGATACCCATCCCCACACACTGAAACCCAACCCCCACACCCTGAAACACCTTCCCCACACACTGAACCCCTTCCCCACACACTGAAACACATCCCCACACACTGAAACACCATCCCCACTCACTGAAACCCCTTCCCACACACTGAAGGACCTACCCAACACACTGAAACACCCTCCCCACACACTGAAATCCCTTCCCCACACACTGAAATACCTTCCCCAGAAACAGAAATACCTTCCCCACACACTGATAACCCTTCACCACCCAGTGAAACCCTTCCCCACACACTGAAACATCTTCCCCACACACTGAAACCCCTTCCACACACACTGAAACACCTTTCCCACACACTGAAACATCTTCGCCACACACTGAAACCCCTTCCACACACACTGTAACACATTCCCCACACACTGAAACCCTTCCCCACACACTGAAACGCAATCCGCACACACAGAAACCCTTCCCCACATACTGAAACCCCTTCCCCAAACACTGAAACCCCGTCCCCACACACTGTAAACCTTCCCCACACACTGAAACCCTTTCCCCACACACTGAAACCCTTCCCCAAACACTGAGACACCTTCCCCACACACTGAAACAACTTCCCCACACACTGAAACCCTGCCCCACACACTGAAACCCTTCCCCACACACTGAAACCCCTACCCCACATACTGAAACCCCTTCCCCACACACTGAAACACCTTCCCCACACACTGAAACCCCTTCCGCACACAGTTAAAACCTACCCCACACACTGAAACCCCCCCCACACACTGAAACCCCTTCTGCACACACTGAATCCCCTTCCACACACAATGAAACACCTTCCCCACACAATAAAACACCTTCCCCACACACAGAATCCCCTTCCCCACACACTGAAACCCCTTCTGCACGCAATGAAACACCTTCCCCACACACTGAATCCCCTTCCCCAAACACAGAAACACCTTCCGCAGAAACTGAAACCACTTCCGCACACACTGAAACACCTTCCCCGCACACTGAAACCCCTTCCACATACACTGTAACACCTTCCCCACACACTGAAACCCCTTCCCCACACACTGAATCACATCCCCACACACTGAAACGCCTTCCCCACACCCTGAAACACCTTCCCACACACTGAAACCCGTTCCCCACACACTGAAACCCCTTCCCCAAACACTGAAACTCCTTTCGCACTCAGTGAAATCCTTCCCCACATACACAAAACCCTTCCACACACACTGAACCACCTTCCGCACACACTGAAACACTTCCCCACACACTGAAACCCTTCCCCACACACTGAAACCCCTTCTGCACACACAGAAACACCTTCCCCACACACTGAAACCCCATCCGCAAACACTGCAACACATTCCCCACACACTGAAACACATCCCCACACACTGAAACCCCTTCCGCCATCACTGAAACTCTTCCCCACATACTGAAACCCCTTCCCCAAACACTGAAACCCCGTCCCCACACACTGAAGGACTGCCCCACACACTGAAACCCTTTCCCCACACTGAAACCCCGACCCCACATACTGAAACCCCTTCCCCACACTCTGAAACACCTTCCCCACACACTGAAACACCTTCCGCACACAGTTAAACCCTTCCCCACACACTGAAACCCCCTCCCCACACACTGAAACCCCTTCCCCACACACTGAATACCCTTCCACACACAATGAAACACCTTCCCCACACAATGAAACCCCTTCCCCACACACAAAATCCCCTTCCCCACACACTGAAACCCCTTCCGCACACAATGAAACACCTTCCCCAAACACTGAAACCCCTTCCCCACACACTGAAACAACTTCCGCAGAAACTGAAACCCCTTCCGCACACACTGAAACACCTTCCCCACACACTGAAACCCCTTCCCCACACACTGAAACGCCTTCCCCACACACTGAAACGCCTTCCACACACACTGAAATACCTTCCCCACACACTGAAACACATCCCCACACACTGAAACCCCTTCCCCACACACTGAAACACCGTCCGCACACACTGAAACCCCTTCCGCCCACACTGAAACACCATCCCCACACACTGAAACCCCTTCCAAACATACTGAAACCCCTTCCACACACACTGAAACACCTTCCCACACACTGAAACCCCTTCCCCACACTCTGCAACCCCTTCCGCACACAGTGAAACCCTTCCCCACACTCTGAAACCGCTTCCCCAAACACTGAAACACATTCCCACACACTGAAACACCTTCCCCACACACTGAAACCCCTTGCCCACAAACTGAAAGGCATTCCCCACACACTGAAAACCTCTTCCCCACATACTGAAACACATTCCCCACACACTGAAATACCTTCCGCACACACTGAAACCCCTTCCGCACACACTGAAACACCTTCCGCACACAGTGAAACCCTTCCCCACACACTGAAATACCTTCCCCACACACTGAATCACATCCCCACACACTGAAACCCCTTCCCCACACAGTGAAACACATCCCCACACACTGAAACCCCTTCCCACACACTGAAACACATCCCCACACACTGAAACCCCTTCCCACACACTGAAACACCTGCACACACACTGAAACACCTTCCCCACAGACTGAAACCCATTCCGCACACAGTGAAACCCCTCCCCACACACTGAAACCCCTTCCCCAGACACTGAAACACATCTCCACACACTGAAACCCCATCCCCACTCGCTGAAACCCCTTCCGCACACACTGAAACACCTTCCCCACAAACTGAAACTCCTTCGCAACATACTGAAACCTCTACCGCACACACAGAAACCCCTTCCGCACACACTGAAACCCCTTCCCCACACACTGAAACACCTTCCGCAGAAACTGAATCCACTTCCGCACACACTGAAAACCCTTCCCCACACACTGAAACCCCTTCCCCACACACTGAAACACCTTCCCCACACACTGAAACCCCTTCCACACACACTGTAACACCTTCCCCACGCACTGAAACCCCTTCCCCACACACTGAAACACATCCACACACACTGAAACCGCTTCCCCACTAACTGAAACACATCCCCACACACTGAAACCCCTTCCGCACACAGTGAAAACCTTCCACACACACTGAAACCCCATCCCCACACACTGAAACCCCTTCTTCACACACTGAAACACATCCCCACACACTGAAACCACTTCCCCACACACTGAAACCCCTTCCCCACACACTGAAAACCCTTCCCCACACACTGAAATCCTTCCCCACACAATGAAACCCCTTCCCCACACACTGAATACCCTTCCACACACAATGAAACACCTTCCCCACACAATGAAACGCCTTCCCCACACACAGAATCCCCTTCCCCACACACTGAAAACCCTTCCGCACACAATGAAACACCTTCCCCACACACTGAAACCCCTTCCCCACACACTGAAACACCTTCCGCAGAAACTGAAACCCCTTCCGCACACACTGAAACACCTTCCCCACATACTGAAACCCCTTCCGCACACACTGAAACGCCTTCCCCACAAACTGAAACCCCTTCCACACACACTGAAACACCTTCCCCACACACTGAAACACCTTCCCCACGCACTGAAACACATCCCCACACACTGAAACCCCTTCCCCACCCACTGAAACACCTTCCGCACAGACTGAAACCCCTTCCGCACACACTGAAACACCATCCCCACACACTGAAACCCCTTCTCCACATACTGAAACCCCTTCCACACACACTGAAACACCTTCCCCAAACACTGAAACCCCTTCCCCACACACTGCAACCCCTTCCGCACACAGTGAAACCCTTCCCCACACTCTGAAACCGCTTCCCCAAACACTGAAACACATTCCGACACACTGAAACACCTTCCCCACACACTGAAACCCCTTGCCCACAAACTGAAAGACATTCCCCACACACTGAAAACCTCTTCCCCACGTACTGAAACCCATTCCCCACACACTGAAATACCTTCCGCACACACTGACATCCCTTGCGCACACACTGAAACACCTTCCCCACACAGTGAAACCCTTCCCCACACACTGAAATACCTTCCCCACACACTGAATCACATCCCCACACACTGAAACCCCTTCCCCACACAGTGAAACACATCCCCACAGACTGAAACACCTTCCCACACACTGAAACACCTTCCCCACACACTGAAACACCTTCCCCACACACTGAAACCCCACCGCACACAGTGAAAACCCTCCCCACACACTGAAACCCCTTCCCCATACACTGAAACACATCCCCACACACTGAAACCCCATCCACACACACTGAAACCCCTTCCGCACACAGTGAAACACCTTCCCCACAAACTGAAACTGCTTCCCCACACACTGAAAACTCTACCGCACACACTGAAACCCCTTCCGCACACACTGAAACCCCTTCCCCACACACTGAAACACCTTCCGCAGAAACTGAATCCACTTCCGCACACACTTAAAACCCTTCCCCACACACTGAAACCCCTTCCCCACACACTGAAACACCTTCCCCACACACTGAAACCCCTTCCACACACACTGTAACACCTTCCCCACACACTGAAACCCCTTCCCCACACACTGAAACACATCCCCACACACTGAAACCGCTTCCCCACTAACTGAAACACATCCCCACACACTGAAACCCCTTCCGCACACAGTGAAAACCTTCCACATACACTGAAACCCCTTCCCCACGCACTGAAACCCCTTCTTCACACACTGAAACACATCCCCACACACTGAAACCACTTCCCCACACACTGAAACCCCTTCCCCACACACTGAAAACCCTTCCCCACACACTGAAATCCTTCCCCACACAATGAAACCCCTTCCCCACTCACTGAACCCCCTTCTTCACACACTGAAACCATTACCCACACTCTGAAACCCCTTCCCCAAACAATGAAACACCTTCCCCAAACACTGAAACCCCTTCCCCAAACACTGAAAGCCTTCCCCACACTCTGAAACACCTTCTGCACACACTGAAGTCCTTTCCCCACACACTGCAACCCCTTCCGCACACAGTGAAACCCTTCCCCACACACTGAAACACCTTCCCCACACACTGAAATCCCTTGCCCACAAACTGAAAGACATTCCCCACACACAGAAAACCTCTTCCCCACGTACTGAAACCCATTCCCCACACACTGAAATACCTTCCGCACACACTGAAACCCCTTCCGCACACACTGAAACACCATCCCCACACAGTGAAACCCTTCCCCACACACTGAAATACCTTCCCCACACACTGAATCACATCCCCACACACTGAAACGCCTTCCCCACACAGTGAAACACATCCCCACACACCGAAACCGATTCCCACACACTGAAACACCTTCCCCACACACTGAAACACCTTCCCCACACACTGGAACCCCACCGCACACAGTGAAACCCCTCCCCACACACTGAAACCCCTTCCCCACACACTGAAAACCCTTCCGCACACAGTGAAACACCTTCCCCACAAACTGAAACTCCTTCCCCACACACTGAAACCTCGACCGCACACACTGAAACCCCTTCCGCACACACTGAAACCCCTTCCCCACACACTGAAACACCTTCCGCAGAAACTGAATCCACTTCTGCACACACTGAAAACCCTTCCCCACACACTGAAACCCCTTCCCCACACACTGAAACACCTTCCCCACACACTGAAACCCCTTCCACACACACTGTAACACCTTCCCCACACACTGAAACCCCTTCCCCACACACTGAAACACATCCCCACACACTGAAACCGCTTCCCCACTAACTGAAACACATCCCCACACACTGAAACCCCTTCCGCACACAGTGAAAACCTTCCACACACACTGAAACCCCATCCCAACACACTGAAACCCCTTCTTCACACACTGAAACACATCCCCACACACTGAAACCACTTCCCCATACACTGAAACCCCTTCCCCACACACTGAAAACCCTTGCCCACACACTGAAATCCTTCCCCACACAATGAAACCCCTTCCCCACTCACTGAACCCCCTTCTTCACACACTGAAACCTCGACCGCACACACTGAAACCCCTTCCGCACACACTGAAACCCCTTCCCCACACACTGAAACACCTTCCGCAGAAACTGAATCCACTTCTGCACACACTGAAAACCCTTCCCCACACACTGAAACACCTTCCCCACACACTGAAAACCCTTCCGCACACAGTGAAACACCTTCCCCACAAACTGAAACTCCTTCCCCACACACTGAAACCTCGACCGCACACACTGAAACCCCTTCCGCACACACTGAAACCCCTTCCCCACACACTGAAACACCTTCCGCAGAAACTGAATCCACTTCTGCACACACTGAAAACCCTTCCCCACACACTGAAACCCCTTCCCCACACACTGAAACACCTTCCCCACACACTGAAACCCCTTCCACACACACTGTAACACCTTCCCCACACACTGAAACCCCTTCCCCACACACTGAAACACATCCCCACACACTGAAACCGCTTCCCCACTAACTGAAACACATCCCCACACACTGAAACCCCTTCCGCACACAGTGAAAACCTTCCACACACACTGAAACCCCATCCCCACACACTGAAACCCCTTCTTCACACACTGAAACACATCCCCACACACTGAAACCACTTCCCCATACACTGAAACCCCTTCCCCACATACTGAAAACCCTTGCCCACACACTGAAATCCTTCCCCACACAATGAAACCCCTTCCCCACTCACTGAACCCCCTTCTTCACACACTGAAACCATTACCCACTCTCTGAAACCCCTTCCCCAAACAGTAAAACACCTTCCCCAAACACTGAAACCCCTTCCCCACACACTGAAAGCCTTCCCCACACACTGAAACACCTTCCGCACACACTGAAACCCCTTCCACACACACTGAAAACCCCTTCCCCACACACAGAAACCCATTGCCCAAACACTGAAACCCCTTCCACACTCAGTGAAACCCTTCCCCACATAGTGAATCCCCTTCCCCACACACTGAAACACTTCCCCACACACTGAAACCCCTTCCGCACACACTGAAACACCTTCCCCACACACTGAAACCCCTTCCGCACACACTGTTGCACATTCCCCACAAACTGAAACCCTTACCCACACACTGAAACCCCTTCCGCAAACACTGAAACCCTTCCCCACATACTGAAACCCCTTCCCCACACACTGAAACACCGTCCCCACCCACTGTAACCCTTCCCCACACACTGAAACCCCTTCCCCACACACTGAAACCCCTTCCGCAAACAGTGAAACCGTTCCCCACACACTGAAACCCCTTCCCCAAACACTGAAACACATTCCCACACTCTGAAACACCTTCCCCACTCACTGAAACACTTTCCCCACACACTGAAACCCCTTCCCCACATACTGAAACCCATTCCCCACACACTGAAAAGCCTTCCGCTCACACTGAAACCCTTCCCCACACACTGAAACCCTTCCCCACACACTGAAACCCCTTCCCCACATACTGCAATCCCTTCCGCACACACTGAAACACCTTCCCCACACACTGAAACCCCTTCCGCACACACTGTTGCACATTCCCCACAAACTGAAACCCTTACCCACACACTGAAACCCCTTCCGCAAACACTGAAACCCTTCCCCACATACTGAAACCCCTTCCCCACACACTGAAACACCGTCCCCACCCACTGTAACCCTTCCCCACACACTGAAACCCCTTCCCCACACACTGAAACCCCTTCCGCAAACAGTGAAACCGTTCCCCACACACTGAAACCCCTTCCCCAAACACTGAAACACATTCCCACACTCTGAAACACCTTCCCCACTCACTGAAACACTTTCCCCACACACTGAAACCCCTTCCCCACATACTGAAACCCATTCCCCACACACTGAAAAGCCTTCCGCTCACACTGAAACCCTTCCCCACACACTGAAACCCTTCCCCACACACTGAAACCCCTTCCCCACATACTGCAATCCCTTCCCCACACACTGAAACGCCTTCCCCATACACGGAATACCCTTCCGCACACAATGAAACACCTTCCCCACACACTGAAACACCTTCCCCACACACAGAATCCCCTTCCCCACACACTGAAACCCCCTCCCCACACATTGAATCCCCTTCCCACACACTGAATACCCTTCCACTCACAATGAAACACCTTCCCCACACAATGAAACGCCTTCCGCACACAATGAAACACATCCCCACACACTGAAACCCCTTCCCCACACACTGAAACACCTTCCCCACACAATGAAACGCCTTCCGCACACAATGAAACACCTTCCCCACACACTGAAACCCCTTCCCCACACACTGAAACACCTTCCGCACACACGGAAACACCTTCCCCACACACTGAATCCCCTTCCCCACACACTGAAAACCTCTTCCCCACGTACTGAAACCCATTCCCCACACAATGAAATACCTTCCGCACACACTGAAACCCCTTCCGCACACACTGAAACACCTTCCCCACACAGTGAAACCCTTCCCCACACACTGAAATACCTTCCCCACACACTGAATCACATCCCCACACACTGAAACCCCTTCCCCACACAGTGAAACACATCCCCACACACTGAAACACCTTCCCACACACTGAAACACCTTCCCCACACACTGAAACACCTTCCCCACACACTGAAACACCACCGCACACAGTGAAACACCTCCCCACACACAGAAACCCCTTCCCCATACACTGAAACACATCCCCACACACTGAAACCCCATCCCCACACACTGAAACCCCTTCCGCACACAGTGAAACACCTTCCCCACAAACTGAAACTGCTTCGCCACACACTGAAACCTCTACCGCACACACTGAAACCCCTTCCGCACACACTGAAACCCCTTCCCCACACACTGAAACACCTTCCGCAGAAACTGAATCCACCTCCGCACACACTGAAAACCCTTCCCCACACACTGAAACCCCTTCCCCACACACTGAAACACCTTCCCCACACACTGAAACCCCTTCCACACACACTGTAACACCTTCCCCACACACTGAAACCCCTTCCCCACACACTGAAACACATCCCCACACACTGAAACCGCTTCCCCAAAAACTGAAACACATCCCCACACACTGAAACCCCTTCCGCACACAGTGAAAACCTTCCACATACACTGAAACCCCATCCCCACACACTGAAACCCCTTCTTCACACACTGAAACACATCCCCACACACTGAAACCACTTCCCCACACACTGAAACCCCTTCCCCACACACTGAAAACCCTTCCCCACACACTGAAATCCTTCCCCACACAATGAAACCCCTTCCCCACTCACTGAACCCCCTTCATCACACACTGAAACCATTACCCACACTCTGAAACCCCTTCCCCAAACAATGAAACACCTTCCCCAAACACTGAAACCCCTTCCCCAAACACTGAAAGCCTTCCCCACACTCTGAAACACCTTCCGCACACACTGAAACCCCTTCCCCACACACTGCAACCCCTTCCGCACACAGTGAAACCCTTCCCCACACACTGAAACACCTTCCCCACACACTGAAATCCCTTGCCCACAAACTGAAACCCATTCCCCACACACTGAAATACCTTCCGCACACACTGAAACCCCTTCCGCACACACTGAAACACCTTCCCCACACAGTGAAACCCTTCCCCACACACTGAAATACCTTCCCCACAAACTGAATCACATTCCCACACACTGAAACTCCTTCCCCACACAGTGAAACACATCCCCACACACTGAAACCCCTTCCCACACACTGAAACACCTTCCCCACACACTGAAACACCTTCCCCACACACTGAAACCCCACCGCACACAGTGAAACCCCTCCCCACACACTGAAACCCCTTCCCCATACACTGAAACACATCCCCACATACTGAAACACCTTCCCCACACACTGAAAACCCTTCCGCACACAGTGAAACCCCTTCCGCACACACTGAAACCCCTTCCCCACACCCTGAACACCTTCCGCAGAAACTGAATCCACTTCTGCACACACTGAAAACCCTTCCCCACACACTGAAACCCCTTCCCCACACACTGAAACACCTTCCCCACACACTGAAACCCCTTCCACACACACTGTAACACCTTCCCCACACACTGAAACCCCTTCCCCACACACTGAAACACATCCCCACACACTGAAACCGCTTCCCCACTAACTGAAACACATCCCCACACACTGAAACCCCTTCCGCACACAGTGAAAACCTTCCACACACACTGAAACCCCATCCCCACACACTGAAACCCCTTCTTCACACACTGAAACACATCCCCACACACTGAAACCACTTCCCCACACACTGAAACCCCTTCCCCACACACTGAAAACCCTTCCCCACAAACTGAAATCCTTCCCCACACAATGAAACCCCTTCCCCACTCACTGAACCCCCTTCTTCACACACTGAAACCATTACCCACACTCTGAAACCCCTTCCCCAAACAATAAAACACCTTCCCCAAACACTGAAACCCCTTCCCCACACACTGAAAGCCTTCCCCACACACTGAAACACCTTCCGCACACACTGAAACCCCTTCAACACACACTGAAAACCCCTTCCCCACACACAGAAACCCATTGCCCAAACACTGAAACCCCTTCCACACTCAGTGAAACCCTTCCCCACATAGTGAATCCCCTTCCCCACACACCGAAACACCTTCCCCACACACTGAAACCCTTCCCCACACACTGAAACCCTTCACCACACACTGAAACCCCTTCCGCACACACTGAAACACCTTCCCCACACACTGAAACCCCTTCCGCACACACTGTTGCACATTCCCCACAAACTGAAACCCTTACCCACACACTGAAACCCCTTCCGCAAACACTGAAACCCTTCCCCACATACTGAAACCCCTTCCCCACACACTGAAACACCGTCCCCACACACTGTGACCCTTCCCCACACACTGAAACCCCTTCCCCACACACTGAAACCCCTTCCGCACACAGTGAAACCGTTCCCTACACACTGAAACCCCTTCCCCAAACACTGAAACACATTCCCATACTCTGAAACACCTACCCCACACACTGAAACCCCTTCCCCACTCACTGAAACACTTTCCCCACACACTGAAACCCCTTCCCCACATACTGAAACCCATTCCCCACACACTGAAAAGCCTTCCGCTCACACTGAAACCCCTTCCCCACACACTGAAACCCTTTCCCCACACACGGAAACCCCTTCCACACACACTGAACCCCTTCCCCACACACTGAAACCCTTCCCCACACATTGAAACCCCTTCCCCACATACTGCAATCCCTTCCCCACACACTGAAACGCCTTCCCCATACACGGAATACCCTTCCGCACACAATGAAACACCTTCCCCACACACTGAAACACCTTCCCCACACAGAGAATCCCCTTCCCCACACACTGAAACCCCCTCCCCACACATTGAATCCCCTTCCCACACACTGAATACCCTTCCACTCACAATGAAACACCTTCCCCACACAATGAAACGCCTTCCGCACACAATGACACACCTTCCCCACACACTGAAACCCCTTCCACATACACTGAAACACCTTCCGCACAAACTGAAACCCCTTCCGCACACACTGAAACACCTTCCCCACACACTGAATCCCCTTCCCCACACACTGAAAACCTCTTCCCCACGTACTGAAAAGCATTCCCCACACACTGAAATACCTTCCGCACACACTGAAACCCCTTCCGCACACACTGAAACACCTTCCCCACCCAGTGAAACCCTTCCCCACACACTGAAATACCTTCCCCACACACTGAATCACATCCCCACACACTGAAACCCCTTCCCCACACAGTGAAACACATCCCCACACACTGAAACACCTTCCCACACACTGAAACACCTTCCCCACACACTGAAACACCTTCCCCACACACTGAAACCCCACCGCACACTGTGAAACCCCTCCCCACACACAGAAACCCCTTCTCCATACACTGAAACACATCCCCACACACTGAAACCCCATCCCCACACACTGAAACCCCTTCCGCACACAGTGAAACACCTTCCCCACACACTGAAACCCCTTCCGCACACACTGAAACCCCTTCCCCACACACTGAAACACCTTCCCCACACACTGAAACCCCTTCCACACACACTGTAACACCTTCCCCACACACTGAAACCCCTTCCCCACACACTGAAACACATCCCCACACACTGAAACCGCTTCCCCACTAACTGAAACACATCCCCACACACTGAAACCCCTTCCGCACACAGTGAAAACCTTCCACACACACTGAAACCCCATCCCCACACACTGAAACCCCTTCTTCACACACTGAAACACATCCCCACACACAGAAACCACTTCCCCACACACTGAAACCCCTTCCCCACACACTGAAAACCCTTCCCCACAAACTGAAATCCTTCCCCACACAATGAAACCCCTTCCCCACTCACTGAACCCCCTTCTTCACACACTGAAACCATTACCCACACTCTGAAACCCCTTCCCCAAACAATAAAACACCTTCCCCAAACACTGAAACCCCTTCCCCACACACTGAAAGCCTTCCCCACACACTGAAACACCTTCTGCACACACTGAAACCCCTTCAACACACACTGAAAACCCCTTCCCCACACACAGAAACCCATTGCCCAAACACTGAAACCCCTTCCACACTCAGTGAAACCCTTCCCCACATAGTGAATCCCCTTCCCCACACACCGAAACACCTTCCCCACACAGTGAAACCCTTCCCCACACACTGAAACCCTTCACCACACACTGAAACCCCTTCCGCACACACTGAAACACCTTCCCCACACACTGAAACCCCTTCCGCACACACTGTTGCACATTCCCCACAAACTGAAACCCTTACCCACACACTGAAACCCCTTCCGCAAACACTGAAACCCTTCCCCACATACTGAAACCCCTTCCCCACATACTGAAACACCGTCCCCACACACTGTGACCCTTCCCCACACACTGAAACCCCTTCCCCACACACTGAAACCCCTTCCGCACACAGTGAAACCGTTCCCTACACACTGAAACCCCTTCCCCAAACACTGAAACACATTCCCATACTCTGAAACACCTACCCCACACACTGAAACCCCTTCCCCACTCACTGAAACACTTTCCCCACACACTGAAACCCCTTCCCCACATACTGAAACCCATTCCCCACACACTGAAAAGCCTTCCGCTCACACTGAAACCCCTTCCCCACACACTGAAACCCTTTCCCCACACACGGAAACCCCTTCCACACACACTGAACCCCTTCCCCACACACTGAAACCCTTCCCCACACATTGAAACCCCTTCCCCACATACTGCAATCCCTTCCCCACACACTGAAACGCCTTCCCCATACACGGAATACCCTTCCGCACACAATGAAACACCTTCCCCACACACTGAAACACCTTCCCCACACAGAGAATCCCCTTCCCCACACACTGAAACCCCCTCCCCACACATTGAATCCCCTTCCCACACACTGAATACCCTTCCACTCACAATGAAACACCTTCCCCACACAATGAAACGCCTTCCGCACACAATGAAACACCTTCCCCACACACTGAAACCCCTTCCACATACACTGAAAAACCTTCCGCACAAACTGAAACCCCTTCCGCACACACTGAAACACCTTCCCCACACACTGAATCCCCTTCCCCACACACTGAAAACCTCTTCCCCACGTACTGAAAAGCATTCCCCACACACTGAAATACCTTCCGCACACACTGAAACCCCTTCAGCACACACTGAAACACCTTCCCCACCCAGTGAAACACTTCCCCACACACTGAAATACCTTCCCCACACACTGAATCACATCCCCACACACTGAAACCCCTTCCCCACACAGTGAAACACATCCCCACACACTGAAACACCTTCCCACACACTGAAACACCTTCCCCACACACTGAAACACCTTCCCCACACACTGAAACCCCACCGCACACAGTGAAACCCCTCCCCACACACAGAAACCCCTTCTCCATACACTGAAACACATCCCCACACACTGAAACCCCATCCCCACACACTGAAACCCCTTCCGCACACAGTGAAACACCTTCCCCACACACTGAAACCCCTTCCGCACACACTGAAACCCCTTCCCCACACACTGAAACACCTTCCGCTGAAACTGAATCCACTTCCGCACACACTGAAAACCCTTCCCCACACACTGAAACCCCTTCCCCACACACTGAAACACCTTCCCCACACACTGAAACCCCTTCCACACACACTGTAACACCTTCCCCACACACTGAAACCCCTTCCCCACACACTGAAACACATCCCCACACACTGAAACCGCTTCCCCACTAACTGAAACACATCCCCACACACTGAAACCCCTTCCGCACACAGTGGAATCCTTCCACATACACTGAAACCCCATCCCCACACACTGAAACCCCTTCTTCACACACTGAAACCCATCCCCACACACTGAAACCACTTCCCCACACACTGAAACCCCTTCCCCACACACTGAAAACCCTTCCCCACACACTGAAATCCTTCCCCACACAATGAAACCCCTTCCCCACTCACTGAACCCCCTTCTTCACACACTGAAACCATTACCCACACTCTGAAACCCCTTCCCCAAACAATGAAACACCTTCCCCAAACACTGAAACCCCTTCGCCAAACACTGAAAGCCTTCCCCACACTCTGAAACACCTTCTGCACACACTGAAACCCCTTCCCCACACACTGCAACCCCTTCCGCACACAGTGAATCCCTTCCCCACACACTGAAACACCTTCCCCACACACTGAAATCCCTTGCCCACAAACTGAAAGACATTCCCCACACACTGAAAACCTCTTCCCCACGTACTGAAACCCATTCCCCACACACTGAAATACCTTCCGCACACACTGAAACCCCTTCCACACACACTGAAACACATTCCCCACACAGTGAAACCCTTCCCCACACACTGAAATACCTTCCCGACACACTGAATCACATCCCCACACACTGAAACTCCTTCCCCACACAGTGAAACACATCCCCACACACTGAAACCCCTTCCCACACACTGAAACACCTTCCCCACACACTGAAACACCTTCCCCACACACTGAAACCCCACCGCACACAGTGAAACCCCTCCCCACACACTGAAACTCCTTCCCCACACACTGAAACCTCGACCGCACACACTGAAACCCCTTCCGCACACACTGAAACCCCTTCCCCACACACTGAAACACCTTCCGCAGAAACTGAATCCACTTCTGCACACACTGAAAACCCTTCCCCACACACTGAAACCCCTTCCCCACACACTGAAACACCTTCCCCACACACTGAAACCCCTTCCACACACACTGCAACACCTTCCCCACACACTGAAACCCCTTCCCCACACACTGAAACACATCCCCACACACTGAAACCGCTTCCCCACTAACTGAAACACATCCCCACACACTGAAACCCCTTCCGCACACAGTGAAAACCTTCCACACACACTGAAACCCCATCCCCACACACTGAAACCCCTTCTTCACACACTGAAACACATCCCCACACACTGAAACCACTTCCCCACACACTGAAACCCCTTCCCCACACACTGAAAACCCTTCCCCACACACTGAAATCCTTCCCCACACAATGAAACCCCTTCCCCACTCACTGAACCCCCTTCTTCACACACTGAAACCATTACCCACACTCTGAAACCCCTTCCCCAAACAATAAAACACCTTCCCCAAACACTGAAACCCCTTCCCCACACACTGAAAGCCTTCCCCACACACTGAAACACCTTCCGCACACACTGAAACCCCTTCCACACACACTGAAAACCCCTTCCCCACACACAGAAACCCATTGCCCAAACACTGAAACCCCTTCCACACTCAGTGAAACCCTTCCCCACATAGTGAATCCCATTCCCCACACACCGAAACACCTTCCCCACACACTGAAACCCTTCCCCACACACTGAAACCCTTCCCCACACACTGAAACCCCTTCCACACACACTGAAACACCTTCCCCACACACTGAAACCCCTTCCGCACGCACTGTTGCACATTCCCCACAAACTGAAACCCTTACCCACACACTGAAACCCCTTCCGCAAACACTGAAACCCTTCCCCACATACTGAAACCCCTTCCCCACACACTGAAACACCGTCCCCACACACTGTAACCCTTCCCCACACACTGAAACCCCTTCCCCACACACTGAAACCCCTTCCGCACACAGTGAAACCGTTCCCCACACACTGAAACCCCTTCCCCAAACACTGAAACACATTCCCACACTCTGAAACACCTTCCCCACACACTGAAACCCCTTCCCCACTCACTGAAACACTTTCCCCACACACTGAAACCCCTTCCCCACATACTGAAACCCATTCCCCACACACTGAAAAGCCTTCCGCTCACACTGAAACCCCATCCCACACACTGAATCACATCCCCACACACTGAAACTCCTTCCCCACACAGTGAAACACATCAACACACACTGAAACCCCTTCCCACACACTGAAACCCCTTCCCCACACACTGAAACACCTTCCCCACACACTGAAACCCCACCGCACACAGTGAAACCCCTCCCCACATACTGAAACTCCTTCCCCACACACTGAAACCTCGACTGCACACACTGAAACCCCTTCCGCACACACTGAAACCCCTTCCCCACACACTGAAACACCTTCCGCAGAAACTGAATCCACTTCTGCACAAACTGAAAATCCTTCCCCACACACTGAAACCCCTTCCCCACACACTGCAACACCTTCCCCACACACTGAAACCCCTTCCACACACACTGTAACACCTTCCCCACACACTGAAACCCCTTCCCCACACACTGAAACACATCCCCACACACTGAAACCGCTTCCCCACTAACTGAAACACATCCCCACACACTGAAACCCCTTCCGCACACAGTGAAAACCTTCCACACACACTGAAACCCCATCCCCACACACTGAAACCCCTTCTTCACACACTGAAACACATCCCCACACACTGAAACCACTTCCCCACACACTGAAACCCCTTCCCCAAACACTGAAAACCCTTCCCCACACACTGAAATCCTTCCCCACACAATGAAACCCCTTCCCCACTCACTGAACCCCCTTCTTCACACACTGAAACCATTACCCACACTCTGAAACCCCTTCCCCAAACAATAAAACACCTTCCCCAAACACTGAAACCCCTTCCCCACACACTGAAAGCCTTCCCCGCACACTGAAACACCTTCCGCACACACTGAAACCCCTTCCACACACACTGAAAACCCCTTCCACACACACAGAAACCCATTGCCCAAACACTGAAACCCCTTCCACACTCAGTGAAACCCTTCCCCACATAGTGAATCCCCTTCCCCACACACCGAAACACCTTCCCCACACACTGAAACCCTTCCCCACACACTGAAACCCTTCCCCACACACTGAAACCCCTTCCGCGCACACTGAAACACCTTCCCCACACACTGAAACCCCTTCCGCACACACTGTTGCACATTCCCCACAAACTGAAACCCTTACCCACACACTGAAACCCCTTCCGCAAACACTGAAACCCTTCCCCACATACTGAAACCCCTTCCCCACACACTGAAACACCGTCCCCACACACTGTAACCCTTCCCCACACACTGAAACCCCTTCCCCACACACTGAAACCCCTTCCCCACTCACTGAAACACTTTCCCCACACACTGAAACCCCTTCCCCACATACTGAAACCCATTCCCCACACACTGAAAAGCCTTCCGCTCACACTGAAACCCCGTCCCCACACACTGAAACCCTTTCCCCACACACTGAAACCCCTTCCACACACACTGAACCCCTTCCCCACACACTGAAACCCTTCCCCACACACTGAAACCCCTTCCCCACATACTGCAATCCCTTCCCCACACACTGAAACGCCTTCCCCATACACGGAATACCCTTCCGCACACAATGAAACACCTTCCCCACACACTGAAACACCTTCCCCACACACAGAATCCCCTTCCCCACACACTGAAACCCCCTCCCCACACATTGAATCCCCTTCTCACACTCTGAATACCCTTCCACTCACAATGAAACACCTTCCCCACACAATGAAACGCCTTCCGCACACAATGAAACACATCCCCACACACTGAAACCCCTTCCCCACACACTGAAACACCTTCCGCACAAACTGAAACCCCTTCCGCACACACTGAAACACCTTCCCCACACACTGAATCCCCTTCCCCACTGACTGAAACACCTTCCCCACACACTGAAACCCCTTCCCCACTCACTGAAAACCCTTCCCCACACACTGAAATCCTTCCCCACACAATGAAACCCCTTCCCCACACACTGAATACCCTTCCACACACAATGAAACACCTTCCCCACACAATGAAACGCCTTCCCCACACCCAGAATCCCCTTCCCCACACACTGAAACCCCTTCCGCACACAATGAAACACCTTCCCCACACACTGAAACCCCTTCCCCACACACTGAAACACCTTCCGCAGAAACTGAAACCCCTTCCGCACACACTGAAACACCTTCCCCACACACTGAAACCCCTTCCCCACACACTGAAACGCCTTCCCCACACACTGAAACCCCTTCCACACACACTGAAACACCTTCCCCACACACTGAAACCCCTTCCCCACGTACTGAAACACTTCCCCACACACTGAAACCCCTTCCCACACACAGAAACACATTCCGCACAAACTGAAACCCCTTCCGCACACACTGAAACACCATCCCCACACAGTGAAACCCCTTCCCCACACACTGAAACACCTTCCCCACACACTGAAACCCCTTCCCCACACACTGCAACCCCTTCCGCACACAGTGAAACCCTTCCCCACACTCTGAAAACGCTTCCCCAAACACTGAAACACATTCCCACACACTGAAACACCTTCCCCACACACTGAAACCCCTTGCCCACAAACTGAAAGACATTCCCCACACACTGAAAACCTCTTCCCCACATACTGAAACCCATTCCCCACACACTGAAATACCTTCCGCACACACTGAAACCCCTTCGGCACACACTGAAACCCCTTCCCCACACAATGAAACACCTTCCACAGAAACTGATTCCACTTCCGCACACACTGAAAATCCTTCCCCACACACTGAAACCCCTTCCCCACACACTGAAACACCTTCCCCTCACACTGAAACCCCTTCCACACACACTGTAACACCTTCCCCACACACTGAAACCCCTTCCCCACACACTGAAACACATCCCCACACACTGAAACCGCTTCCCCACTAACTGAAACACATCCCCACACACTGAAACCCCTTCCGCACACAGTGAAAACCTTCCACACACACTGAAACCCCATCCCCACACACTGAAACCCCTTCTTCACACACTGAAACACATCCCCACACACTGAAACCACTTCCCCACACACTGAAACCCCTTCCCCACACACTGAAAACCCTTCCCCACACAATGAAATCCTTCCCCACACAATGAAACCCCTTCCCCACTCACTGAACCCCCTTCTTCACACACTGAAACCATTACCCACACTCTGAAACCCCTTCCCCAAACAATGAAACACCTTCCCCAAACACTGAAACCCCTTCCCCACACACTGAAAGCCTTCCCCACACACTGAAAACCCCTTCCCCACACACAGAAACCCAATGCCCAAACACTGAATCCCCTTCCGCACTCAGTGAAACCCTTCCCCACATACTGAATCCCCTTCCCCACACACCGAAACACCTTCCCCACACACTGAAACCCTTCCCCACACACTGAAACCCTTCCCCACACACTAAAACCCCTTCCGCACACACTGAAACACCTTCCCCACACACTGAAACCCCTTCCGCACACACTGTTACACATTCCCCACAAACTGAAACCCTTAGCCACACACTGAAACCCCTTCCGCAAACACTGAAACCCTTCCCCACATACTGAAACCCCTTCCCCACACACTGAAACACCGTCCCCACACACTGTAACCCTTCCCCACACACTGAAACCCCTTCCCCACACACTGAAACCCCTTCCGCACACAGTTAAACCGTTCCCCACACAATGAAACCCCTACCCCAAACACTGAAACACATTCCCACACTCTGAAACACCTTCCCCACACACTGCAACCCCTTCCCCACTCACTGAAACACTTTCCCCACACACTGAAACCCCTTCCCCACATACTGAAACACATTCCCCACACACTGAAAAGCCTTCCGCTCACACTGAAACCCCTTCCCCACACACTGAAACCCTTTCCCCACACACTGAAACCCCTTCCACACACACTGAACCCCTTCCCCACACACTGAAACCCTTCCCCACACACTGAAACCCCTTCCCCACATACTGCAACCCCTTCCCCACACACTGAAACGCCTTCCCCATACACGGAATACCCTTCTGCACAAAATGAAACACCTTCCCCACACACTGAAACACCTTCCCCACACTCAGAATCCCCTTCCCCACACACTGAAACCCCCTCCCCACACATTGAAACCCCTTCCACACACACTGAATACCCTTCCACTCACAATGAAACACCTTCCCCACACAATGAAACGCCTTCCGCACACAATGAAACACCTTCCCCACACACTGAAACCCCTTGCCCACACACTGAAACACCTTCCGCACAAACTGAAACCCCTTCCGCACACACTGAAACACCTTCCCCACACACTGAATCCCCTTCCCCACTCACTGAAACACATCCCCACACTCTGAAACCCCTTCCCCACACACTGAAACACATCCCCACACACTGAAACGCCTTCCCCACACACTGAAACCCCTTCCCCACGTACTGCACCCCCTTCCCCACACACTGATACGCCTTCCCCATACACGGAATAGCCTTCCGCACACAATGAAACAACTTCCCCACACACTGAAACACCTTCCCCACACACTGAATCCCCTTCCCCACAAACTGAAACTCCTTCCGCACACAATGAAACAGCTTCCCCACACACTGAAACCCCTTCCCCATACACTGAAACACCTTGCGCACACACTGAAACCCCTTCCCCACACACTGAAGCACCTTCCCTACAGACTGAAACCCCTTCCCCACACACTGAAACCCCGTCCCCACTCTCCGAAACACCTTCAACACACACTGAAACACCTTCCCCACACACTGAAACCCCTTCCCCACACACTGAAACCCCTTCCCCACACACTGAAACCCCTTCTGCACACAGTGAAACCGTTCCCCACACACTGAAACACATTCCCCAAACACTGAAACACATCCCCACACACTGAAACCCCTTCCCCACACAATGAAACCCATCCCCACAAACTAAAGCCCCTTCCCCACACACTGAAACACATCCCCACACACTGAAACACCTTCCCTACACACTGAAAACTCTTCCCCACACACTGAAACCATTCCGCACACAGTGAAACCCTTCCCCACACACTGAAACCCCTTCCCCACACACTGAAACACATCCCCACACACTGAAACCCCTTCCCCACGCACTGAAACTCCTTCCACACACACTGAAACACATTCCCCACACACTGAAACCCCATCCACACACAGTTAAACAATACCCCACACACTGAAACCCCTTCCCCACACACTGAAACCACTTCCCTACCCACTGAATCCCCTTCTGCACACAATGAAACACCCTCCCCACACAATGAAACACCTTCCCTACACACTGAAACCACTTCCCCACACACTGAAACCCCTTCCGCACACAATGAAACACCTCCCCCACTCACTGAAACCACTTCCGCACACACTGAAACACCTTCCCCACACACGGAAACCCCTTCCCCACATACTGCAACCCCTTCCCCACAAACTGAAACCCCTTCCCCACTCACTGAATACCCTTCCGCACACAATCAAACACCTTCCCCACACACTGAAACCTCTACCGCACACACTGAAACCCCTTCCGCACACACTGAAACCCCTTCCCCACACACTGAAACACCTTCCCCACACATAGAAACCCCTTCCGCACACAGTTAAACGCTACCCCACACACTGAAACCCCCTCCCCACACACTGAAACCCCTTCCCCACACACTGAATACCCTTCCACACACAATGAAAGACCTTCCCCACACAATGAAACACCTTCCCCACACACAGAATCCCCTTCCCCACACACTGAAACACCATCCGCTCACAATGAAACACCTTCCCCACACACTGAAACCCCATCCCCACACACTGAAACATCTTCCGCAGAAACTGAAAACCCTTCCACACACACTGAACCACCTTCCCCACACAATGAAACCCCTTCCCCACACACTGAAACGCCTTCCCCACACACTGAAACCCCTTCCACACACACTGAAACACCTTCGCCACACACTGAAACCCCTTCCCCACACACTGAAACACATCCCCACACACTGAAACCCCTTCCCCACACAGTGAAACACATCCCCACACACTGAAACCCCTTCCCACACACTGAAACACATTCCCCACACACTGAAACACCTTCCCCACACACTGAAACCCCTTCCGCACACAGTGAAACCCCTCCCCACACACTGAAACCCCTTCCCCATACACTGAAACACATCCCCACACACTGAAACCCCATCCCCACACACTGAAACCCCTTCCGCACACACTGAAACCCCTTCCCCACAAACTGAAACTCCTTCCCCACACACTGAAACCTCTACCGCACACACTGAAACCCCTTCCGCACACACTGAAACCCCTTCCCCACACAATGAAACACTTTCCGCAGAAACTGATTCCACTTCCGCACACACTGAAAACCCTTCCCCACACACTGAAACCCCTTCCCCACACATTGAAACACCTTCCCCACACACTGAAACCCCTTCCACACACACTGTAAGACCTTCCCCACACACTGAAACCCCTTCCCCACACAATGAAACACATCCCCACACACTGAAACCGCTTCCCCACTAACTGAAACACATCCCCACACACTGAAACCCATTCCGCACACAGTGAAAACCTTCCACACACACTGAAACCCCATCCCCACCCACTGAAACCCCTTCTTCACACACTGAAGCACATCCCCACACACTGAAACCACTTCCCCACACACTGAAACCCCTTCCCCACACACTGAAAACCCTTCCCCACACACTGAAATCCTTCCCCACACAATGAAACCCCTTCCCCACTCACTGAACCCCCTTCTTCACACACTGAAACCATTACCCACACTCTGAAACCCCTTCCCCAAACAATGAAACACCTTCCCCAAACATTGAAACCCCTTCCCCACACACTGAAAGCCTTCCCCACACACTGAAACACCTTCCGCACACACTGAAAACCCCTTCCCCACACACAGAAACCCATTGCCCAAACACTGAAACCCCTTCCGCACTCAGTGAAACCCTTCCCCACATACTGAATCCCCTTCCCCACACACCGAAACACCTTCCTCACACACTGAAACCCTTCCCCACACACTGAAACCCTTCCCCACAAACTAAAACCCCTTCCGCACACACTGAAACACCTTCCCCACACACTGAAACCCCTTCCGCACACACTGTTACACATTCCCCACAAACTGAAACCCTTACCCACACACTGAAACCCCTTCCGCAAACACTGAAACCCTTCCCCACATACTGAAACCCCTTCCCCACACACTGAAACACCGTCCCCACACACTGTAACCCTTCCCCACACACTGAAACCCCTTCCCCACACACTGAAACCCCTTCCGCACACAGTTAAACCGTTCCCCACACAATGAAACCCCTTCCCCAAACACTGAAACACATTCCCACACTCTGAAACACCTTCCCCACACACTGAAACCCCTTCCGCACACACTGAAACCCCTTCCCCACACACTGAAACGCCTTCCGCAGAAACTGAATCCACTTCCGCACACACTGAAAATCCTTCCCCACACACTGAAACCCCTTCCCCACACACTGAAACACCTTCCCCACACACTGAAACCCCTTCCACACACACTGTAACACCTTCCCCACACACTGAAACCCCTTCCCCACACACTGAAACACATCCCCACACACTGAAACCGCTTCCCCACTAACTGAAACACATCCCCACACACTGAAACCCCTTCCGCACACAGTGGAAACCTTCCACATACACTGAAACCCCATCCCCACACACTGAAACCCCTTCTTCACACACTGAAACACATCCCCACACACTGAAACCACTTCCCCACACACTGAAACCCCTTCCCCACACACTGAAAACCCTTCCCCACACACTGAAATCCTTCCCCACACAATGAAACCCCTTCCCCACTCACTGAACCCCCTTCTTCACACACTGAAACCATTACCCACACTCTGAAACCCCTTCCCCAAACAATGAAACACCTTCCCCAAACACTGAAACCCCTTCGCCAAACACTGAAAGCCTTCCCCACACTCTGAAACACCTTCTGCACACACTGAAACCCCTTCCCCACACACTGCAACCCCTTCCGCACACAGTGAAACCCTTCCCCACACACTGAAACACCTTCCCCACACACTGAAATCCCTTGCCCACAAACTGAAAGATATTCCCCACACACTGAAAACCTCTTCCCCACGTACTGAAACCTATTCCCCACACACTGAAATACCTTCCGCACACACTGAAACCCCTTCCGCACACACTGAAACACCTTCCCCACACAGTGAAACCCTTCCCCACACACTGAAATACCTTCCCCACCCACTGAATCACATCCCCACACACTGAAACTCCTTCCCCACACAGTGAAACACATCCCCACACACTGAAACCCCTTCCCACACACTGAAACACCTTCCCCACACACTGAAACACCTTCCCCACACACTGAAACCCCACCGCACACAGTGAAACCCCTCCCCACACACTGAAACTCCTTCCCCACACACTGAAACCTCGACCGCACACACTGAAACCCCTTCCGCACACACTGAAACCCCTTCCCCACACACTGAAACACCTTCCGCAGAAACTGAATCCACTTCTGCACACACTGAAAACCCTTCCCCACACACTGAAACCCCTTCCCCACACACTGAAACAACTTCCCCACACACTGAAACCCCTTCCACACACACTGTAACACCTTCCCCACACACTGAAACCCCTTCCCGACACACTGAAACACATCCCCACACACTGAAACCGCTTCCCCACTAACTGAAACACATCCCCATACACTGAAACCCCTTCCGCACACAGTGAAAACCTTCCACACACACTGAAACCCCATCCCCACACACTGAAACCCCTTCTTCACACACTGAAACACATCCCCACACACTGAAACCACTTCCCCACACACTGAAACCCCTTCCCCACACACTGAAAACCCTTCCCCACACACTGAAATCCTTCCCCACACAATGAAACCCCTTCCCCACTCACTGAACCCCCTTCTTCACACACTGAAACCATTACCCACACTCTGAAACCCCTTCCCCAAACAATAAAACACCTTCCCCAAACACTGAAACCCCTTCCCCACACACTGAAAGCCTTCCCCACACACTGAAACACCTTCCGCACACACTGAAACCCCTTCCACACACACTGAAAACCCCTTCCCCACACACTGCAACCCCTTCCGCACACAGTGAAACCCTTCCCCACACACTGAAACACCTTCCCCACACACTGAAATCCCTTGCCCACAAACTGAAAGACATTCCCCACACACTGAAAACCTCTTCCCCACGTACTGAAACCTATTCCCCACACACTGAAATACCTTCCGCACACACTGAAACCCCTTCCGCACACACTGAAACACCTTCCCCACACAGTGAAACCCTTCCCCACACACTGAAATACCTTCCCCACACACTGAATCACATCCCCACACACTGAAACTCCTTCCCCACACAGTGAAACACATCCCCACACACTGAAACCCCTTCCCACACACTGAAACACCTTCCCCACACACTGAAACACCTTCCCCACACACTGAAACCCCACCGCACACAGTGAAACCCCTCCCCACACACTGAAACTCCTTCCCCACACACTGAAACCTCGACCGCACACACTGAAACCCCTTCCGCACACACTGAAACCCCTTCCCCACACACTGAAACACCTTCCGCAGAAACTGAATCCACTTCTGCACACACTGAAAACCCTTCCCCACACACTGAAACCCCTTCCACACACACTGTAACACCTTCCCCACACACTGAAACCCCTTCCCGACACACTGAAACACATCCCCACACACTGAAACCGCTTCCCCACTAACTGAAACACATCCCCATACACTGAAACCCCTTCCGCACACAGTGAAAACCTTCCACACACACTGAAACCCCATCCCCACACACTGAAACCCCTTCTTCACACACTGAAACACATCCCCACACACTGAAACCACTTCCCCACACACTGAAACCCCTTCCCCACACACTGAAAACCCTTCCCCACACACTGAAATCCTTCCCCACACAATGAAACCCCTTCCCCACTCACTGAACCCCCTTCTTCACACACTGAAACCATTACCCACACTCTGAAACCCCTTCCCCAAACAATAAAACACCTTCCCCAAACACTGAAACCCCTTCCCCACACACTGAAAGCCTTCCCCACACACTGAAACACCTTCCGCACACACTGAAACCCCTTCCACACACACTGAAAACCCCTTCCCCACACACAGAAACCCATTGCCCAAACACTGAAACCCCTTCCACACTCAGTGAAACCGTTCCCCACATAGTGAATCCCCTTCCCCACACACCGAAACACCTTCCCCACACACTGAAACCCTTCCCCACACACTGAAACCCTTCCCCACACACTGAAACCCCTTTCGCACACACTGAAACACCTTCCCCACACACTGAAACCCCTTCCGCACACACTGTTGCACATTCCCCACAAACTGAAATCCTTACCCACACACTGAAACCCCTTCCGCAAACACTGAAATCCTTCCCCACATACTGAAACCCCTTCCCCACACACTGAAACACCGTCCCCACACACTGTAACCCTTCCCCACACACTGAAACCCCTTCCCCACACACTGAAACCCCTTCCCCAAACACTGAAACACATTCCCACACTCTGAAACACCTTCCCCACACACTGAAACCCCTTCCCCACTCACTGAAACACTTTCCCCACACACTGAAACCCCTTCCCCACATACTGAAACCCATTCCCCACACACTGAAAAGCCTTCCGCTCACACTGAAACCCCATCCCACACACTGAATCACATCCCCACACACTGAAACTCCTTCCCCACACAGTGAAACACATCAACACACACTGAAACCCCTTCCCACACACTGAAACCCCTTCCCCACACAATGAAACACCTTCCCCACACACTGAAACCCCACCGCACACAGTGAAATCCCTCCCCACACACTGAAACTCCTTCCCCACACACTGAAACCTCGACTGCACACACTGAAACCCCTTCCGCACACACTGAAACCCCTTCCCCACACACTGAAACACCTTCCGCAGAAACTGAATCCACTTCTGCACAAACTGAAAACCCTTCCCCACACACTGAAACCCCTTCCCCACACACTGCAACACCTTCCCCACACACTGAAACCCCTTCCACACACACTGTAACACCTTCCCCACACACTGAAACCCCTTCCCCACACACTGAAACACATCCCCACACACTGAAACCGCTTCCCCACTAACTGAAACACATCCCCACACACTGAAACCCCTTCCGCACACAGTGAAAACCTTCCACACTCACTGAAACCCCATCCCCACACACTGAAACCCCTTCTTCACACACTGAAACACATCCCCACACACTGAAACCACTTCCCCACACACTGAAACCCCTTCCCCACACACTGAAAACCCTTCCCCACACACTGAAATCCTTCCCCACACAATGAAACCCCTTCCCCACTCACTGAACCCCCTTCTTCACACACTGAAACCATTACCCACACTCTGAAACCCCTTCCCCAAACAATAAAACACCTTCCCCAAACACTGAAACCCCTTCCCCACACACTGAAAGCCTTCCCCACACACTGAAACACCTTCCGCACACACTGAAACCCCTTCCACACACACTGAAAACCCCTTCCCCACACACAGAAACCCATTGCCCAAACACTGAAACCCCTTCCACACTCAGTGAAACCCTTCCCCACATAGTGAATCCCCTTCCCCACACACCGAAACACTTTCCCCACACACTGAAACCCTTCCCCACACACTGAAACCCTTCCCCACACACTGAAACCCCTTCCGCACACACTGAAACACCTTCCCCACACACTGAAACCCCTTCCGCACACACTGTTGCACATTCCCCACAAACTGAAACCCTTACCCACACACTGAAACCCCTTCCGCAAACACTGAAACCCCTTCCCCACACACTGAAACACCGTCCCCACACACTGTAACCCTTCCCCACACACTGAAACCCCTTCCCCACACACTGAAACCCCTTCCGCACACAGTGAAACCGTTCCCCACACACTGAAACCCCTTCCCCAAACACTGAAACACATTCCCACACTCTGAAACACCTTCCCCACACACTGAAACCCCTTCCCCACTCACTGAAACACTTTCCCCACACACTGAAACCCCTTCCCCACATACTGAAACCCAATCCCCACACACTGAAAAGCATTCCGCTCACACAGAAACCCCTTCCCCACACACTGAAACCCTTTCCCCACACACTGAAACCCCTTCCACACACACTGAACCCCTTCCCCACACACTGAAACCCTTCCCCACACACTGAAACCCCTTCCCCACATACTGCAATCCCTTCCCCACACACTGAAACGCCTTCCCCATGCACGGAATACCCTTCCGCACACAATGAAACACCTTCCCCACACACTCAAACACCTTCCCCACACACAGAATCCCCTTCCCCACACACTGAAACCCCCTCCCCACACACTGAAATCCCTTGCCCACAAACTGAAAGACATTCCCCACACACTGAAAACCTCTTCCCCACGTACTGAAACCTATTCCCCACACACTGAAATACCTTCCGCACACACTGAAACCCCTTCCGCACACACTGAAACACCTTCCCCACACAGTGAAACCCTTCCCCACACACTGAAATACCTTCCCCACACACTGAATCACATCCCCACACACTGAAACTCCTTCCCCACACAGTGAAACACATCCCCACACACTGAAACCCCTTCCCACACACTGAAACACCTTCCCCACACACTGAAACACCTTCCCCACACACTGAAACCCCACCGCACACAGTGAAACCCCTCCCCACACACTGAAACTCCTTCCCCACACACTGAAACCTCGACCGCACACACTGAAACCCCTTCCGCACACACTGAAACCCCTTCCCCACACACTGAAACACCTTCCGCAGAAACTGAATCCACTTCTGCACACACTGAAAACCCTTCCCCACACACTGAAACCCCTTCCACACACACTGTAACACCTTCCCCACACACTGAAACCCCTTCCCGACACACTGAAACACATCCCCACACACTGAAACCGCTTCCCCACTAACTGAAACACATCCCCATACACTGAAACCCCTTCCGCACACAGTGAAAACCTTCCACACACACTGAAACCCCATCCCCACACACTGAAACCCCTTCTTCACACACTGAAACACATCCCCACACACTGAAACCACTTCCCCACACACTGAAACCCCTTCCCCACACACTGAAAACCCTTCCCCACACACTGAAATCCTTCCCCACACAATGAAACCCCTTCCCCACTCACTGAACCCCCTTCTTCACACACTGAAACCATTACCCACACTCTGAAACCCCTTCCCCAAACAATAAAACACCTTCCCCAAACACTGAAACCCCTTCCCCACACACTGAAAGCCTTCCCCACACACTGAAACACCTTCCGCACACACTGAAACCCCTTCCACACACACTGAAAACCCCTTCCCCACACACAGAAACCCATTGCCCAAACACTGAAACCCCTTCCACACTCAGTGAAACCGTTCCCCACATAGTGAATCCCCTTCCCCACACACCGAAACACCTTCCCCACACACTGAAACCCTTCCCCACACACTGAAACCCTTCCCCACACACTGAAACCCCTTTCGCACACACTGAAACACCTTCCCCACACACTGAAACCCCTTCCGCACACACTGTTGCACATTCCCCACAAACTGAAATCCTTACCCACACACTGAAACCCCTTCCGCAAACACTGAAACCCTTCCCCACATACTGAAACCCCTTCCCCACACACTGAAACACCGTCCCCACACACTGTAACCCTTCCCCACACACTGAAACCCCTTCCCCACACACTGAAACCCCTTCCCCAAACACTGAAACACATTCCCACACTCTGAAACACCTTCCCCACACTCTGAAACACCTTCCCCACACACTGAAATCCTTCCCCACACAATGAAACCCCTTCCCCACTCACTGAACCCCCTTCTTCACACACTGAAACCATTACCCACACTCTGAAACCCCTTCCCCAAACAATAAAACACCTTCCCCAAACACTGAAACCCCTTCCCCACACACTGAAAGCCTTCCCCACACACTGAAACACCTTCCGCACACACTGAAACCCCTTCCACACACACTGAAAACCCCTTCCCCACACACTGCAACCCCTTCCGCACACAGTGAAACCCTTCCCCACACACTGAAACACCTTCCCCACACACTGAAATCCCTTGCCCACAAACTGAAAGACATTCCCCACACACTGAAAACCTCTTCCCCACGTACTGAAACCTATTCCCCACACACTGAAATACCTTCCGCACACACTGAAACCCCTTCCGCACACACTGAAACACCTTCCCCACACAGTGAAACCCTTCCCCACACACTGAAATACCTTCCCCACACACTGAATCACATCCCCACACACTGAAACTCCTTCCCCACACAGTGAAACACATCCCCACACACTGAAACCCCTTCCCACACACTGAAACACCTTCCCCACACACTGAAACACCTTCCCCACACACTGAAACCCCACCGCACACAGTGAAACCCCTCCCCACACACTGAAACTCCTTCCCCACACACTGAAACCTCGACCGCACACACTGAAACCCCTTCCGCACACACTGAAACCCCTTCCCCACACACTGAAACACCTTCCGCAGAAACTGAATCCACTTCTGCACACACTGAAAACCCTTCCCCACACACTGAAACCCCTTCCACACACACTGTAACACCTTCCCCACACACTGAAACCCCTTCCCGACACACTGAAACACATCCCCACACACTGAAACCGCTTCCCCACTAACTGAAACACATCCCCATACACTGAAACCCCTTCCGCACACAGTGAAAACCTTCCACACACACTGAAACCCCATCCCCACACACTGAAACCCCTTCTTCACACACTGAAACACATCCCCACACACTGAAACCACTTCCCCACACACTGAAACCCCTTCCCCACACACTGAAAACCCTTCCCCACACACTGAAATCCTTCCCCACACAATGAAACCCCTTCCCCACTCACTGAACCCCCTTCTTCACACACTGAAACCATTACCCACACTCTGAAACCCCTTCCCCAAACAATAAAACACCTTCCCCAAACACTGAAACCCCTTCCCCACACACTGAAAGCCTTCCCCACACACTGAAACACCTTCCGCACACACTGAAACCCCTTCCACACACACTGAAAACCCCTTCCCCACACACAGAAACCCATTGCCCAAACACTGAAACCCCTTCCACACTCAGTGAAACCGTTCCCCACATAGTGAATCCCCTTCCCCACACACCGAAACACCTTCCCCACACACTGAAACCCTTCCCCACACACTGAAACCCTTCCCCACACACTGAAACCCCTTTCGCACACACTGAAACACCTTCCCCACACACTGAAACCCCTTCCGCACACACTGTTGCACATTCCCCACAAACTGAAATCCTTACCCACACACTGAAACCCCTTCCGCAAACACTGAAACCCTTCCCCACATACTGAAACCCCTTCCCCACACACTGAAACACCGTCCCCACACACTGTAACCCTTCCCCACACACTGAAACCCCTTCCCCACACACTGAAACCCCTTCCCCAAACACTGAAACACATTCCCACACTCTGAAACACCTTCCCCACACACTGAAACCCCTTCCCCACTCACTGAAACACTTTCCCCACACACTGAAACCCCTTCCCCACATACTGAAACCCATTCCCCACACACTGAAAAGCCTTCCGCTCACACTGAAACCCCATCCCACACACTGAATCACATCCCCACACACTGAAACTCCTTCCCCACACAGTGAAACACATCAACACACACTGAAACCCCTTCCCACACACTGAAACCCCTTCCCCACACAATGAAACACCTTCCCCACACACTGAAACCCCACCGCACACAGTGAAATCCCTCCCCACACACTGAAACTCCTTCCCCACACACTGAAACCTCGACTGCACACACTGAAACCCCTTCCGCACACACTGAAACCCCTTCCCCACACACTGAAACACCTTCCGCAGAAACTGAATCCACTTCTGCACAAACTGAAAACCCTTCCCCACACACTGAAACCCCTTCCCCACACACTGCAACACCTTCCCCACACACTGAAACCCCTTCCACACACACTGTAACACCTTCCCCACACACTGAAACCCCTTCCCCACACACTGAAACACATCCCCACACACTGAAACCGCTTCCCCACTAACTGAAACACATCCCCACACACTGAAACCCCTTCCGCACACAGTGAAAACCTTCCACACTCACTGAAACCCCATCCCCACACACTGAAACCCCTTCTTCACACACTGAAACACATCCCCACACACTGAAACCACTTCCCCACACACTGAAACCCCTTCCCCACACACTGAAAACCCTTCCACACACACTGAAATCCTTCCCCACACAATGAAACCCCTTCCCCACTCACTGAACCCCCTTCTTCACACACTGAAACCATTACCCACACTCTGAAACCCCTTCCCCAAACAATAAAACACCTTCCCCAAACACTGAAACCCCTTCCCCACACACTGAAAGCCTTCCCCACACACTGAAACACCTTCCGCACACACTGAAACCCCTTCCACACACACTGAAAACCCCTTCCCCACACACAGAAACCCATTGCCCAAACACTGAAACCCCTTCCACACTCAGTGAAACCCTTCCCCACATAGTGAATCCCCTTCCCCACACACCGAAACACCTTCCCCACACACTGAAACCCTTCCCCACACACTGAAACCCTTCCCCACACACTGAAACCCCTTCCGCACACACTGAAACACCTTCCCCACACACTGAAACCCCTTCCGCACACACTGTTGCACATTCCCCACAAACTGAAACCCTTACCCACACACTGAAACCCCTTCCGCAAACACTGAAACCCCTTCCCCACACACTGAAACACCGTCCCCACACACTGTAACCCTTCCCCACACACTGAAACCCCTTCCCCACACACTGAAACCCCTTCCGCACACAGTGAAACCGTTCCCCACACACTGAAACCCCTTCCCCAAACACTGAAACACATTCCCACACTCTGAAACAACTTCCCCACACACTGAAACCCCTTCCCCACTCACTGAAACACTTTCCCCACACACTGAAACCCCTTCCCCACATACTGAAACCCAATCCCCACACACTGAAAAGCATTCCGCTCACACAGAAACCCCTTCCCCACACACTGAAACCCTTTCCCCACACACTGAAACCCCTTCCACACACACTGAACCCCTTCCCCACACACTGAAACCCTTCCCCACACACTGAAACCCCTTCCCCACATACTGCAATCCCTTCCCCACACACTGAAACGCCTTCCCCATGCACGGAATACCCTTCCGCACACAATGAAACACCTTCCCCACACACTCAAACACCTTCCCCACACACAGAATCCCCTTCCCCACACACTGAAACCCCCTCCCCACACATTGAATCCCCTTCCCACGCTCTGAATACCCTTCCACTCACAATGAAACACCTTCCGCACACAATGAAACGCCTTCCGCACACAAAGAAACACCTTCCCCACACACTGAAACCCCTTCCCCACACACTGAAACACCTTCCGCACAAACTGAAACCCCTTCCGCACACACTGAAACACCTTCCCCACACACTGAATCCCCTTCCCCACTGACTGAAACACCTTCCCCACACACTGAAACCCCTTCCCCACACACTGAAAACCCTTCCCCACACACTGAAATACTTCCCCACACAATGAAACCCCTTCCCCACACACTGAATACCCTTCCACACACAATGAAACACCTTCCCCACACAATGAAACGCCTTCCCCACACCCGGAATCCCCTTCCCCACACTCTGAAACCCCTTCCGCACACAATGAAACACCTTCCCCACACACTGAAACCCCTTCCCCACACACTGAAGCACCTTCCGCAGAAACTGAAACCCCTTCCGCACACACTGAAACACCTTCCCCACACACTGAAACCCCTTCCCCACACACTGAAACGCCTTCCCCACACACTGAAACCCCTTCCACACACACTGAAACACCTTCCCCACACACTGAAACCCCTTCCCCACGTACTGAAACACTTCCCCACACACTGAAACCCCTTCCCCACACACTGAAACACCTTCCGCACACACTGAAACCCCTTCCGCACACACTGAAACCCCATCCCCACACAGTGAAACCCCTTCCCCACATACTGAAACCCCTTCCACACACACTGAAACACCTTCCCCACACACTGAAAACCCTTCCCCACACACTGTAACACCTTCCGCACAAACTGAAACCTCTTCCGCACACACTGAAACACCTTCCCCACACACTGAATCCCCTTCCCCACTGACTGAAGCACCTTCCCCACACACTGAAACCCCTTCCCCACACACGGAAAACCCTTCCCCACACACTGAAATCCTTCCCCACACAATGAAACCCCTTCCCCACACACTGAATACCCTTCCACACACTATGAAACACCTTCCCCACACAATGAAACGCCTTCCCCACACCCAGAATCCCCTTCCCCACACACTGAAACCCCTTCCGCACACAATGAAACACCTTCCCCACACACTGAAACCCCTTCCCACACACTGAAACACCTTCCGCAGAAACTGAAACCCCTTCAGCACACACTGAAACACCTTCCCCACACACTGAAACCCCTTCCCCACACACTGAAACGCCTTCCCCACACACTGAAACCCCTTCCACACACACTGAAACACCTTCCCCACACACTGAAACCCCTTCCCCACGTACTGAAACACTTCCCCACACACTGAAACCCCTTCCACACACACTGAAACACCTTCCGCACACACTGAAACCCCTTCCGCACACACTGAAACACCATCCCCACACAGTGAAACCCCTTCCCCACACTCTGAAAACGCTTCCCCAAACACTGAAACACATTCCCACACACTGAAACACCTTCCCCACACACTGAAACCCCTAGCCCACAAACTGAAAGACATTCCCCACACACTGAAAACCTCTTCCCCACATACTGAAACCCATTCCCCACACACTGAAATACCTTCCGCACACACTGAAATCCCTTCCGCACACACTGAAACACCTTCCCCACACAGTGAAACCCTTCCCCACACACTGAAATAACATCCCCACACACTGAATCACATCCCCACACACTGAAACCCCTTCCCCACATAGTGAAACACATCCCCACACACTGAAACCCCTTCGCACACACTGAAACACCTTCCCCATACACTGAAACACCTTCCCCACACACTGAAACCCCTTCCGCACACAGTGAAACCCCCCCCCACACACTGAAACCCCTTCCCCATACACTGAAACACATCCCCACACACTGAAACCCCATCCCCACACACTGAAACCCCTTCCACACACACTGAAACACCTTCCCCACAAACTGAAACTCCTTCCCCACACACTGAAACCTCTACCGCACACACTGAAACCCCTTCGGCACACACTGAAACCCCTTCCCCACACAATGAAACACCTTCCGCAGAAACTGATTCCACTTCCGCACACACTGAAAATCCTTCCCCACACACTGAAACCCCTTCCCCACACACTGAAACACCTTCCCCTCACACTGAAACCCCTTCCACACACACTGTAACACCTTCCCCACACACTGAAACCCCTTCCCCACACACTGAAACACATCCCCACACACTGAAACCGCTTCCCCACTAACTGAAACACATCCCCACACACTGAAACCCCTTCCGCACACAGTGAAAACCTTCCACACACACTGAAACCCCATCCCCACACAATGAAACCCCTTCTTCACACACTGAAACACATCCCCACACACTGAAACCACTTCCCCACACACTGAAACCCCTTCCCCACACACTGAAAACCCTTCCCCACACAATGAAATCCTTCCCCACACAATGAAACCCCTTCCCCACTCACTGAACCCCCTTCTTCACACACTGAAACCATTACCCACACTCTGAAACCCCTTCCCCAAACAATGAAACACCTTCCCCAAACACTGAAACCCCTTCCCCACACACTGAAAGCCTTCCCCACACTCTGAAAACCCCTTCCCCACACACAGAAACCCATTGCCCAAACACTGAAACCCCTTCCGCACTCAGTGAAACCCTTCCCCACAGACTGAATCCCCATCCCCACACACCGAAACACCTTCCCCACACACTGAAACCCTTCCCCACACACTGAAACCCTTCCCCACACACTAAAACCCCTTCCACACACACTGAAACACCTTCCCCACACACTGAAACCCCTTCCGCACACACTGTTACACATTCCCCACAAACTGAAACCCTTACCCACACACTGAAACCCCTTCCGCAAACACTGAAACCCTTCCCCACATACTGAAACCCCTTCCCCACACACTGAAACACCGTCCCCACACACTGTAACCCTTCCCCACACACTGAAACCCCTTCCCCACACACTGAAACCCCTTCCGCACACAGTTAAACCGTTCCCCACACAATGAAACCCCTTCCCCAAACACTGAAACACATTCCCACACTCTGAAACACCTTCCCCACACACTGCAACCCCTTCCCCACTCACTGAAACACTTTCCCCACACACTGAAACCCCTTCCCCACATACTGAAACACATTCCCCACACACTGAAAAGCCTTCCGCTCACACTGAAACTCCTTCCCCACACACTGAAACCCTTTCCCCACACACTGAAACCCCTTCCACACACACTGAACCCCTTCCCCACACACTGAAACCCTTGCCCACACACTGAAACCCCTTCCCCACATACTGCAACCCCTTCCTCACACACTGAAACGCCTTCCCCATACACGGAATACCCTTCCGCACACAATGAAACACCTTCTCCACACACTGAAACACCTTCCCCACACTCAGAATCCCCTTCCCCACACACTGAAACCCCCTCCCCACACATTGAAACCCCCTCCACACACACTGAATACCCTTCCACTCACAATGAAACACCTTCCCCACACAATGAAACGCCTTCCGCACACAATGAAACACCTTCCCCACACTCTGAAACCCCTTCCCCACACACTGAAACACCTTCCGCACAAACTGAAACCCCTTCCGCACACACTGAAACACCTTCCCCACACACTGAATCCCCTTCCCCACTGACTGAAACACCTTCCCCACACACTGAAACGCCTTCCACACACACTGAAATACCTTCCCCACACACTGAAACCCCTTCCCCACTCACTGAAACACATCCCCACACACTGAAGCCCCTTCCCCACACACTGAAACACATCCCCACACACTGAAACGCCTTCCCCACACACTGAAACCCCTTCCCCACATGCTGCAACCCCTTCCCCACACACTGATACGCCTTCCCCATACACGGAATAGCCTTCCGCACACAATGAAACAACTTCCCCACACACTGAAACACCTTCCCCACACACTGAATCCCCTTCCCCACAAACTGAAACTCCTTCCGCACACAATGGAACAGCTTCCCCACACACTGAAACCCCTTCCCCATACACTGAAACACCTTGCGCACACACTGAAACCCCTTCCCCACACACTGAAGCACCTTCCCTACAGACTGAAACCCCTTCCCCACACACTGAAACCCCGTCCCCACACTCCGAAACCCCTTCAACACACACTGAAACACCTTCCCCACACACTGAAACCCCTTCCCCACACACTGAAACCACTTCCCCACACACTGAAACCCCTTCCGCACACAGTGAAACCGTTCCCCACACACTGAAACACATTCCCCAAACACTGAAACACATCCCCACACACTGAAACCCCTTCCCCACGCAATGAAACCCATCCCCACAAACTAAAACCCCTTCCCCACACACTGAAACACATCCCCACACACTGAAACACCTTCCCTACACACTGAAAACTCTTCCCCACACACTGAAACCATTCCGCACACAGTGAAACCCTTCCCCACACACTGAAACCCCTTCCCCACACACTGAAACACATCCCCACACACTGAAACCCCTTCCCCACGCACTGAAACTCCTTCCACACACACTGAAACACCTTCCCCACACACTGAAACCCCATCCACACACAGTTAAACAATACCCCACACACTGAAACCCCTTCCTCACACACTGAAACCACTTCCCTACACACTGAATCCCCTTCTGCACACAATGAAACACCTTCCCCACACAATGAAACACCTTCCCTACACACTGAAACCACTTCCCCACACACTGAAACCCCTTCCGCACACAATGAAACACCTCCCCCACTCACTGAAACCACTTCCGCACACACTGAAACACCTTCCCCACACACGGAAACCCCTTCCCCACATACTGCAACCCCTTCCCCACAAACTGAAACCCCTTCCCCACTCACTGAATACCCTTCCGCACACAATCAAACACCTTCCCCACACACTGAAACAACTTCCCCACACACTGAATCCCCTTCCCCACAAACTGAAACCCCTTCCGCACACAATGAAACACCTTCCCCACAAAATGAAGCTCCTTCCCCACACACTGAAACCTCTACCACACACACTGAAACCCCTTCCGCACACACTGAAACCCCTTCCCCACACACTGAAAAACCTTCCCCACACATAGAAACCCCTTCCGCACACAGTTAAACGCTACCCCACACACTGAAACCCCCTCCCCACACACTGAAACCCCTTCCCCACACACTGAATACCCTTCCACACACAATGAAAGACCTTCCCCACGCAATGAAACACCTTCCCCACACACAGAATCCCCTTCCCCACACACTGAAACACCATCCGCTCACAATGAAACACCTTCCCCACACACTGAAACCCCTTCCCCACACACTGAAACATCTTCCGCAGAAACTGAAAACCCTTCCACACACACTGAACCACCTTCCCCACACAATGAAACCCCTTCCCCACACACTGAAACGCCTTCCCCACACACTGAAACCCCTTCCACACACACTGAAACACCTTCGCCACACACTGAAAACCCTTCCCCACACACTGAAACACATCCCCACACACTGAAACCCCTTCCCCACACAGTGAAACACATCCCCACACACTGAAACCCCTTCCCACACACTGAAACACATTCCCCACACACTGAAACACCTTCCCCACACACTGAAACCCCTTCCGCACACAGTGAAACCCCTCCCCACACACTGAAACCCCTTCCCCATACACTGAAACACATCCCCACACACTGAAACCCCATCCCCACACACTGAAACCCCTTCCGCACACACTGAAACACCTTCCCCACAAACTGAAACTCCTTCCCCACACACTGAAACCTCTACCGCACACACTGAACCCCCTTCTTCACACACTGAAACCATTACCCACACTCTGAAACCCCTTCCCCAAACAATGAAACACCTTCCCCAAACACTGAAACCCCTTCGCCAAACACTGAAAGCCTTCCCCACACTCTGAAACACCTTCTGCACACACTGAAACCCCTTCCCCACACACTGAAACCCCTTCTTCACACACTGAAACCCATCCCCACACACTGAAACCACTTCCCCACACACTGAAACCCCTTCCCCACACACTGAAAACCCTTCCCCACACACTGAAATCCTTCCCCACACAATGAAACCCCTTCCCCACTCACTGAACCCCCTTCTTCACACACTGAAACCATTACCCACACTCTGAAACCCCTTCCCCAAACAATGAAACACCTTCCCCAAACACTGAAACCCCTTCGCCAAACACTGAAAGCCTTCCCCACACTCTGAAACACCTTCTGCACACACTGAAACCCCTTCCCCACACACTGCAACCCCTTCCGCACACAGTGAATCCCTTCCCCACACACTGAAACACCTTCCCCACACACTGAAATCCCTTGCCCACAAACTGAAAGACATTCCCCACACACTGAAAACCTCTTCCCCACGTACTGAAACCCATTCCCCACACACTGAAATACCTTCCGCACACACTGAAACCCCTTCCACACACACTGAAACACATTCCCCACACAGTGAAACCCTTCCCCACACACTGAAATACCTTCCCGACACACTGAATCACATCCCCACACACTGAAACTCCTTCCCCACACAGTGAAACACATCCCCACACACTGAAACCCCTTCCCACACACTGAAACACCTTCCCCACACACTGAAACACCTTCCCCACACACTGAAACCCCACCGCACACAGTGAAACCCCTCCCCACACACTGAAACTCCTTCCCCACACACTGAAACCTCGACCGCACACACTGAAACCCCTTCCGCACACACTGAAACCCCTTCCCCACACACTGAAACACCTTCCGCAGAAACTGAATCCACTTCTGCACACACTGAAAACCCTTCCCCACACACTGAAACCCCTTCCCCACACACTGAAACACCTTCCCCACACACTGAAACCCCTTCCACACACACTGCAACACCTTCCCCACACACTGAAACCCCTTCCCCACACACTGAAACACATCCCCACACACTGAAACCGCTTCCCCACTAACTGAAACACATCCCCACACACTGAAACCCCTTCCGCACACAGTGAAAACCTTCCACACACACTGAAACCCCATCCCCACACACTGAAACCCCTTCTTCACACACTGAAACACATCCCCACACACTGAAACCACTTCCCCACACACTGAAACCCCTTCCCCACACACTGAAAACCCTTCCCCACACACTGAAATCCTTCCCCACACAATGAAACCCCTTCCCCACTCACTGAACCCCCTTCTTCACACACTGAAACCATTACCCACACTCTGAAACCCCTTCCCCAAACAATAAAACACCTTCCCCAAACACTGAAACCCCTTCCCCACACACTGAAAGCCTTCCCCACACACTGAAACACCTTCCGCACACACTGAAACCCCTTCCACACACACTGAAAACCCCTTCCCCACACACAGAAACCCATTGCCCAAACACTGAAACCCCTTCCACACTCAGTGAAACCCTTCCCCACATAGTGAATCCCATTCCCCACACACCGAAACACCTTCCCCACACACTGAAACCCTTCCCCACACACTGAAACCCTTCCCCACACACTGAAACCCCTTCCACACACACTGAAACACCTTCCCCACACACTGAAACCCCTTCCGCACGCACTGTTGCACATTCCCCACAAACTGAAACCCTTACCCACACACTGAAACCCCTTCCGCAAACACTGAAACCCTTCCCCACATACTGAAACCCCTTCCCCACACACTGAAACACCGTCCCCACACACTGTAACCCTTCCCCACACACTGAAACCCCTTCCCCACACACTGAAACCCCTTCCGCACACAGTGAAACCGTTCCCCACACACTGAAACCCCTTCCCCAAACACTGAAACACATTCCCACACTCTGAAACACCTTCCCCACACACTGAAACCCCTTCCCCACTCACTGAAACACTTTCCCCACACACTGAAACCCCTTCCCCACATACTGAAACCCATTCCCCACACACTGAAAAGCCTTCCGCTCACACTGAAACCCCATCCCACACACTGAATCACATCCCCACACACTGAAACTCCTTCCCCACACAGTGAAACACATCAACACACACTGAAACCCCTTCCCACACACTGAAACCCCTTCCCCACACACTGAAACACCTTCCCCACACACTGAAACCCCACCGCACACAGTGAAACCCCTCCCCACATACTGAAACTCCTTCCCCACACACTGAAACCTCGACTGCACACACTGAAACCCCTTCCGCACACACTGAAACCCCTTCCCCACACACTGAAACACCTTCCGCAGAAACTGAATCCACTTCTGCACAAACTGAAAATCCTTCCCCACACACTGAAACCCCTTCCCCACACACTGCAACACCTTCCCCACACACTGAAACCCCTTCCACACACACTGTAACACCTTCCCCACACACTGAAACCCCTTCCCCACACACTGAAACACATCCCCACACACTGAAACCGCTTCCCCACTAACTGAAACACATCCCCACACACTGAAACCCCTTCCGCACACAGTGAAAACCTTCCACACACACTGAAACCCCATCCCCACACACTGAAACCCCTTCTTCACACACTGAAACACATCCCCACACACTGAAACCACTTCCCCACACACTGAAACCCCTTCCCCAAACACTGAAAACCCTTCCCCACACACTGAAATCCTTCCCCACACAATGAAACCCCTTCCCCACTCACTGAACCCCCTTCTTCACACACTGAAACCATTACCCACACTCTGAAACCCCTTCCCCAAACAATAAAACACCTTCCCCAAACACTGAAACCCCTTCCCCACACACTGAAAGCCTTCCCCGCACACTGAAACACCTTCCGCACACACTGAAACCCCTTCCACACACACTGAAAACCCCTTCCACACACACAGAAACCCATTGCCCAAACACTGAAACCCCTTCCACACTCAGTGAAACCCTTCCCCACATAGTGAATCCCCTTCCCCACACACCGAAACACCTTCCCCACACACTGAAACCCTTCCCCACACACTGAAACCCTTCCCCACACACTGAAACCCCTTCCGCGCACACTGAAACACCTTCCCCACACACTGAAACCCCTTCCGCACACACTGTTGCACATTCCCCACAAACTGAAACCCTTACCCACACACTGAAACCCCTTCCGCAAACACTGAAACCCTTCCCCACATACTGAAACCCCTTCCCCACACACTGAAACACCGTCCCCACACACTGTAACCCTTCCCCACACACTGAAACCCCTTCCCCACACACTGAAACCCCTTCCCCACTCACTGAAACACTTTCCCCACACACTGAAACCCCTTCCCCACATACTGAAACCCATTCCCCACACACTGAAAAGCCTTCCGCTCACACTGAAACCCCGTCCCCACACACTGAAACCCTTTCCCCACACACTGAAACCCCTTCCACACACACTGAACCCCTTCCCCACACACTGAAACCCTTCCCCACACACTGAAACCCCTTCCCCACATACTGCAATCCCTTCCCCACACACTGAAACGCCTTCCCCATACACGGAATACCCTTCCGCACACAATGAAACACCTTCCCCACACACTGAAACACCTTCCCCACACACAGAATCCCCTTCCCCACACACTGAAACCCCCTCCCCACACATTGAATCCCCTTCCCACACTCTGAATACCCTTCCACTCACAATGAAACACCTTCCCCACACAATGAAACGCCTTCCGCACACAATGAAACACATCCCCACACACTGAAACCCCTTCCCCACACACTGAAACACCTTCCGCACAAACTGAAACCCCTTCCGCACACACTGAAACACCTTCCCCACACACTGAATCCCCTTCCCCACTGACTGAAACACCTTCCCCACACACTGAAACCCCTTCCCCACTCACTGAAAACCCTTCCCCACACACTGAAATCCTTCCCCACACAATGAAACCCCTTCCCCACACACTGAATACCCTTCCACACACAATGAAACACCTTCCCCACACAATGAAACGCCTTCCCCACACCCAGAATCCCCTTCCCCACACACTGAAACCCCTTCCGCACACAATGAAACACCTTCCCCACACACTGAAACCCCTTCCCCACACACTGAAACACCTTCCGCAGAAACTGAAACCCCTTCCGCACACACTGAAACACCTTCCCCACACACTGAAACCCCTTCCCCACACACTGAAACGCCTTCCCCACACACTGAAACCCCTTCCACACACACTGAAACACCTTCCCCACACACTGAAACCCCTTCCCCACGTACTGAAACACTTCCCCACACACTGAAACCCCTTCCCCACACACAGAAACACATTCCGCACAAACTGAAACCCCTTCCGCACACACTGAAACACCATCCCCACACAGTGAAACCCCTTCCCCACACACTGAAACACCTTCCCCACACACTGAAACCCCTTCCCCACACACTGCAACCCCTTCCGCACACAGTGAAACCCTTCCCCACACTCTGAAAACGCTTCCCCAAACACTGAAACACATTCCCACACACTGAAACACCTTCCCCACACACTGAAACCCCTTGCCCACAAACTGAAAGACATTCCCCACACACTGAAAACCTCTTCCCCACATACTGAAACCCATTCCCCACACACTGAAATACCTTCCGCACACACTGAAACCCCTTCGGCACACACTGAAACCCCTTCCCCACACAATGAAACACCTTCCACAGAAACTGATTCCACTTCCGCACACACTGAAAATCCTTCCCCACACACTGAAACCCCTTCCCCACACACTGAAACACCTTCCCCTCACACTGAAACCCCTTCCACACACACTGTAACACCTTCCCCACACACTGAAACCCCTTCCCCACACACTGAAACACATCCCCACACACTGAAACCGCTTCCCCACTAACTGAAACACATCCCCACACACTGAAACCCCTTCCGCACACAGTGAAAACCTTCCACACACACTGAAACCCCATCCCCACACACTGAAACCCCTTCTTCACACACTGAAACACATCCCCACACACTGAAACCACTTCCCCACACACTGAAACCCCTTCCCCACACACTGAAAACCCTTCCCCACACAATGAAATCCTTCCCCACACAATGAAACCCCTTCCCCACTCACTGAACCCCCTTCTTCACACACTGAAACCATTACCCACACTCTGAAACCCCTTCCCCAAACAATGAAACACCTTCCCCAAACACTGAAACCCCTTCCCCACACACTGAAAGCCTTCCCCACACACTGAAAACCCCTTCCCCACACACAGAAACCCAATGCCCAAACACTGAATCCCCTTCCGCACTCAGTGAAACCCTTCCCCACATACTGAATCCCCTTCCCCACACACCGAAACACCTTCCCCACACACTGAAACCCTTCCCCACACACTGAAACCCTTCCCCACACACTAAAACCCCTTCCGCACACACTGAAACACCTTCCCCACACACTGAAACCCCTTCCGCACACACTGTTACACATTCCCCACAAACTGAAACCCTTAGCCACACACTGAAACCCCTTCCGCAAACACTGAAACCCTTCCCCACATACTGAAACCCCTTCCCCACACACTGAAACACCGTCCCCACACACTGTAACCCTTCCCCACACACTGAAACCCCTTCCCCACACACTGAAACCCCTTCCGCACACAGTTAAACCGTTCCCCACACAATGAAACCCCTACCCCAAACACTGAAACACATTCCCACACTCTGAAACACCTTCCCCACACACTGCAACCCCTTCCCCACTCACTGAAACACTTTCCCCACACACTGAAACCCCTTCCCCACATACTGAAACACATTCCCCACACACTGAAAAGCCTTCCGCTCACACTGAAACCCCTTCCCCACACACTGAAACCCTTTCCCCACACACTGAAACCCCTTCCACACACACTGAACCCCTTCCCCACACACTGAAACCCTTCCCCACACACTGAAACCCCTTCCCCACATACTGCAACCCCTTCCCCACACACTGAAACGCCTTCCCCATACACGGAATACCCTTCTGCACAAAATGAAACACCTTCCCCACACACTGAAACACCTTCCCCACACTCAGAATCCCCTTCCCCACACACTGAAACCCCCTCCCCACACATTGAAACCCCTTCCACACACACTGAATACCCTTCCACTCACAATGAAACACCTTCCCCACACAATGAAACGCCTTCCGCACACAATGAAACACCTTCCCCACACACTGAAACCCCTTGCCCACACACTGAAACACCTTCCGCACAAACTGAAACCCCTTCCGCACACACTGAAACACCTTCCCCACACACTGAATCCCCTTCCCCACTCACTGAAACACATCCCCACACTCTGAAACCCCTTCCCCACACACTGAAACACATCCCCACACACTGAAACGCCTTCCCCACACACTGAAACCCCTTCCCCACGTACTGCACCCCCTTCCCCACACACTGATACGCCTTCCCCATACACGGAATAGCCTTCCGCACACAATGAAACAACTTCCCCACACACTGAAACACCTTCCCCACACACTGAATCCCCTTCCCCACAAACTGAAACTCCTTCCGCACACAATGAAACAGCTTCCCCACACACTGAAACCCCTTCCCCATACACTGAAACACCTTGCGCACACACTGAAACCCCTTCCCCACACACTGAAGCACCTTCCCTACAGACTGAAACCCCTTCCCCACACACTGAAACCCCGTCCCCACTCTCCGAAACACCTTCAACACACACTGAAACACCTTCCCCACACACTGAAACCCCTTCCCCACACACTGAAACCCCTTCCCCACACACTGAAACCCCTTCTGCACACAGTGAAACCGTTCCCCACACACTGAAACACATTCCCCAAACACTGAAACACATCCCCACACACTGAAACCCCTTCCCCACACAATGAAACCCATCCCCACAAACTAAAGCCCCTTCCCCACACACTGAAACACATCCCCACACACTGAAACACCTTCCCTACACACTGAAAACTCTTCCCCACACACTGAAACCATTCCGCACACAGTGAAACCCTTCCCCACACACTGAAACCCCTTCCCCACACACTGAAACACATCCCCACACACTGAAACCCCTTCCCCACGCACTGAAACTCCTTCCACACACACTGAAACACATTCCCCACACACTGAAACCCCATCCACACACAGTTAAACAATACCCCACACACTGAAACCCCTTCCCCACACACTGAAACCACTTCCCTACCCACTGAATCCCCTTCTGCACACAATGAAACACCCTCCCCACACAATGAAACACCTTCCCTACACACTGAAACCACTTCCCCACACACTGAAACCCCTTCCGCACACAATGAAACACCTCCCCCACTCACTGAAACCACTTCCGCACACACTGAAACACCTTCCCCACACACGGAAACCCCTTCCCCACATACTGCAACCCCTTCCCCACAAACTGAAACCCCTTCCCCACTCACTGAATACCCTTCCGCACACAATCAAACACCTTCCCCACACACTGAAACCTCTACCGCACACACTGAAACCCCTTCCGCACACACTGAAACCCCTTCCCCACACACTGAAACACCTTCCCCACACATAGAAACCCCTTCCGCACACAGTTAAACGCTACCCCACACACTGAAACCCCCTCCCCACACACTGAAACCCCTTCCCCACACACTGAATACCCTTCCACACACAATGAAAGACCTTCCCCACACAATGAAACACCTTCCCCACACACAGAATCCCCTTCCCCACACACTGAAACACCATCCGCTCACAATGAAACACCTTCCCCACACACTGAAACCCCATCCCCACACACTGAAACATCTTCCGCAGAAACTGAAAACCCTTCCACACACACTGAACCACCTTCCCCACACAATGAAACCCCTTCCCCACACACTGAAACGCCTTCCCCACACACTGAAACCCCTTCCACACACACTGAAACACCTTCGCCACACACTGAAACCCCTTCCCCACACACTGAAACACATCCCCACACACTGAAACCCCTTCCCCACACAGTGAAACACATCCCCACACACTGAAACCCCTTCCCACACACTGAAACACATTCCCCACACACTGAAACACCTTCCCCACACACTGAAACCCCTTCCGCACACAGTGAAACCCCTCCCCACACACTGAAACCCCTTCCCCATACACTGAAACACATCCCCACACACTGAAACCCCATCCCCACACACTGAAACCCCTTCCGCACACACTGAAACCCCTTCCCCACAAACTGAAACTCCTTCCCCACACACTGAAACCTCTACCGCACACACTGAAACCCCTTCCGCACACACTGAAACCCCTTCCCCACACAATGAAACACTTTCCGCAGAAACTGATTCCACTTCCGCACACACTGAAAACCCTTCCCCACACACTGAAACCCCTTCCCCACACATTGAAACACCTTCCCCACACACTGAAACCCCTTCCACACACACTGTAAGACCTTCCCCACACACTGAAACCCCTTCCCCACACAATGAAACACATCCCCACACACTGAAACCGCTTCCCCACTAACTGAAACACATCCCCACACACTGAAACCCATTCCGCACACAGTGAAAACCTTCCACACACACTGAAACCCCATCCCCACCCACTGAAACCCCTTCTTCACACACTGAAGCACATCCCCACACACTGAAACCACTTCCCCACACACTGAAACCCCTTCCCCACACACTGAAAACCCTTCCCCACACACTGAAATCCTTCCCCACACAATGAAACCCCTTCCCCACTCACTGAACCCCCTTCTTCACACACTGAAACCATTACCCACACTCTGAAACCCCTTCCCCAAACAATGAAACACCTTCCCCAAACATTGAAACCCCTTCCCCACACACTGAAAGCCTTCCCCACACACTGAAACACCTTCCGCACACACTGAAAACCCCTTCCCCACACACAGAAACCCATTGCCCAAACACTGAAACCCCTTCCGCACTCAGTGAAACCCTTCCCCACATACTGAATCCCCTTCCCCACACACCGAAACACCTTCCTCACACACTGAAACCCTTCCCCACACACTGAAACCCTTCCCCACAAACTAAAACCCCTTCCGCACACACTGAAACACCTTCCCCACACACTGAAACCCCTTCCGCACACACTGTTACACATTCCCCACAAACTGAAACCCTTACCCACACACTGAAACCCCTTCCGCAAACACTGAAACCCTTCCCCACATACTGAAACCCCTTCCCCACACACTGAAACACCGTCCCCACACACTGTAACCCTTCCCCACACACTGAAACCCCTTCCCCACACACTGAAACCCCTTCCGCACACAGTTAAACCGTTCCCCACACAATGAAACCCCTTCCCCAAACACTGAAACACATTCCCACACTCTGAAACACCTTCCCCACACACTGAAACCCCTTCCGCACACACTGAAACCCCTTCCCCACACACTGAAACGCCTTCCGCAGAAACTGAATCCACTTCCGCACACACTGAAAATCCTTCCCCACACACTGAAACCCCTTCCCCACACACTGAAACACCTTCCCCACACACTGAAACCCCTTCCACACACACTGTAACACCTTCCCCACACACTGAAACCCCTTCCCCACACACTGAAACACATCCCCACACACTGAAACCGCTTCCCCACTAACTGAAACACATCCCCACACACTGAAACCCCTTCCGCACACAGTGGAAACCTTCCACATACACTGAAACCCCATCCCCACACACTGAAACCCCTTCTTCACACACTGAAACACATCCCCACACACTGAAACCACTTCCCCACACACTGAAACCCCTTCCCCACACACTGAAAACCCTTCCCCACACACTGAAATCCTTCCCCACACAATGAAACCCCTTCCCCACTCACTGAACCCCCTTCTTCACACACTGAAACCATTACCCACACTCTGAAACCCCTTCCCCAAACAATGAAACACCTTCCCCAAACACTGAAACCCCTTCGCCAAACACTGAAAGCCTTCCCCACACTCTGAAACACCTTCTGCACACACTGAAACCCCTTCCCCACACACTGCAACCCCTTCCGCACACAGTGAAACCCTTCCCCACACACTGAAACACCTTCCCCACACACTGAAATCCCTTGCCCACAAACTGAAAGATATTCCCCACACACTGAAAACCTCTTCCCCACGTACTGAAACCTATTCCCCACACACTGAAATACCTTCCGCACACACTGAAACCCCTTCCGCACACACTGAAACACCTTCCCCACACAGTGAAACCCTTCCCCACACACTGAAATACCTTCCCCACCCACTGAATCACATCCCCACACACTGAAACTCCTTCCCCACACAGTGAAACACATCCCCACACACTGAAACCCCTTCCCACACACTGAAACACCTTCCCCACACACTGAAACACCTTCCCCACACACTGAAACCCCACCGCACACAGTGAAACCCCTCCCCACACACTGAAACTCCTTCCCCACACACTGAAACCTCGACCGCACACACTGAAACCCCTTCCGCACACACTGAAACCCCTTCCCCACACACTGAAACACCTTCCGCAGAAACTGAATCCACTTCTGCACACACTGAAAACCCTTCCCCACACACTGAAACCCCTTCCCCACACACTGAAACAACTTCCCCACACACTGAAACCCCTTCCACACACACTGTAACACCTTCCCCACACACTGAAACCCCTTCCCGACACACTGAAACACATCCCCACACACTGAAACCGCTTCCCCACTAACTGAAACACATCCCCATACACTGAAACCCCTTCCGCACACAGTGAAAACCTTCCACACACACTGAAACCCCATCCCCACACACTGAAACCCCTTCTTCACACACTGAAACACATCCCCACACACTGAAACCACTTCCCCACACACTGAAACCCCTTCCCCACACACTGAAAACCCTTCCCCACACACTGAAATCCTTCCCCACACAATGAAACCCCTTCCCCACTCACTGAACCCCCTTCTTCACACACTGAAACCATTACCCACACTCTGAAACCCCTTCCCCAAACAATAAAACACCTTCCCCAAACACTGAAACCCCTTCCCCACACACTGAAAGCCTTCCCCACACACTGAAACACCTTCCGCACACACTGAAACCCCTTCCACACACACTGAAAACCCCTTCCCCACACACTGCAACCCCTTCCGCACACAGTGAAACCCTTCCCCACACACTGAAACACCTTCCCCACACACTGAAATCCCTTGCCCACAAACTGAAAGACATTCCCCACACACTGAAAACCTCTTCCCCACGTACTGAAACCTATTCCCCACACACTGAAATACCTTCCGCACACACTGAAACCCCTTCCGCACACACTGAAACACCTTCCCCACACAGTGAAACCCTTCCCCACACACTGAAATACCTTCCCCACACACTGAATCACATCCCCACACACTGAAACTCCTTCCCCACACAGTGAAACACATCCCCACACACTGAAACCCCTTCCCACACACTGAAACACCTTCCCCACACACTGAAACACCTTCCCCACACACTGAAACCCCACCGCACACAGTGAAACCCCTCCCCACACACTGAAACTCCTTCCCCACACACTGAAACCTCGACCGCACACACTGAAACCCCTTCCGCACACACTGAAACCCCTTCCCCACACACTGAAACACCTTCCGCAGAAACTGAATCCACTTCTGCACACACTGAAAACCCTTCCCCACACACTGAAACCCCTTCCACACACACTGTAACACCTTCCCCACACACTGAAACCCCTTCCCGACACACTGAAACACATCCCCACACACTGAAACCGCTTCCCCACTAACTGAAACACATCCCCATACACTGAAACCCCTTCCGCACACAGTGAAAACCTTCCACACACACTGAAACCCCATCCCCACACACTGAAACCCCTTCTTCACACACTGAAACACATCCCCACACACTGAAACCACTTCCCCACACACTGAAACCCCTTCCCCACACACTGAAAACCCTTCCCCACACACTGAAATCCTTCCCCACACAATGAAACCCCTTCCCCACTCACTGAACCCCCTTCTTCACACACTGAAACCATTACCCACACTCTGAAACCCCTTCCCCAAACAATAAAACACCTTCCCCAAACACTGAAACCCCTTCCCCACACACTGAAAGCCTTCCCCACACACTGAAACACCTTCCGCACACACTGAAACCCCTTCCACACACACTGAAAACCCCTTCCCCACACACAGAAACCCATTGCCCAAACACTGAAACCCCTTCCACACTCAGTGAAACCGTTCCCCACATAGTGAATCCCCTTCCCCACACACCGAAACACCTTCCCCACACACTGAAACCCTTCCCCACACACTGAAACCCTTCCCCACACACTGAAACCCCTTTCGCACACACTGAAACACCTTCCCCACACACTGAAACCCCTTCCGCACACACTGTTGCACATTCCCCACAAACTGAAATCCTTACCCACACACTGAAACCCCTTCCGCAAACACTGAAATCCTTCCCCACATACTGAAACCCCTTCCCCACACACTGAAACACCGTCCCCACACACTGTAACCCTTCCCCACACACTGAAACCCCTTCCCCACACACTGAAACCCCTTCCCCAAACACTGAAACACATTCCCACACTCTGAAACACCTTCCCCACACACTGAAACCCCTTCCCCACTCACTGAAACACTTTCCCCACACACTGAAACCCCTTCCCCACATACTGAAACCCATTCCCCACACACTGAAAAGCCTTCCGCTCACACTGAAACCCCATCCCACACACTGAATCACATCCCCACACACTGAAACTCCTTCCCCACACAGTGAAACACATCAACACACACTGAAACCCCTTCCCACACACTGAAACCCCTTCCCCACACAATGAAACACCTTCCCCACACACTGAAACCCCACCGCACACAGTGAAATCCCTCCCCACACACTGAAACTCCTTCCCCACACACTGAAACCTCGACTGCACACACTGAAACCCCTTCCGCACACACTGAAACCCCTTCCCCACACACTGAAACACCTTCCGCAGAAACTGAATCCACTTCTGCACAAACTGAAAACCCTTCCCCACACACTGAAACCCCTTCCCCACACACTGCAACACCTTCCCCACACACTGAAACCCCTTCCACACACACTGTAACACCTTCCCCACACACTGAAACCCCTTCCCCACACACTGAAACACATCCCCACACACTGAAACCGCTTCCCCACTAACTGAAACACATCCCCACACACTGAAACCCCTTCCGCACACAGTGAAAACCTTCCACACTCACTGAAACCCCATCCCCACACACTGAAACCCCTTCTTCACACACTGAAACACATCCCCACACACTGAAACCACTTCCCCACACACTGAAACCCCTTCCCCACACACTGAAAACCCTTCCCCACACACTGAAATCCTTCCCCACACAATGAAACCCCTTCCCCACTCACTGAACCCCCTTCTTCACACACTGAAACCATTACCCACACTCTGAAACCCCTTCCCCAAACAATAAAACACCTTCCCCAAACACTGAAACCCCTTCCCCACACACTGAAAGCCTTCCCCACACACTGAAACACCTTCCGCACACACTGAAACCCCTTCCACACACACTGAAAACCCCTTCCCCACACACAGAAACCCATTGCCCAAACACTGAAACCCCTTCCACACTCAGTGAAACCCTTCCCCACATAGTGAATCCCCTTCCCCACACACCGAAACACTTTCCCCACACACTGAAACCCTTCCCCACACACTGAAACCCTTCCCCACACACTGAAACCCCTTCCGCACACACTGAAACACCTTCCCCACACACTGAAACCCCTTCCGCACACACTGTTGCACATTCCCCACAAACTGAAACCCTTACCCACACACTGAAACCCCTTCCGCAAACACTGAAACCCCTTCCCCACACACTGAAACACCGTCCCCACACACTGTAACCCTTCCCCACACACTGAAACCCCTTCCCCACACACTGAAACCCCTTCCGCACACAGTGAAACCGTTCCCCACACACTGAAACCCCTTCCCCAAACACTGAAACACATTCCCACACTCTGAAACACCTTCCCCACACACTGAAACCCCTTCCCCACTCACTGAAACACTTTCCCCACACACTGAAACCCCTTCCCCACATACTGAAACCCAATCCCCACACACTGAAAAGCATTCCGCTCACACAGAAACCCCTTCCCCACACACTGAAACCCTTTCCCCACACACTGAAACCCCTTCCACACACACTGAACCCCTTCCCCACACACTGAAACCCTTCCCCACACACTGAAACCCCTTCCCCACATACTGCAATCCCTTCCCCACACACTGAAACGCCTTCCCCATGCACGGAATACCCTTCCGCACACAATGAAACACCTTCCCCACACACTCAAACACCTTCCCCACACACAGAATCCCCTTCCCCACACACTGAAACCCCCTCCCCACACACTGAAATCCCTTGCCCACAAACTGAAAGACATTCCCCACACACTGAAAACCTCTTCCCCACGTACTGAAACCTATTCCCCACACACTGAAATACCTTCCGCACACACTGAAACCCCTTCCGCACACACTGAAACACCTTCCCCACACAGTGAAACCCTTCCCCACACACTGAAATACCTTCCCCACACACTGAATCACATCCCCACACACTGAAACTCCTTCCCCACACAGTGAAACACATCCCCACACACTGAAACCCCTTCCCACACACTGAAACACCTTCCCCACACACTGAAACACCTTCCCCACACACTGAAACCCCACCGCACACAGTGAAACCCCTCCCCACACACTGAAACTCCTTCCCCACACACTGAAACCTCGACCGCACACACTGAAACCCCTTCCGCACACACTGAAACCCCTTCCCCACACACTGAAACACCTTCCGCAGAAACTGAATCCACTTCTGCACACACTGAAAACCCTTCCCCACACACTGAAACCCCTTCCACACACACTGTAACACCTTCCCCACACACTGAAACCCCTTCCCGACACACTGAAACACATCCCCACACACTGAAACCGCTTCCCCACTAACTGAAACACATCCCCATACACTGAAACCCCTTCCGCACACAGTGAAAACCTTCCACACACACTGAAACCCCATCCCCACACACTGAAACCCCTTCTTCACACACTGAAACACATCCCCACACACTGAAACCACTTCCCCACACACTGAAACCCCTTCCCCACACACTGAAAACCCTTCCCCACACACTGAAATCCTTCCCCACACAATGAAACCCCTTCCCCACTCACTGAACCCCCTTCTTCACACACTGAAACCATTACCCACACTCTGAAACCCCTTCCCCAAACAATAAAACACCTTCCCCAAACACTGAAACCCCTTCCCCACACACTGAAAGCCTTCCCCACACACTGAAACACCTTCCGCACACACTGAAACCCCTTCCACACACACTGAAAACCCCTTCCCCACACACAGAAACCCATTGCCCAAACACTGAAACCCCTTCCACACTCAGTGAAACCGTTCCCCACATAGTGAATCCCCTTCCCCACACACCGAAACACCTTCCCCACACACTGAAACCCTTCCCCACACACTGAAACCCTTCCCCACACACTGAAACCCCTTTCGCACACACTGAAACACCTTCCCCACACACTGAAACCCCTTCCGCACACACTGTTGCACATTCCCCACAAACTGAAATCCTTACCCACACACTGAAACCCCTTCCGCAAACACTGAAACCCTTCCCCACATACTGAAACCCCTTCCCCACACACTGAAACACCGTCCCCACACACTGTAACCCTTCCCCACACACTGAAACCCCTTCCCCACACACTGAAACCCCTTCCCCAAACACTGAAACACATTCCCACACTCTGAAACACCTTCCCCACACTCTGAAACACCTTCCCCACACACTGAAATCCTTCCCCACACAATGAAACCCCTTCCCCACTCACTGAACCCCCTTCTTCACACACTGAAACCATTACCCACACTCTGAAACCCCTTCCCCAAACAATAAAACACCTTCCCCAAACACTGAAACCCCTTCCCCACACACTGAAAGCCTTCCCCACACACTGAAACACCTTCCGCACACACTGAAACCCCTTCCACACACACTGAAAACCCCTTCCCCACACACTGCAACCCCTTCCGCACACAGTGAAACCCTTCCCCACACACTGAAACACCTTCCCCACACACTGAAATCCCTTGCCCACAAACTGAAAGACATTCCCCACACACTGAAAACCTCTTCCCCACGTACTGAAACCTATTCCCCACACACTGAAATACCTTCCGCACACACTGAAACCCCTTCCGCACACACTGAAACACCTTCCCCACACAGTGAAACCCTTCCCCACACACTGAAATACCTTCCCCACACACTGAATCACATCCCCACACACTGAAACTCCTTCCCCACACAGTGAAACACATCCCCACACACTGAAACCCCTTCCCACACACTGAAACACCTTCCCCACACACTGAAACACCTTCCCCACACACTGAAACCCCACCGCACACAGTGAAACCCCTCCCCACACACTGAAACTCCTTCCCCACACACTGAAACCTCGACCGCACACACTGAAACCCCTTCCGCACACACTGAAACCCCTTCCCCACACACTGAAACACCTTCCGCAGAAACTGAATCCACTTCTGCACACACTGAAAACCCTTCCCCACACACTGAAACCCCTTCCACACACACTGTAACACCTTCCCCACACACTGAAACCCCTTCCCGACACACTGAAACACATCCCCACACACTGAAACCGCTTCCCCACTAACTGAAACACATCCCCATACACTGAAACCCCTTCCGCACACAGTGAAAACCTTCCACACACACTGAAACCCCATCCCCACACACTGAAACCCCTTCTTCACACACTGAAACACATCCCCACACACTGAAACCACTTCCCCACACACTGAAACCCCTTCCCCACACACTGAAAACCCTTCCCCACACACTGAAATCCTTCCCCACACAATGAAACCCCTTCCCCACTCACTGAACCCCCTTCTTCACACACTGAAACCATTACCCACACTCTGAAACCCCTTCCCCAAACAATAAAACACCTTCCCCAAACACTGAAACCCCTTCCCCACACACTGAAAGCCTTCCCCACACACTGAAACACCTTCCGCACACACTGAAACCCCTTCCACACACACTGAAAACCCCTTCCCCACACACAGAAACCCATTGCCCAAACACTGAAACCCCTTCCACACTCAGTGAAACCGTTCCCCACATAGTGAATCCCCTTCCCCACACACCGAAACACCTTCCCCACACACTGAAACCCTTCCCCACACACTGAAACCCTTCCCCACACACTGAAACCCCTTTCGCACACACTGAAACACCTTCCCCACACACTGAAACCCCTTCCGCACACACTGTTGCACATTCCCCACAAACTGAAATCCTTACCCACACACTGAAACCCCTTCCGCAAACACTGAAACCCTTCCCCACATACTGAAACCCCTTCCCCACACACTGAAACACCGTCCCCACACACTGTAACCCTTCCCCACACACTGAAACCCCTTCCCCACACACTGAAACCCCTTCCCCAAACACTGAAACACATTCCCACACTCTGAAACACCTTCCCCACACACTGAAACCCCTTCCCCACTCACTGAAACACTTTCCCCACACACTGAAACCCCTTCCCCACATACTGAAACCCATTCCCCACACACTGAAAAGCCTTCCGCTCACACTGAAACCCCATCCCACACACTGAATCACATCCCCACACACTGAAACTCCTTCCCCACACAGTGAAACACATCAACACACACTGAAACCCCTTCCCACACACTGAAACCCCTTCCCCACACAATGAAACACCTTCCCCACACACTGAAACCCCACCGCACACAGTGAAATCCCTCCCCACACACTGAAACTCCTTCCCCACACACTGAAACCTCGACTGCACACACTGAAACCCCTTCCGCACACACTGAAACCCCTTCCCCACACACTGAAACACCTTCCGCAGAAACTGAATCCACTTCTGCACAAACTGAAAACCCTTCCCCACACACTGAAACCCCTTCCCCACACACTGCAACACCTTCCCCACACACTGAAACCCCTTCCACACACACTGTAACACCTTCCCCACACACTGAAACCCCTTCCCCACACACTGAAACACATCCCCACACACTGAAACCGCTTCCCCACTAACTGAAACACATCCCCACACACTGAAACCCCTTCCGCACACAGTGAAAACCTTCCACACTCACTGAAACCCCATCCCCACACACTGAAACCCCTTCTTCACACACTGAAACACATCCCCACACACTGAAACCACTTCCCCACACACTGAAACCCCTTCCCCACACACTGAAAACCCTTCCCCACACACTGAAATCCTTCCCCACACAATGAAACCCCTTCCCCACTCACTGAACCCCCTTCTTCACACACTGAAACCATTACCCACACTCTGAAACCCCTTCCCCAAACAATAAAACACCTTCCCCAAACACTGAAACCCCTTCCCCACACACTGAAAGCCTTCCCCACACACTGAAACACCTTCCGCACACACTGAAACCCCTTCCACACACACTGAAAACCCCTTCCCCACACACAGAAACCCATTGCCCAAACACTGAAACCCCTTCCACACTCAGTGAAACCCTTCCCCACATAGTGAATCCCCTTCCCCACACACCGAAACACCTTCCCCACACACTGAAACCCTTCCCCACACACTGAAACCCTTCCCCACACACTGAAACCCCTTCCGCACACACTGAAACACCTTCCCCACACACTGAAACCCCTTCCGCACACACTGTTGCACATTCCCCACAAACTGAAACCCTTACCCACACACTGAAACCCCTTCCGCAAACACTGAAACCCCTTCCCCACACACTGAAACACCGTCCCCACACACTGTAACCCTTCCCCACACACTGAAACCCCTTCCCCACACACTGAAACCCCTTCCGCACACAGTGAAACCGTTCCCCACACACTGAAACCCCTTCCCCAAACACTGAAACACATTCCCACACTCTGAAACAACTTCCCCACACACTGAAACCCCTTCCCCACTCACTGAAACACTTTCCCCACACACTGAAACCCCTTCCCCACATACTGAAACCCAATCCCCACACACTGAAAAGCATTCCGCTCACACAGAAACCCCTTCCCCACACACTGAAACCCTTTCCCCACACACTGAAACCCCTTCCACACACACTGAACCCCTTCCCCACACACTGAAACCCTTCCCCACACACTGAAACCCCTTCCCCACATACTGCAATCCCTTCCCCACACACTGAAACGCCTTCCCCATGCACGGAATACCCTTCCGCACACAATGAAACACCTTCCCCACACACTCAAACACCTTCCCCACACACAGAATCCCCTTCCCCACACACTGAAACCCCCTCCCCACACATTGAATCCCCTTCCCACGCTCTGAATACCCTTCCACTCACAATGAAACACCTTCCGCACACAATGAAACGCCTTCCGCACACAAAGAAACACCTTCCCCACACACTGAAACCCCTTCCCCACACACTGAAACACCTTCCGCACAAACTGAAACCCCTTCCGCACACACTGAAACACCTTCCCCACACACTGAATCCCCTTCCCCACTGACTGAAACACCTTCCCCACACACTGAAACCCCTTCCCCACACACTGAAAACCCTTCCCCACACACTGAAATACTTCCCCACACAATGAAACCCCTTCCCCACACACTGAATACCCTTCCACACACAATGAAACACCTTCCCCACACAATGAAACGCCTTCCCCACACCCGGAATCCCCTTCCCCACACTCTGAAACCCCTTCCGCACACAATGAAACACCTTCCCCACACACTGAAACCCCTTCCCCACACACTGAAGCACCTTCCGCAGAAACTGAAACCCCTTCCGCACACACTGAAACACCTTCCCCACACACTGAAACCC